>NW_020897693.1:22769418-22821948 GCF_003984885.1 Neopelma chrysocephalum
CGGCCGCCCCTCGCGGGGCCGCGCGGGGCACGGGGCGGTGGGGGCTGGGCGGGAGCGGTTGGGCGGGCGCCGCGCCGCGCGCTGCCCTTCCCTTCCCGCGCGCCGCTGTCCCCGGGGGCGCTCCCGGGAAAGCGCTCCAGCCGCGCGGCGTTTTCGGGC
Organism: Neopelma chrysocephalum; assembly: GCF_003984885.1. Lineage (NCBI taxonomy): Eukaryota > Metazoa > Chordata > Aves > Passeriformes > Pipridae > Neopelma > Neopelma chrysocephalum. The sequence goes on from NW_020897693.1 coordinate 22,769,578, forward strand.
GCTGTCAGCGGCCCCCCCGCGCCTGGCGCTCCGCTCGCTCCGTGACTGCGCTGCGCCAGGGACGGGGAGGGGCGGCCCGGGGCCCTCGGGTGGAGCGGCGAAGGGGGCCGCAGCAGATGTGGCTGCGGAGGGAGGGAGGGAGGGAGCGGGGGAGCCGTCAAGGCAGGGCGGCCGCCGGTCCCACGGCCGCGGCAGTGGGAGGCGGTGAAGTGCCATGCCACGCTCCCGGGGCTGCATGGGGACGCCGAAGAAGGTGGTGGCAGTGGCAGTGACCGGCCCTTCCTTTCTCCCCGTAGAGCAACAAGATGTTGAATTACAGCCCCTCGGGTGTCAGCGGGTGCCTGCTGGACAGGAAGGCGGTGGGCACCCCAGCAGGCGGCGGTTTCTCTAGGAGGCACTCTGTCACTCTGCCCAACTCCAAGTTTCATCAGAACCAGCTCCTCAGCAGCCTGAAAGGAGAGCCGGCTCCCATGCTGAGCCCCCGGGAAAGCCGCTTCCGGGACCGCTCCTTCTCCGAGGGCGGCGAGCGCCTGCTGCAGCAGAAGCAGCCCGGGGGACAGGTCAACTCCAGCCGCTACAAGACGGAGCTGTGCCGCCCCTTTGAGGAGAACGGCGCCTGCAAGTACGGCGACAAGTGCCAGTTCGCCCACGGCATCCACGAGCTGCGTAGCCTCACCCGCCACCCCAAGTACAAGACCGAGCTCTGCCGCACTTTCCACACCATCGGCTTCTGCCCCTATGGTCCGCGCTGCCACTTCATCCACAACGCGGAGGAGCGCCGCGCTGTGGCGGGGAGCCGGGAGCCCGCCGTCGCCGACAGACCCCGCCTGCAGCACAGCTTCAGCTTTGCCGGCTTCCCCAGCACTGCTGCCAGCGGGCTGCTGGACAGCCCCACTTCCATCACCCCGCCGCCCATGTTGAGCGCCGACGACCTGCTGGGCTCCCCCACCTTGCCTGACTGCGCCAGCAACCCCTTCACCTTCTCCAGCCAGGAGCTGGTCAGTCTTTTTGCCCCCAGCATGGGGGTGCAGGTGCCCGGCGGGAGCCCCCCCCCCCACCTTCTTGTTCAGGCCCATGTCCGAGTCCCCCAACATGTTTGACTCGCCACCCAGTCCTCAGGACTCCCTCTCTGACCAGGAGGGCTATCTGAGCAGCTCCAGCAGCAGCCACAGCGGCTCAGATTCCCCTATCCTGGACACCTCAAGACGTCTTCCCATCTTCAGCAGACTCTCCATCTCTGACGACTAATCTGGGGTTTCCTCTTGCCCCTCCCCACATCTATTACGATGTTAAGCTGAACTCCCCCCACCCTCTCCCAAGTAGTCTGAGCTGGATGTTAACATGTCCACCTGCCTGCCATATACCCACTGGCTTAAACCTTAAGTGCCAAATTACGATGAAAAGCAATAACGTTTACAAAGTTAGTGCCTTTTAACACTTTCACTGTGACTGTATTACCTCTCCCAGCTGCAGAGGGCACCAGCAGCTCTGTGCACTTCCAGATGTGCAGGAAATGTCCGAATCCAGCTCCCTCCACTGGCCATGTACTGCATCACCCTCTCCCAGTCCCTTCCTGACTGGCCAGTTTCTGCTAGACTGCAGGCATGTGGGCAAGGGTTAACATCCAGTCCTTTTTCTCCTCTTCCCTTAAAGACTAAATCTTGCCTGGATCTGCTCAGGTCTGCGGGAAGAAAAGCTGAGAACGGACAAAGATTGTAACATGAGTGGGACTTCGACTGTGAGGAAGAAAACAAAACACACACAAAAAAAAAGAGAAAGCAAAAAAAAGATGGACTATGAGAGACTTGATTTTGGTGCTAAAACTTCCCCATGTATACATGTGACATCTTAAAACAAATAAAGGAAGAGAGGGGGTGGGGCCAACAGAAGTCATTCCACACACACACACAAGTTCGTGTAAACAAAGTTCCAGTAGACATAGCTTTAATGGTTTTGCTCTAGAGTACTTTAGATCTATCTTAGAGCACTCACGCCAAGCTTTTTATTATTTTTTCTGGGTTTTTAATTTTGTATAACTTTTCAGAAATTGGAGAGCAAATTTTGCTTGTCACTGCACAACAATATAAAAAGCTTATTTAACTTATCAAAACGTATTTATTGCCGAAACCTATGCTTTTTAATTTTGTTCATATTTATCGGGATGATGAATCCATAGAATATATTCTTTTATGTTTAAATTATGATCTTCCATATTAATCTTAAGATTGTGAAGTGTCTTTTTTTCCTTTTTTTCCCCACAGTTTAATATATTATACTACAATGACATTTTTTTGTAACTTTACACTTTTTTGGTTATTTTATTTTAAAAAATGAAAAATTAATTTAAAAAAATGCAAAAACTGTGTTTGGATTATTTATTTTAGAATTCCCTCCCTTTTTTTTGTGTTGGACTGCAAATGGAGTTAATGTGCTTCTTTGCCTTTTCTCTTCTCCTTCTCTTCCCCTCTCCCAGCTCTTGCCTGGGCTTTAGAATGTACATACCTGAGCTCTGTTGCGAGAAGCATGGAAGGAAGACCTTTTTCTTCCTTTTATTGTAAAGATTCTTCAAGGAGAAAAGCCTTGGGCTTAAAGTGCCTATCTGAAGACATTCCAAATACAGTTTGTCTTTGCATTTCTGTATTCCAAGTTTGGAATTTTCCTTGCCAAGGTGAATGGGACTGGCACAAAGAGAATAATGAATGTAACTTTTTTTCCCCGTTACTGTTCGCTACGTTGCTTTTTCTTCCTCTTTGTGTGAGTTTATTTAAAAGAAAATCTCTTTTGTAATGACTGTTTGCAGTTTAAATCAATAAACCCCAAGTTTTTTCAAGAAACTGACAGTGGAGCTGGTTTTACTTGCAAAAATTGAGGGGCTGGTTTTAGACAACCCACAAATGCAGATGCTTCCCTTCTCTTGACCCTGGAGGTGCCCACTCTGTGCTCAGGCATCCCTCCATCATTCCTCTGATTCAGTGGACCAGTCCTGCAAGTGCATGGGTGGGCAGATCAATAGCAGCAAATATCTGATGTGACCTGCCCTGGTGGCCTCTAACCTTCTCTGTCTCTTATGGAGTGCTCCTCCTATCTTGTGTTGCTCGGTCTGTTCCTGTGAAGTTCTTTCTGATCGGTGTGGCTTAAACCTTGGTTTGGCTTTTGTTCCTTGTGTGTTTTGTGTTCCTGCACAGCTCCCTCCCCTTCAACGAGAGCTTATGTGTGTTATGAGTGAGGCTAAAGTGGTATGTTGAAGTGTTAGCCCAAATATCAGTTTTGACTTGTTAATGGTACTGGTCTGCTTGCACAGCAGGGCTGTTTGGTGTTTCACGTGGGAGAGGAACGTGAGCCCCCAGCAGTCTCATTGTATGCACACATCACACTGCTATCGCACTTAAGCCCTTGTACATCTTGAAGCATCAGCAATCCCAGAAACTTCCAAAGCCATTGGTTTTGTTTCGGAACACTTTCTTGCCAGCACTGCACATAGTCTTGTCTTGTGTTTTTGCCTTTGAGCTTTTCTATCAGGCAAGCTTTTGCTTCCAAATCAGGGCTGGAGTATTGCTGCCAAACCACTGATCCTTCAACTGTCTTAACATGCCTCAGTGTTCAGGAGAGATTCCTAATTCATGTTGGAAAAGTTCCTCTCAAACAAAAGCTGTAGGATACCTCAAGGCTTACACCAGTGCACCTTCTCAGCTGTTTGCTTTGTGCAACACACTTACTTCTGTGGTCTAGCACTAAAGGTGAGCTGGGTGGAGGAAAGATGGAGGGAGAGGGGTTTGACTGGTAGAAGCTGCTTCCCTTGAACACTGCAAAAGCTGTATGGTGAGTTTGCTGGCAGATACTGATGTAACTAACGTGTGGTGTGGTCTGCGTGCTGATCCCTGAGACAAGAGCCTTGGGCGCAGCCCCGGTACTGCTTGTTGGCCGACTGAGCAGTACTGTTGACCACAGCCTTGCTCCTGGGCATAAAGGCAAAGAGCCCCATGTGAGGGATGGGCTTCCGCCTGCGAGACTGCTGTTACAGCAAGCACCCAAGTGTGCCTCCTTCCCTGCTGCTGGAAGCCAAGCTGTCAGTCTCTGAAGAGTGAGATGTACCTGATCTGGAGAGGATTCCAAGCCTATTGCAGCGCATGCACGTGAAGCTTGAAACTGCTTGCTTCCTCTCTGGACTTTCTGTGCAGCTCTTCAAACAAATAGCCTTTGACCAGTTAATAATTGATGAAATAGCTGTATCAGTTGCACAGTGCTATCGATATGACAAACAACTGGGAAGCTGTGCTAAAAGTAGGTCTTTGCTCATTGTACTTGAGTACTTCTCTTGTCCTTCTAGTACATTGGTTCCAGGAAGCCTGCACCATTTTTCTTCTGTGAGTTTATTAATGATACATGCTCTCTCATTCTTGCTTTCTGAAACTAACCTTGAGCTTGGTCATGCAAGGGATAGAGAAGAGCAGAACAGAATGCAAGAGCCTCCAGCAATGCAGGGGTTTGCCTGATCTGATACCATTAGCATTTATTGCAGCTTGGGTATATGGCAGCAGCTACTCTGGAGAGACTTCTCCTTCTTTCTTGCTTTTACCATGGATGAGTTGTCCGTGCTGTCATCATAGGATTAGAAACTGTGTCCCCTAGAATTTCACCATGATTGGTAATAGCCTAGCCAAGGCTCAGAAAGGTATAAATAGTTTTTCCTGTCATGACAGTTTTGAGACACACATTCCTCTGACTCAGGGCTCCTCCATGCTCTGGCTTACTGATTTAGTGCACTGGACTCTCAGAGTGGCCTGGTGCAATTGCTCCTGGCATACTCGGTGTGGCAGGGCAGAGAGAAGCACCCAAAAGAGCAAGATACCTGTCATCCCATGTAAGGTGCCATGGCAAAGTGTACCTCAGTGCGCTTTACAGGTTGCACTTATAGTTCTTACTGGGGGGACAGGAGGACACCTGTAGTGGCTCTTGCTGCTCTTCACATACATTTTGTTGTAGTCATGTGTGCTTGCTGTGGGCTTCTTCTAAAAGGAGACTTGGCCCATGCCTCTGGCTGCAGGCATTCGCTGTTTTTTGGCTTTGATGTCAGGTGAGTCTAGTGCTATCCACCTTCAACATGTCTTGAAAATCAGAGCCAGTGTGTATGGCTATCTGTGCCAGTTGCTTCTTGGTACGGAATAATGTGATGACTTTGATCTACAGAGCTCCAGGTGGCTCAGATTCCATCCTGCTAGCTGCCTCCCTCCTTCCTAATTCCTACAACATTGTATGTGTCCTAGTGACACTCCTTTGCAATGAGTTAGCTGTGGCTTTTGTACCAAAACACTTTCAGTTCTGCAATCAGGGGCTGTAGAAGCAGAGGCTGTCTAATTCCCCAAACTTCTCTGTAGATAAGGGATGAAAAGTCAAATAGGGTTTCTTTGTTGTTGCTGATGGTTTTGTTTTTAAAGGCAGTTGAGAACTTAACTGTCTAGTTTTGCTAACCTTTGTTTAGTATCACTTGTACATGGATATGGTGTGCCAGAGTGCAAGTAACAAAAAAAAAAAACATTTAAAAAGAGCCCTGAAATGCTCAAAGTTCCTGGTCCTGACCAAGTTTGTATCATCAGCATAGTCATGAAATTGGGAGGAAGAAGGGGAAAGAAATTGAAGAAATATGCCTGGAGGACTGATACAAGCTGGCACAAATTTTCATTCTGTATGGTTCCTATGCAGTGAGGGCAATGGTCTGTGAACAGGACTTTGAGCTGCTGCTGCAAATCACATAAGGAAGAATGGGCTTTGCCATGCCTTGCACAGCAGAGGGGAGGTGGCAGAGGGGCAGGAAATGATGGGGTCACCATTAGAGACTGGCAGCAAGGGAAGAGCTATAGATCAAGTCCACACAGCATGGGGATAGCACAGGTGAGAAAGAAGCCATGCTGTCTTGAGTCCAAAGACTAATGTTGTTCAAATGCATAAAGGCTAATGAACTGAGTCTCTCCAGTGGGGCTCAGGGACATCAAATTGAGGGGAAGGTCTGGATAATGCAGCCTGCTGGATACTATCTGATGACTATGCCCAAGGATATGCATGACTCTTAAGATGCACTAATACATGCAAAAACCACAGCATGCCCTTTACACTTGCTAATTGCTGCAATTTGTGTGGTCTGTGTTGGGGAAAGCTAGCATGTGCTTGAGTCTGCAGAAAGAGGCTTTGGGAGAAGGTGCCGTGGTCAGTGTGTGAACAAAGAGGCTTCTGGCTCCAGTGCTGGAGGTGTTGCGGGGGCTGGAGGCTGAAGACACGTCCAGGGGTGACACAAAAGCACAGCCCCAGTACCTGCCTGGGAGGGAGAGAAGGGCTTGTGTTTCAGGGAGGCTCCTTATGCCTTGCATTACAACAGGCAGGCATCAAGATGTGGGGTCTTGTACCCCACAGTGGGGCTGGTGAGGCAGTTCTGCTGCTGGGAGGTGGTGTGCTGAGTGACCAGATGCTTTGGTGACAGGCAAAATTGTGGTGGGTGAAGTGAAAATAGACAAAAAAATTAAGAGTGAAGAATGGTGCCTTCCTTACCTGGGCCCCAAGTAAGAGGGGTCAGGAGGAGCCTGTATCAGAAGCAGTTTCAGGTGTGTGAACCAGCCATAAACAGGAAGAAAGCAGCAAAAAGTGTTAGGAAGGAGTTCAGCTGGAAGGAAGAGGTGATATTAGTCGTATAGGGTCTCTTGGGCTGGGAACACCAGGAACACCAGATGGTGAGACTGGCTCAGTGGGGACGGTTCAAGCATCTGCTGGGAACTTGAGGAACAGCCCTTGCCCTCAAGGCTGAGCTCAGTCCAAAATATTAGAAGATGATTCTGCCTGGTGATGTAAAATGTCCTTTGTTTGGAGACTCCTTGGCCCCTTTAGCAAAGCCTACTCCTCACAAAGCCAATGCTTATTCCCTAGAATACTTTCAGCGAAAAAAAGAAATAGTTCCTCTAAGACACCCTAAACCAATACCTGCTGTGACTAAGCCCTGTGGGCAGCTCCGCAGATGATTTATATCCTCCTCCTCCAAACTGAAGGGGTTAGAGTGGAAACAGACGCTGCGCTGCGTTAAACATAGCCGAGGGCAGCGAGCAAGACAACTCTGCAATGAGGTGGGGAGGAAGCGGGGCTGTGGGGCGGCTGCTGCCAGGCGTGACGCCGGTTCGGGTTTCCTCATAGGCAGAACAGAGCTCCTTTTGGCTAGTGCTGCTTTATGGGCTCGCCTGGGTTTATTATACTGCAAATATTTTGAATTCCGCATCTTAATTTCCAGAGAGGCTTTGTTTCACTTTTGCTGCTTTTTCCCTCCCAGTTTTGATTTTTTTTTTTTTTAATTACCACTGCCTTAGCCTCTTTTTTTTGACTGGGTTTTGGTCAAAGCTGCCGTTTTCTGAGCAAACAAAAGACTGGAGTTCTCCCTGCCTGAGCTCCAGCTGCAAATTAATCTCTTTTCATAGTTTCATTTTATGTCCACCCACTATCCCCACCACATTAACTTAGTCAACACATGGAAGTGAAATTTTTCCATGCAGGATCCTGCGGGTTGTAAGGCTGTTGTGGAGCACGTGACTGCCAGCTCCAGAGTTTTCTTCCACCTCTGGGTGGAAGGAAGTTTTCTCATCCCCCACATATTTGAGCAGTTGTTGGTGGGATGTGAAAAGTTTTAACAACTGGTCGGTGGAAACATTTCAGGATTCAGCATTCTCTGTGTATTTAAAGTCCCACCACACCAGCTGGGTGGAGGCAAGACCGTAGGTATGGTATGTTTGCCGTACCTCTGGTGCTACCAGACCACTGCTTGGCAAATGAGCCGGCTGGGTGTTTTTCAATGGAGCCCTGCTGTCTCTGGGGGTTTATCTCCCTCCCAGAGAGGACAGAATGTGCAATGAATGATGATGCTGATGAATGGAGTCTGCTTAGCCTATGTAGATGTATTTTGTATTTCTACATGATGCCTTTTGCACATGGGCCTGGGAGAACTTTACAGGTATTTTGGGCACTTGGCAAATATAACTGTACCTATTCCACAGGTTTTAAAACCCTGTTAGATATACAACTGCCAGGTGAAGAGGACTGTCTGGCAGTGGCACAGTATCAGAGAAAGAGCTGCAAAAATCATTCAGGACTCCTGATACTTTTTCTCCTGTCTTAGTCTCCAGGCAACAGCAAATATTTCTGCTGATTACTCTGGATGAGCAGATGCCAACGTTGATTCACAGGAAAAGGATGTAGCCACGCAAGCCATAGAAATGTTGCTTGGGATGATAGCCACAGCCCCTAAGGAGACATTAAGCAATATGGAACACATGCCAATGAAGCTCTTGAAGCTCTTACTGTGTTTGCTATAAAGAGATTCTCGAGCAGTCTTAGGTGGGAGCTTTTGTTATTTACCATAATTATGCTACATGGAGAGAATATACTGTGTTTCACAGCTTTGGAGATGCTGGTAGGGCTTTTGGGCACTAGGAAAGTCCTGGTTTACTAAGAAGTTACAGTCACAAGATATGAGGAAACCTTTTGTTCAAGGCCCACAGCAGAGTGTAAAAGGCACACTCCTGCTTAGAAAAAGGATGGCGCTGAAAATGTGCAAAGAGGGTCCCTGTTTATTTTGTCTCAAACTCAGATCTTCTGTGCTATGTTTACAAATAACACTATTTTCCCCATTATTACACTTTAAAATTTATCATGAGATTAAAAAGCCAAGAACAAACCAAATTCACCCCCTTTTGAGGGTGCCCACCCAAAATAGCTAGGGGAGCTGCAGAAAATAATTTTCCTCTTAAGTTTGGGTAATGTGGGCTTTGGATTCATAGACTGAATCTGCTGACCAAGGTATTTTTCTTCTTCCAGCATTTCTCTGAGCAGATAAACACTTTCAGTGTGGATGAAAACAGAACTGGAGATTTTTTTCAAACCATTTAATAGTTTGTTTCAAAAGCGAGCAGTTTGGAGGAACTTGAGGGCAGCAGCTGTGGAGTCCAGCAGTCCTGTGATGGAGGCTGGAGACAGGCGGTCCGTAGGGTTATCAGTGTATCATCCAGGTTGACAGGGACTTCTAGTGAGTCACTCAGACCTTCTCTTTTAACCCTGACAGGACCAATCTCGTTATCCTCAAACCACCTCTCAGGCATAGAGAGTTGTCTAATGATAGCCTTGAATGTCTCTAACACTGAGGTGTCCACAGCATTCCCTTGTCAGGCAGTTTCAATGCTCAGGAAATTTTAACCTCTCTATATGTAACCTAATACTGAACCTGAATGTCTCCTACAGAGGTTTGTGGCCACTAATTTTGTGTCCCATCGCCTTTGGTTAATGAGACTGGAACCAAACTTCCGGGTGAAGTCCCTGCAAAACAGCACATGTGGTTTCACCTTTCAGCTTTCCTGCCAGCTAATCTCTTCCCCAGCCTGTTCTCAGACAATATGATTTTCCATACCTTTCCATGCTTCTCTTCCCATGCCTGCTAAGAAAATAGCATGTCCTAAACCTACCCTGGACTTTCGTTTTCAGCCTGGTTCTGCACTTAGTGGTGCTGTCCTGCCTTTGGTTCTTGAGATAGTAAATTTAACCTTCCTGGCCTAATCTGGGATGAAGTCAGGAGAAAAGCACTATGTCAAATTATATTGGTTCTGCTAGAAATACAATGAGAATCAGCCTCTTGTCATGACACTGTGCTGCCAAGAGGGGCCCTGCTCCATTACTGTGGGGTGTCCTGGCTCCCCTCACACAGCCTGATGATGGCGGGTTCCTGGTTCTTCAGAACTTATCCCCACTGTGCCTTCCCCCCTTATACCTCTGATATTAGCACTGTGCTTCATGACACCCAGGATCCCTGGGCAGTCACTCCACTGTCAGGCTGGGGTAGCCCAGGGCCCCCACCAGTGTGCTCAGAGGAAGCCATGCTCTTGCCCTTCAGTTTTCCTTCCTGAAGGAGTAACGCTATTCCCCATCCCTAGGGAACATAAGCTTTGAAACACGAATTGATTTGTGTCCATTTACCATTGTCTTGGTTTACATAAATTACATCTCTTAACAGTGGTCATAAAATTATCTGCTTTAAAAAAATTCAGCTGTAGAATTTGGCCTTGTGGTCTCCCTGTGGCCTCTCTGATCAGCTTATTTCCAAGGGGCAAACATACATTGGGAAAAGAAACAGCCTCTTCTTGTTTATCCCAAATGGTCATCTTCCTTTTCTATCAGCAGCTGACTTGTCTGGTTTCCTAGTGTTATAATGGCCCATCTTCGCGAACGAAGATTTGGGGAAAGGTCTTTTACCTTTCCAGCCTGCGCAATGGATTTTTTAGGTGAGACACAGCCTGCGCTGAACTGAGCCCACCCTTTAATCCTAAGGTTCATCTGCCGGGGCCAAGCAAGCTTGGACAATGGCAGTGAGGTCCTCAGGACGTAGGTTTGTTTAGAGTGACCTTCTCATAGATGGATGGCCTCACAGGCCTAACAGACTATTTCCTAGTGTTAGTCAGTATAGAAAAGCACAGCAAGCCTTTCACCGTGTGCTGCTTCACCATTCTGAATAACTCTGTCAAGTTATTTAAATCAACTAAATCATCCAGCATCCCTCACCAGTGGCCACCACATCACCAGCATTTTAGAATCAAGTTCTGCACTGGAAAGGAGGCCCCTTGACAAAGCAGTGATGATCCTCACTCAGGGATGTCAAATTACCTCTGGGTGTACTGCAAGTAAAATATTGTCCCATAACACCTCTCTCATCTGGAAGCTGAAAGGCAGGATGGGTGATTTTAGGAATTGGTCTTGACCTGTGTTAGGATTTCAGCACCAAGAATCTGGTTTCCAGTTGCAGTAAGGAAAGAGGATAGACTAGATGCCTAGTGTATCTACAGGGAAAAAAATGCAATAAAATCTTATTTTAGTTGCTAATATAGAAACTATGGATCTAAATACCCATAAGGATAGATGAGCTGGACAACCAGCAAAATCAGGTAGACACTGTTCCAGCAATGGTACCTGCACTTTATTTCTGTCAGCGAGTTTAGGTAGTGATATGGACTCTTTCTTCATTAAAAACTGGTAGACAGTGGGGTCCAAGATGATAATTTGTACAATTAGGATTTTAAAAAAATACATTATTCCTCCTTTTCTAGTACATAGAGATTAACTGTGAAAAGGCCAGAGCTAGCAGATGTGTGGATTACTTCAACTTTTGCACATCTATTCTATGTGCTCCCACTGGTAGGACTAGGGCTGCCATGACTCTTCCCCACAGGTGGCAATGAGGGGTGATCAGGGATCCAGCCTGTTCCTCTGCTCCATCTAAGTAAAATACAAAAAGTGGACAAGAAACATGAATACTAAAAAAGTAAAATCCAGTCCAGCTCCAGGTAAAGGTAGTGTACCAACTCCTTTTCAGTGGCATCTGACATATGGAACTGGGCCTTGAACTGCTATCAGTCTGTTGGTCTGCTAGTAAAACAAATCATAATGTTCAATATGAAGTAAGCCAGGAAGAGAGGAAGAAACCACAATTCAAGATCAAGCATCTGAGCAGTATGGAAACAAATGCTGTTGAGGGCTGGAGCCTCCAAATCCAGCCAAGGGCCCCTAACTCACAGGTTGTGCTAGATTTGAGGTGCTTTCCAAATGCACTGGGGAATGAGGGACTGTGAAAAAAGCTCCTCCAGAAACTGACTGTACCTTATCCAGCTCTTAACAGCTGTTCTGTGTCCTGCTTTACTTGCTTTGTAAATGATTAAATAAAAATTAAAAAAAAAAAAGAAAGAAAAAAGAGAGAGAGTGAAATTGAGATCAGGAAAAGAAACAAACAAACATGTTTTTGGTGGAGGAGCTGGGTTTTGCACCCTACCACTGTTTCTACTTTCAGATTGTCAGCAATCTGATTGTCAGTGTGCTGAGCAGAGAGGACAGTGTGGTGGAAATACCTATGAAGCAGCGAGAGCCTTATCGAGGTACTGTACCAGGAAATACACTGCTTTCTTTCCTACTTCATGCACGATACTGTGATTGAACCAAACAGCATGCCTCATCATAACATGTGCCTTATCGACCTCACTATCTGATGACAACAGCAGCCCTCAGGAGACCAGAGTGACATCATCCAAAACCTCAGTAGTTCAGAGCAAAGACTGAAGTATGTAGCTAGGCTACGAGCTGTGCTTGACTCCGTTCATCTGTTTGTACTGAACTTGCAGGCACTTTGCTAGAGGAAAAGGCATATAAAAATCAAATCCAAACAATGTTTCAGAATGTTTCTGACAGGCACCCATGCTATTTAGAAAAAGGATGCAGCAAGCAAAGGAGGTTTTTGTCCTCAGCAAGTCCAAGAAGTCTGCTCCACAGCTTTCTGTAGCTTTGTGAGAGTGGAAAGAAAAGGCCAAATCAACACAGTGTCACTGCCTGGAGGAGAGAAACGGTGCCACTGATAATTTGGTACTGAGTCCCCCTCTCAGCTGACCCCAGATAATTGTCGTGGGGAGCTGTGAGGTTTGGGTTCATCCCATATCAGAAACAGAGGCCCACTGTTTATCCACCTGGAGCTCTCAATCTCCAGATCCTAAGCTTCAGGATCGCTGGTTCATACTCACATTGCCAGTCTCCTTGTTTGGTTACTGCTGGGTCACCGAGACAAAGAATACCGGCCCTGGCCTCCTGGCCTCCTTTCTCTAATTTAAGATGAGAAGAATTTCTGCAGTGACAAAAATAAGAAACGGAAATAGAGAAAGGTTTTCTTGTGTAATATTCACCAGACTTCTCTGGTTTTAATTTGTTCTCCCTGTCCTGCATTCTTCAAAACACCTTCTCTCATTTACGTCAGCATAGATTTACCATGCCCCACTTACTTCAGACCTGGACAGCACCATGGAAAAAGATTTCCAGCCTTTTGGAGCTGCTTCTTTATGCCTTGGACAAAAGTAGATCATATGGGACCATATTAATTCGAGAACTGCCTTTGTATTTGTACAGAATCTAGAACAAGTGAGCCTACTCCTGCTTAAAATTCACTGTACTACAAAATTGATCTTAAAAAAATCCTGCTTTTAGTGCTTGATTTTTGGTTAGTTTGTTTTTAATTGCAATGCAAGCTTTCAGTGGGAATATAGCCGGATTTAAATGCTGAATGCATGCATAGCAATAAAAGTAGGGCCATCCAGCACATGGACGCTAAGTGTCCATTTACAGCCCCCATTCAGGGAGCAACCACCCCCCGGGCCATGCATGGCATGGTGGGCCATACTGCCTGCTGTGACACCGGGTGGGGGAGGTCCCAGACTTCCACACTCCCCACTGGGTGCTGGGGTATTTTGAGATGTCTGCATCTGTTGCATGGATTTGGGGAGCTGTTTTGCAGAAGAGGCCTTGTTTTCCAGGACAGTAATTGTATCCTCATTCGTACTTGCTGCTCTCATAAACTGCTGGTTTCTTACCCTCCCATCACAGCTGACTACCTCCAGCGGCGATGGGCACGATATGACTAACCAGTCAGGTTATGAGTGTGAGGTCTTTCAGCAACGTGTAAAGGATTGAAAACTGCCCAAAAAAAAAGAAAAATAAAGGGAATTTATTTTTTTTTTACTTTGTCAGTGAAGGCTTGGCTTAAGGGACAGGCTGGAAAGAGGTCTGATGGAAATAAGACTTGCCCACCCTTTAAGGCAGAGCATTAGATAAATCCAGCTGTGTTGTGTAACTGTTGGAAGCCTTCCAGAACAAGTGTTTGAAACTTAGAGTGGTTTTTGAGACATATTTTTTTGTCTAATTTGTTAAACATATTTCTTTGTCTCCATGAACTTTAAGGAGCCCTGAGAACGCAATGTGCCAGAGGGGGAAGGCCTACAGAAAGACTTGATAAGAAGATGGAATAATTTTAAAATATCTTCTCCTGCAATACTCTCTAAAATATTCCTACTCTGAAGCACACTTGGTTTTTTTCTGCCTGATATATACATTCCTGACATGTACCTGGCCCTGATATATTATTCAGTTGGTGCTTTGGTTGATTTATTCTCATCATTGCTAAAAATACTGTAAAGAAATAACTTTAAAATAAATGGCACTGTGGAAGGTTGTTGATACAGGGGTTTGGTAAGAAATACGGGTGTTTTTCAGGTTTAGAAACAATTTCTGGTCCTGCTTTCTTGAAGAAGAAGCGCCTTTGAATGGCTCTTGTGAAATATGCTGATGGTCTGAGCATTCACATCACCAACTCCCCATGACAATTATCACTGATTGACCACTTGCTGGCTATCTCCGCAGCAGCCCAGGAATGGATGAGTCATGGAAACAGAGTTTTCCTTCACCCTGGCTGCCTCCCAGGCCATTCGAAGGAGCTGCATTGACAACAGAGGAGGAAAGTCAGTGCTGATTTTTTTTCATGCTGTGAATCATTGATCAAACAAAGCCCTTCTGCATCCACGGACTTGATATCAAGGCAACGTTTTTGATGAGTGTTACCTGAATAATTTTGTGCTAAGAAAACAATCTCAAGTGGCACCGGGCACATTATTTTGTGCAGATAATTGATTCTGTGCTACTTCAAGCTAGAAAAACATGTTTGCAAGTAGCTTTATCAGAAGATGCTGAAAACCATTGCCATGCTTAGGTGCAGCAGCATTTACATACTGGTTTTCATTTTCGAATGATTTTTCAAAATAGGGTTTGGTTGAATTATAAAAATTTCTAAATGACAATAAGAGAAAGAAATGAACAGATTAAGCCTCGTGTGCTCCCCTGAATAGAGAAATAGAGAATTACTCTTTTGGAGGGGGTGGGGGGAAGGAGGTAGGTTCCATTTGATGAGGAAACTCAATTTTTTTTTATTTGAGATCTGCCTGGAATATTAATAAATATTCACACAGCTCTGCTACTGCAGCTCAGATATAAGTACCAATGAACACATAGAGGGAGGTATTCGGAATTTCCCTTGAGGTATTCTCAAGTGAAAAAAACCCTAAAAAGTTTAAAGAAATTTTTTTCTTGACACCAGATGCATGCTGGGAGAGAGAAATACAAGTCCTTTCTGAATGCAAGGCCTTTGCCTTGAAAGGAGCCCTTTGGGTTTTTTCAGCCCTGCACACAGGAGACTGTGTGCACTCCTGTAGTGGAGCCATCCTAAGGCAGGACCAGTGACTGTGTGGGATCTGCTCAGGTGGGTCCTGCCAGCACCTCCCTCCCTCCTTCCCTTACTCTATGTCCTTTCCTGCCCATGCCATTCATACACACCATGAGTAGCCCTGTCCTCTCCTCCAAGGTCCTCGGCAGGATGTTTTCTGCAAAATTTCCATGTCACAAGGCGTTGCAATGGGTGGATGTGGCTCCAATGATTGCATGCAATGCTTCAGTGCTGGAGTTTGTCCTGGCTTCTGTGCTGTGTCAGGATCCAGTGGTGCTGGGATCCAAATTTACCACTGAGGTGCTGGCTATGACTCAGAACCAACTGGAGGTTTTCAACTCACATGCCTGTGATGTGAGGTTGCATTGACGCACTTAGATTAAACAACAGTGCATAGAAATGAGAGCTGTAATAGGAATTGTACCTTGTGTCTGGCATCAAAACCATAACCAGAGCTAACTGGGAGCCCTCAGCGCAGACACCTCCTCTTCATCACTCCCGCTTTTAAAATGGTAGGGTGGGAGTGTCATGGCCCCAGTTTTTTCTTGAGGGAAACGCATTCTGACACTCACAGGAGATCTGCTGTGTCTGGTTGTGTCTGTCAGGAGCACTGCTCCCTGTGCCAGTGCCAGGTGGGGCCTAGTAGCAGGGTGTGGGATGCCTGCTGGCAGCAGCACATCCCTTCCACAGGCTGCTCTCTCATCATCCTCCCCTTGATGCCAGCCAGGATGTCAGGAATGGGCCGTCCTGTGTGTTTGTAACCACAGTGCCTCTCACCGCTTGTGATTCTGTGCTGCAGAAGAGGCTGCAGCTGCTGGGCCAGGGAAGTAAGTGTTGCAGCACCGCTGGGGACACCCTGTCTTTTGTCAGGGTGAGTAATCTGTGTTGCCTCAGCAGTTATGAATGCTCTGCCTTGCTTTTCCATTTCAAAACAATGATTTTTAGGAAGAAAATGGAACTTCATCCCCAGACACAGACAAGGATGTACTGGATTAGACCAACAGGCCATCTAATCTGTGAATCCTCGTCCACCAGTGGCTAAGCCTAGGTGCTTCTCAAGAACACCTTAAGCCTCCTTGGAGCTGTGCAATGTTATCCCATGGAGAGTGCTGGGAAAACAGTGACTTAACCTGAAGTAGTGCAAAGAAAAGCAATGCAGAAGTGAATAACACACTGGGAAGCTTTCTGGTGGAAAGGGTTGTGTCATGTCACAGTTTTGCAATGCTGCTCTTTGACGGGGCCTTATCCACATTTCACAGTCTGGCAGAGCAAGACTGCTGCGCTGGTCCTTCCTGAGGTCTCTCGGAGATGGCAGCCACTGCAGAAGCACAGTGCATTTGTTCAAGAGACAAATTCTCCTTGGAAGTATATGATGCCCATGTCCCTCCAGGACATAGTGCTATGGCTCTAGGTGCAGTTTTGGGTGTTGGTTGCTTCCCATAAAAAATTGAATGGCCCACAACTGGCTTTAATGAGCATCTGACTCTCCCTCTCTGTCACAGCAACTGGCAGCAGGAGTGTCTGTGCTGGAGCACCCTTGCTGGAAAAGAAAATGTCTCTGCAGGGGCACTGGGACATGCTGGGATGTGAGAAACCCCTACCAGGACTGGTCTGAATTTGCTGGTTTTCCAGTGCTGCTCCTAATGCCAAATTTTGAAGACACTCAATTTTTGTGGGGGAAATGAGTCTGTTCCCCAGGGTGAGGAAAACACTGAATGGATTTGATTGGGTTTGTAATTCCCCGTGTAAGCTGAATTTACAGATAAACTTTAGAAAGTGAGGGAAGTTCTACAAGTGCTAAAAAAAACCATTTTAGTGCAAAAGGGTACTCAAGTTCAAATTGGACCAAATTCTCATTTCGTTCTAGGAATCATTGAAATTAAGGAATTAAAAAACCCAATAAAATAAAAACCCCTGTGACAGTATTTTACAAAATCCCAGAAGTAACAGAAAATAGCTGGTAATATGTTATGAAAAAAGCTCAGTCTTATTTTCAGATAACTAGATAAGATCTGAACACAGCCATTAACTTGTGGGTAGATCTGTAACCTTCTGGTAACAGTAACTGCATTAACTGCACTTAGAGTAACTGCAGAGCCCCAGATCAGAGCTGATGTACCACTTACACCCTATCTATACTTTATTTCAAGTGATACTTGGCTAGGGGTTTGGCCTTGGCAGCTCCACAGCAGAGGCGCAAATCTGCTTGGGTGCACCGCTTTGCATTTAGCAGTTTGGAAGACACTGAGACTGATTACAGCTGTCTGGCCTGCATGTGTGTGAACTGCGTTTTTGATGAGAGTACACATCTTGTTAAGATAGCCTAAACTGAAAACCTATGGGGAAAATGAACTTGAGAGGGTTCCTGGTAGTGTTTCTGCTGCAACTCGGCTGTTTGAATCAGCAACTTGCGATGCTTAATGTAAACAAATTGCAAAATGAAATGTCCTTGAAGTGTCCTTGATTTAAGGATTGAGTTGGATACTTAAGATAGAAAGAAATGCCCAAGAGCCTCAGATGTTGCCCTGGTTTTCAGAAGTAGCAGGGTCATGCCTGCTTGTCATAGACTGACTGAGGTAACCAGCACAAAATAAGATCAAGCCTCTACTGTTGGTGTGGGTGGCCTATGTGGAGCACGTGGCACCTGCCATGACCACGTGGCTGCACAGCCCTCATCTAGACCCACAGCATCTCCTGCAATGCAGATCTTTGCTCGCTGTCTCCGCACCAGAAGACATCTTCACAGTGCCCTCTTTTGCTTGCAGCTGGGACCCCAAAGAAGCAGTGCTGGTGGTGAGAATCAAACCAGACCTCCCTGGCCCCTGGGTGTTCCTGTCCTACCTCACGCTCCTTCAGAAACTGTTAATCACCCTGAACTACTTACTGGTTTTGTGATCTTAAACAGGGCTTGAACTCAGCTTTCTAGAGGTGAAAGCACAATGTCTTACTGTAACTCATTTTGCCAGCCAATTCTATCCTGAACCTAACAGTATTTTAATCTCAAAATCCAACCTCAAAACCCACAGCATTTTCAGTTACTGTATTTCATCACCACACAGCTGAAAACAACTCCTTTTTTTTTATAACCACTCTTGTTTTTCTAAAGTGAATCACAAACCATGGAACTTAACAGACGGAAAAGACACAAAGACAAATGCTCTCTCACTATCCTGGTGTTTATAAGGAATAATGTAATTAGAGTAAAAAAGCATTTCTCTACAGTTACACAGGTATAACAGAGTTACAAGAGTCAGCTTCCCCATTGCTAAACCAGATAGTGCACCTTAATCAAGCCAAAAAGCATTGTTGCCTGCAAAATATTGGTGGTGGTGCCTATCAGTCAGTCCTTTTTTATTAATTAGCCCAAGGAAACCCTTACCTTTCCCCCAGAAGACAATTTGACACTCTCATAGATTTTACCATTATACCTATGTCCTGGTAAGTGCTCTGCTACTCACTTTACACTGCCATTCTTGGCTGTGCCTCCTTGAATCACACCAAGGAATAATTAACATTAAGATAACACTGGTTGTCAATGGGTTGTCAGTCACCAGAAAGATGTTAACCACCAGAGTGGTCAGTGCAGCACCCATGAATAGTGTTCAGCCCCTCCAGGGAAGTCTGGTCTGTTTTAGTCACTCCAGATAATCGGTGAGAAAACTGGGAAATCTGAATTTAAACTCCTATAGGAAGGCTACTGGATAGCCAACGGAGAAAGCCTAATCTTCAGGCTATCACTCCCAAGCAATAGCCACCTTTCTTCCCATGGTGTTTACACTCTGGGAGAATCAATGGGCATTTCACAACCTGACAAGGTGTTTACAGTTCCCAGCCTCTGCTTACAGATGTGCTGGGATAATGGATCCAGGTATGTGTTCGGTACTTGTGCTGTTGAAGGGGCTGGAAGGAAACCCTCAGGTCTGGGGGCCTGGTCTCATTGACACCAAAGGAAATCTGAATGACTCCAGATTTAAAAACATTTATCCATCAGCAGAAGTCTAGCCCTCGAGACCAACTGATGCTTTGGTAGAACACAAGCATAAACGCTGATGTGTCAGAACTGTATAAAAATTTGGTTAGAGAAGGGTTGGAAAAAATTCCAGGTGATCAGCAGGTGAGGCCAATACATGTTGGTCCTTGCATTAGGCATTGCCTAGGGCTGATATCAGCAGTGAGTGTGCCTGGGGCTACTGTGGTGAGGTCAACCCAGAGCTTTCCCTCAGCCCCACTTTGGGGGTCTCTCAAGGGCGGGACAGATCCAGCACAGGGCAAGTGTTGCAATCAAGCTCTCAGTGAGAGCTGATTACCCTCAGTCATGTCTGGAAGGGAGGGAGGGACTCACTTTGTGTCTTGATCAACGTCATGCATCTTTCTGTATGGGGGTTTGCAAAACTGGAGTTCATAAACCTCCCCCAGCCCCTTCCCTGAAAGCTACACCCACATTTTTCTCATGGATGACTCATTGTTAAAACAAACTGTTTCTTCAGCTAGAGTTTTTCTATGCTATGCATTAGAAACAGCTGAACATCTGCCTTGACATCAGGCTTCTCGGATGACATGAGAACGTGCCTGAGTATGCTGGTGTACATGAACATGTACACGTGTGTACATATGCTTCGTATATTCTTAATTTGAGTTTCTCTTTTGCCCTTTCCACTCCTTTTCCTTTCAGTTTCTATGTTGTGTTTGTTTGTTTTTTACTTTATGCCTCTCCCCTTCTGTTCTGTGTGCCAACTGTAGAGTCACAAACACTTGCATTCTTTATTCAAAACAACGGTATGAAGAGTAATATAAAATTACCTCATCCATTCCTTCATGGATAAACAGAAAAAGATTATGGAGTTCTTTCATATGATACAAAAAAAGAGAGTTAAAACAGATCAGTTTAAATTAAACAAAGGAAAACATTAGATGAAATAACCAGAAGAGCATCCTCAGTCTGTCAGATTAAGGAGTAATTTGTTCCTCAAGGGTAGTGGCTGAACTGGACAGGTTGCACATGATTTTTTTCGGAGCGATAATGCTTCTTTGTCCCCCAGAGTGAGGTGTGTCTTCATCACTTTGATGTGCAACTCTGAAATCAGCAGCATGGGAAACCATGGAGACAGAGATGTCAGAAATAGTAAGAGGTTTCCTGAGGTGATAAAAAGGCCACCTGTGTGGTTGTTGTGAAGGAAAATTCCAATGACTGCATGCAATATTTGGAAGAAACAAATAGGAGTTGAGGTTAAGATGCATTCACATGTGAAGGTTGCTTGCCTTTAGGTTATCTCCCACTGGAGGATCCTCTTTCCATGCGAGACATTTGGCCCCTTTTCAAAAATTACACTTTGGACTTAAAAAGAAGGATTCAGAAGTGAAAAAAATGCACATATTTAGGGACATGTCCTGCAAGGAAATCCAGAGAGGTTGGGGAAGTGGTAAAGATAAGGAGATCTGCTTTGGGAAACTAACTCACAGCTCAGAAGCCATTTAGCCTGAAGGAGCACGGGCACCAGCCTTGCACCATGATGCTGAGGTGGTGCACATATCCATTCAACCCCTACTTCTGCTGTCCCATGGCAGCTTGGGGGCTGCTGGCTGTACTGGGGAGACACAGATCAGTGGAGACAGGGAAGGAAGTACCTACTACCACATCCCAGCCCTGACTGCCCAGCTGCCCCTGCCCTGCTTTCATGTATGCACCAGGGTGGGGAAACAGACTTAATGAGCTGGCTGTGGGCTGTGCAGGGCAGGAGCAGCCCTTCCTCACCTCCGGATCAGCTACAAGCAACCACTGAATGCAATTAACAATTCAACAGGCTGAACAGGTAGGGCAAGCATGGTGGCAGAGCAAGTTCCCCTCACACTCCACTACCCACAGCACCCAGGCTGAAGTCTCAACTTGAATCAAAGTGTATTAGGTGTGGTATATGAGTTATGCTTGAAAAGTTTAATGCATTCAAGGGTACAGCCTCAACTAGCAGCTAACAGCAATGAATGAGCCTTGGGGCGAGCCAAGCCAGCTTCCACTCAAGCCGATAAAGGCATGATCTTTTGGCTTCAGTGGGAACAGGATGAGATCCTTCATGGCCAGCCAAGGAGAGATTAGTCTAATGATGTAATGGTGCTTTTAACTGCCTGCTCAGCCTTAATTCTGCTCTTACATTGGGAGCATGTATCATAGCACAGTCTGTAATTATGTGATAACATACTCCTTGCTCTGTAAGACACCCGCCCTATTTGAGGCACAGGATGAGAGGTAAAGGCAGAAAGATTCTCTCCAGCCCCCATGATATTGTCCCACATCCCAGAGCACTGCTCTGCAACAGGCTTCCTGCGGGGTCTTGGGCAAGAAAGGGCTGTAATGTGCACATGGCAGGGACTGTTATGGTTTCACCTGCAACTTAAGCCTGGCTTTTTCTAAATATAGGAACTTGGGTTTGCATTCTTATTGAGCTCTGAGCATAACTTAATGCAATGGCTAGTCAACAGCAATGGTTTAAACTCCCTATACAGCCTATCCAGAGCCTCTCTGCTGTAGGTTTGAACATCCCTTGGCTTGCCTGCCGAGGCATGGAGGCACACCTATCTTTCGGCAGCAGTAGACCACATTGCTGTTGGCAGCAGTACCAGTTAAAACCAAAGGTTTTATCTCCCTGATCTGACACCACAAGCTCACTCTGCTTCTGGCCATCTTTCCAATCTCACCTTCTGCTTCATTTAACATGTTCCAGATGCTCTGCTGGCCTGGCTTCCAGCATTACCATAACTGATAGCTGAAAAGCTGGCTGAAGATTCTTATGCCCACTGACAAATGGGAATAAATGGATTGAACGGAGTATAGAAGAAAATTCTGAAGCAGTGAAAAATAGTACAGGAACAGAGTAAGCTTAGAAGGAAAAGGACACGTGTGATTTGGTAATGTCGAGAAGAACAAGGAGAGCTGCAAAGGATCTAAAGGGTCAGAAGGAAAGAACTTCCAGAGCAGAAAGAAAGGTTAGGGTATGCAAATAATCAAGCAGGAAAAACAGATGAAAGAAAACAAAACAGAGAAAACAAAGAAAATAGGTCAACTGGGAGGCAAAAGCAGGAAAGACCATACAACACACCATTAAGAAGCAAGGCTGTGGATGAGTTCCTCCAACCCTGTTTCAGCTCTGGAGCCCAGAGGCTCACCCTTGCAGGGCCTTGGCATTGTCCTGTGGAGGCCAACCAAGAAGTGACAAGGTGTGATGGCCACATGGTGCTACAGACAAGCCACTGTCTCTGTCCTGGTGGGGCTCCCTGGCCTTTCTGGCACCCCCATCTCACCCCAGCAGCCCTTAATCCAGTGCACTTTCACTGGTGTTTGTGTCACTTAGGTACATCAGTCACTGCAACTCAGTCACTTGTTGACTGGGATCTCTCCATAGGAGAGGCTGTAAATACACGCGGAGGGGCAGCATTCCGGCTTCGTGCTGAGACCCCCTGAAAGACAAATACTTTGAGGTATAAAATGAACAAACGTAGCAAAAATGGAGTTTGGTCTCCTGCAAGGGTGTCTGGGCAACAAGATATGTCACAAGAGCATCTTCCTCCAAGTTTTATCTAAGGCAGGAATGGAGTAATCCCACTGACGTCACTGGGCTAACGTTGGTGTAGAACTGGTGTGTGTGGCTGCTGAAATAGGTCAGAGGTGCAGCTGCTGACTTCACTGATAAAGAGGAACTTTTGCAGCTATTTCCTCCCATGAGTGCTTCAGAGCTCACCAGCTCGCAGAGGTTGAGCTGCACTCTTCTCTAGGCTTGGGGCTGGGGGCTGGCCCAGTTTCCTCTAGCACCCCTTTCCAACCAGGCAAGAAGTTTCCACAGGTCTTTGACAGAAAAATGCCAGTTTTGTTGATGTTCCACATTTCTATTGGTAAAAGCAAGATGAAGAACTATGTTCCTGGTGTTGTAAGGCCTGCATCAAAATTTTTTAGTTTGTTGAATGGAATAAAGCAACTGAGGACTTGGTGTGGTAATAGTTCTGACCACCGATCAGCTGCTTGATTTCACACTCTATTTTTTGTACTGAAGTGCAAGAGACTATTATTATTCTAATCCCATGTGGGTATTTGACTATACAAAAGCTTTCCATCAGAGATGTGAAATGAAGTGTTGTCCTTGGAGCCATGTTAATGCCCAAAGCTGGGCCTGCTCTGTCACTACACAGAGGGTAATTCTGCGCAGTCATTGCATCGCTGCTTTCCAGCATGTTGCTTTGGAATTTCTGGGGTCATGCAAGCTGATAATAAACAATGCATGTCATTCCTACAGATGGATCCTTTTCCTTCACACAGCAATGTGTGTGCAATCTACCCACCACTCACTACACCTAATCCTTTCTTGGAAGCAAATGTTGAAAGTGCAAAACACCCCCTCCCACAAACAATGAAATAAGGAAGAAAGAAAAGTGACACCCAAGGTGGAGCCCCATGTCCCCCATGTGAGGAACCAGGCAGTGGACTTCCAGCATCCCAGGTGATGTAATGCTAGTTTAACAGCCATACACACCTCTGTGTGCTCGTGAACAGAGCAGGCTGAGGCAAGTAGCTGCACAGAGAGCTCTGGAAGCCGCTAGCAAGAAATGCAGTTTGGTGCGTGTGTATGCCCCTTTGATGCTGGGAAGGAATCCTCTGCTTTCTTTACTGCACTCCATTATGCCTGTGGGCTATGTGGAAATACAAGAAGGTGGAAGCAAGAAGCAACTTGTTCTGTCGGGGAGGAAAAGCTGTCTGTAGCTATTTACACCGCATACTACAGCTTTTAAACGAGGTGGTCTGAGTGCCTGCAATGGTTAAAACCCAAAATTCTTTCCACAGGACTGTTCATTGTCCTGGTGTACTGCCTGCTAGCAGTTGGTTTTTGTTCCCCTCTGTTGCAGCCGGTTGATATGAGGTGATCTGGATTTGGTGATTCTTGTCTGAAATCCCACTGTGGTTTTTCTGTCTTGCAAGGCACTGTGTTTTGCTCCAGCAGTCTCTCCAAGGCACGACGAGGGAAACTGTTTCCTGTTTGTGTGTCTGTGATGGATGTAGCAGCCACTTTTACTACACGTGAGGCATTGGGGTTTTTTGTTCCTTCTTTCTTCAACACTTTCTGGGTAATGTTTTCCACATTTGGTCTCAACCCACAGTCCTTTTCTCAGAAAACTTAACAGAGTCACCCCAGCTATATTTCCATGGGTGGGTGGATGTGTTTATACACACATATGTGTTAAAAATATCCTGCTTAATTCAGGTACTATTAGAATATTCCATTACCTTGTATTAATCTAGTTGAGTCAAAAAGCAGTTTAAGCAGTTTAAAACAGATGTAAACTACCTCTGTGTATGCTATCTGGAAAGAGTTTACCACTTTAACTCAGCTCTGGTTGGCAGGTCCTGGTGGTCTGATGGGAACCAACCTAGAGTTCGCTCAAGAGAGACATGACTAGAGGGCTGCTGTTCCAGCCTGGTTCCCCCCGGGCTCTCCGGGCTGGGCTGCCCCTCCAGCTGCAGGGCTGCTGCTGCCTGCAAGTGGAGCAGATGCTGGCCTGCAGTGCCGAGACCCGAGACAGAAAGGACATTGACTATCGATTACTGCTCCTGCAGACAAATTTACATATAAAAGCCGAACGTGAGAGATAACTAACAGATAAGCCTGCCCATTTTCCAGGTGCTGGAAAACCTGACTGCCTTCTTTATACA
The DNA here is from genome assembly GCF_003984885.1 of Neopelma chrysocephalum. Lineage (NCBI taxonomy): Eukaryota > Metazoa > Chordata > Aves > Passeriformes > Pipridae > Neopelma > Neopelma chrysocephalum. The sequence continues at coordinate 22,794,366 of NW_020897693.1, forward strand.
AATACAGGTTTAAGTACTATTCACCTCAGGGTGTAGACGAGTTTATCTTGGTTGGGAATCCAAGGAAATGACTTTTAACTCCTAGCATTGTAATAGGTTGCCCAATGCAACTATATAAACACGATGCACATTTATAGTGTAATGATCCCTAGGGTTCAATAAATACCATAACAAGGATTTTCGGAAGGCGGCTCGATAGCCTGTTCCTCAAAGCTATATTATTAAGAAAGGTCAAACTGTTACAACAAAATGTTTTAAAGTTGGTTGCCTTTTTTTTTTTTTTAACTAGACTTGAATTATTTAGCATGTTCTCTAAGGGATTATTGTTTCATGTCCCTTTTCAGCACTTGAGATCTGAAGAGTCCCTGAAATAGTCTCTGCAGGCAGTATCCAGTTAACCCTTCTGTGTTTCCATTGGGGACCTACAGCTCTGCAGCATTCCTCCCTTCCCAGGCACCAGAATGTTGCAGGCAGTAGTGGATTTCAAGCACAGGTCTGAGCTGAAAAATGGTTCTATACAAATACATATGGCAAAGTCCTGCAAAATTCAGGCAGATGAAATCAACAGCAGGCTACGCAAATTTAATTAAAGTCTACAGAGATTAAGTCTGGAAAGCAGCACACCTGAATAAAAAAGAATTACAAGTTTTATGAAGCTACAAAATGCTATATATGACTTACAGTGTGTTAGCAAAGTTAAGGTTGACCAGTATACAGTAAAAAAAAATAAATCACTTCTGGTGCTCAAGAAAGAAAAGGTTCTGCAGTTCATTACATGGCTTGTCTGTGTTGGTGCTGCAGGGCTAGAAGAAATAAAAAGAAATAAAATGTAATAAAATCTGACTTTGTCTCTTATACCAGCAGATCCAAAGCTAAAAATGCAAAGGCACAGTTCTGTTTTGTAAGATTGTACCATTTTTGCACAGCCTTTTCTCAGAGAAAATAACACACTCAAAGTGAGCCACAGAACTTTTACTGAAAAGTTCCCTTTTCAGTATATTTGGGGAGGCTCCTGTATTGCTAACAGCAGAAGTGGGGAAAAACTGACTAATCATCTAACCCTTCCCCAGGCCTCAAACATGCTATACCCAGCATCATGTCTCCTGGTGTGCTACACAGGGTGTGGTGTGTCCCAGGGGAGTGGTGGGGACCATGAACCCATCTGCCCACCCTGTCCTCCCACAAGTCATCAGCTGCCATGGCCATGCTGCCTGTTTCAGGCACTGTGTCCCGGCAGCGGAAAACTGTGTGGGTGTCTCCAGCCCCATGGGGCTTGGCAGGCATGGGTGTGGGACAGGGATCTTGAATGGTGGACTGATGTTTCTTGTGTTTGACTGGGCAATAGAGCTCCTGGGCTCCCGATTCACCTCACCTGAGGAGGTTTTGCTGGCTTCTGGGGAGGTACTCTCTGCAGGAGGGCTTACAGGATTTGCTGAGCAAAATGGGAAACAGACCAATGCTGGAGGCTGACTCAGCAGCCTGATGGCCAGGCTTCCCCTTTTCTGCCTGCCTGGTAGGGGTGGGGGGCACGAGCGAGGCCCCATCCCAGTGGCCCTACTGGAGAACACGCAAAGAGATGCCTATTCAGTTTGAAGAAACCGCCAATCTACAAGGATTTTTAAAAATTTACCCAGTTTGGCTAAGCCTTCTTGGATTAGCAAAATGGGCTGGAGAATTACCAGAAGTTGCTGCCCGTCATCATGTCTGGTGCTTCCTGATGGGGTCAGGAACTCCAGCCACCCTACCCTGCTCACAGGAATTTCAGCAGTTTCACTTCCACACCAAGCAAAATATCTGTAAGCAGCAACAAAAAGTAACGGTTTAAAAAGAGAAAAAAAAAAAGGATTAAAGAAGCCCACATAAATATTTCATAATTCAGAAGATATTTACCAGCAGAGGCTATAGCTGACAGAAAATGGACAGGCTCTGAGGAGGACTTGATGTGAAAGGAACCTGTAGCTTGACATTCCTGGGCATGGTTGTTAAAGGTGGAGTCCAGGAGGATGCCAAGGTTTGAAGGGGAAAGGAGGACTGCTCATGTTTCATTACAAACCCCTGGAGGGTCCAGCCCCTCTCTCTGTGTGGGAGCCCTGGCTCTGTGGCAGATTTGGGACCTGTTTGACCTCCCTTGCTGAGCCACCCTTTGATCTCTCACAGCCCTGCTGTGTGCTCTCCTGAGGGTCACAGCTTTGAGCCTGCTGCTGCCACCCTCCCACAAGCCCCATCATGCCTGGGGACAGCAGTGTAGCACACTGACTGGTGCCTGAGGGGTATAGCCTCGGGCACACACATCCCATGCATGACCTGCCCCTCAGGAGTGACCAGCATCTGATACACGGTTCCCAGCCATGTAAGGGAGCTGGACATGAGGCAGGGGCATCCATGGTTTGTCTTTGGTCTCACCAATGTATTTCTGCATCAGGCTTGACTGCTGTCAGCTTTTTCCCATCCATACAAACCCTATACATACAGAAAGTCTTATTAAGAAAGGATTGGTCTGAATGTTGACACATGTTTTGGGGGAGGAGAAGCTGAACTCCTTCATCCACCTCTAGTGCCTCCTTTACCCCAAAGAAAAGGCCGTTCTCATTCACTTCTTTCACTGCAGTTAATTAGTAAGTCTCAGCCAGCCCGTCCTCTGGAGCTGGTAGTTCCTTTAATCTTTCTGTTGCTAGGGCATGCTGACATGCTCTGCTGGTACCAGTTCCAGCGTGATGCAGGGGATTGTGGAAAGAAAGGGGAAAGGGCTGATCAAACAGAGTTAGATTTAGGAAAAAAAAGTAAAAGAAAAGAAAAAAAAAGAAGCTCTTTTTGATGAGGCTGAGAAGTTTACAATGAGGGAAAGCACACGGTGAATGATAAGGCCTGGAGGAGCTCATTAAATTGAGGCAAGCTGAGCAGACTTATCTTATTTCACTTCCTTTCTCCTGCCGCCCCCCACCCCTCTGATGGAGAACTCTTTTATTGAAGTGGGGGAGGGTGGGATCATTTCCTTGAAAAGTGTTTGATAGACATAAATGTATACTTGTTTTCCTAGGAGTTTTTGGAAATCAACCCTTTAAACATCTGTAAAGCAAGCTGGAGCCTCAGCAAAGGGTGTTGCTTGAGAGAAGTGCAGGCTGCAGGTGAAAGAAGTCCCATAGCCCATTACCATTTCCTCCTCTTGGCTCATCCAGCCTCCTGAGAAATAGCAAGATAGAAGTTAAATAGGACACATGGACCTCAAATATGAATGCAAATGTGAAATGTTTGCCTTGGAAACGGTTTTGCTTCAGCCTTTAAAAAACGGATCTGCATCAGCCTTTACAAAACCAGAGTGAGCATGTGATTTGAAAAGATCCATGTATTGAAACAAAGTGCTGCCTAGCTAAACCTCACACAGTTGTTTTCTTGGGATCTCTGGCATGTGCCTTTCCTCTGACTGTGGCTAGTGCTTGCTGCCTCAGTAGCAGAGAAATCCCACCACAGCATGTCTCAGTGAGCACAGATATCTTGAAGAGCTAGAGAATGCAAGAGGCTGCAGGCTGATAGGGAAGCTTTGTAGAAGGTCTGTATTCAGCAGAAGAAACCAGGGTAGGGCTTAACCCCTTGCTGGAAACATGAACAGTGGCAGAATGCAGTAATGGACAGTGCAGTGTTTCCTTTAATCTGAAAATTAGCCAGATTGCTTATCAGAGCTCTATTTTGAGAGCCCACATAAACAATGGACCACAAAACAGAAGTGAGCACCTGCCCCATGCAGCCTCTTACTCATATTGTCAGGAGATGAGCACTCTCTTGCAGGCACAGAAAGGGGTGGTGTGACTGAAGCCCTGCCTGCCAGCACAGCTCTGGGCACTGTAGTGGGGGCAGCAGTGGCAAATGGCATATTTTCTCTGCAAAACTCCACCAGCCCTAGCATAAATTTTTCACAGGTTCTTGATGGTTTCGCTTCATCCTTTCCTCCATGGACCCTAAAGGAGGCTGATTTTTTGAAAAGCTACCTCATAGTCCTTTTTATAAAGCAATCCATTATTGCAAATAATATGTTAGCTTCCCTTGCCTGGAGGTCCTTCTCCCTACTTTAATACTTCCCTCTGGCCAAGAATTCCCCTCTTGCTGTGCAGGCTAGGGACATGGACTACTCACGTGTACTGCAAAGGATAAAGTTAGCTATTCCAAAGATAAGAGCAGCCTTTAAATGTGCAAATATGTTTTTATTAATCTCTCCTCCTACTTCGAGTAGTTTCCCCTCCCCTCCAGCTATAGGAGCACACAGGGATCCTTGCTGCATAGAGTGATGGATTTTACATATGGCAGTTCAGCCTTAGTACAGCTTTACTGGTTTAATCTCTTTCAGGTATCAGCCCATCTTTGTGCAGGCTGTTGTAAGACAATATTTTTTTTTGCTAAAGGATTCCCTCTAAAGAGGGATCAGGTATTTGGCATCTAGCACATCCCCTACTCTCATTTCTCTGTCCTCCGGTCTTTGTATCACAAATTTTGTCAGCAGGACTGTAGGCAAAGGTATGGTGAGACATGGTGGAGTAGGATGTCACAGTTGTCCCTTACTTTGCCTGCCTGACCCTGACCCATGTTAGCAAATAGGCTGGTTTTGCTAATATAATCTGAATCAGTAAATGCATTCCTCACATAGACATAGGTTTAGCTAATGGGATGTACTGATAGGGAGAAACTTTTTAGGGACCTTTCATTAACCTTGGTGTGATATATTCATGTGTGTGTGGGCACACAAATGGTAGCATGCTGCTCCTTCAATTACCACACTCATCTCCACTCATTCGGGGTCTCATGCAGAGCAAGCACGTGCAAGTTCAGTGCGGCTTTGTTTGCTCAATGTGATAAGGATTTGTAAAATAAAGATGGAGAGATAGGCAATTATAGTCTTCTTGCAGTCTCATCCATTACTCTACAGCACTATTTGGTTTAATGTCACCTGATACTCATTTTACACCTGATGTTAACAGTGGTAATGTGCAGGACAGTGGAAAACTTGTCTGTTGTTTGTGGGATTTAATGCCCCTGTACCTATCTTTGACAGCTTGACAACACATCTCTTTCCCTTCTTTCCAAGCATAATGTTTTTTGCCTCGTTTCTTGATGAGTAGTCTCCAACAATTCCTTATAAAAACTGGAACTGTCACTGTCACAGTCTTGCTTTTTAGATGTGATACATTATGTGCTGCCGTGTCTTTGCATATGGGTCACACATAATTTATGCATATTGAAGAAGACAAGTCAAAACAAGACCCAGTGGATGAAAGCACAACAAATTCAGATCAGAAGGCACATTAAGAGTGGCTGAACAGAGAGATACTGTGCTAATGGTGCAATTTGCGCAGGCTGAGGAGAGGTAATTTTTCTATCATGAAAAATTGTTACGCTAAGGATGGATAAGAACTCTGTTAGAATAGGGCAACATAGCCATTATGGTTTGCTACTTCTAGTGTTAACCTCTAACAAACCACAAATATTGTGTAAGTCTCCATATACTGCAGTTTATCAGCAGGGTATTCTGTTACTTGATTTATGATCTAGGTCACTGCTTTGGTTTAACAGCAGTTAGTAGTAGTGAACATGTCCCGGAGTAGGGTCTAGGAGGTGCCTGGGGTCTGAGACATAACTAAAACCCAGGAGAGGCTGTCTTCTTCTCTCTGACAACTGGCTGACACTGCAAAATGCACAGGAACCCTGAAAACAAAAGCAGCAGAATGGGAAGGAAGGCGACTCGCAGCTAGGCACGGGGCCAGCTTTCTCTGCTTTTTCCTCTGAGTCTCCACTTCTGGAAGTCCTTGTTTGCACAGCCTTACTATCAACTCATTTTAGCTGTTCATTTTTGGTGAATCATAACCAAAGGGAACCAAAGCACTTTCTGAAATTTGCTTCCTCTTGGGCAACAGAGAGGGTGGCTGAACTCCTTCCCCTTTTGGCTGTTTATGCTGCTCTTTTGAAAGAGCACCGTTATAGCAGTGCAACTGCTGTATTTACAGCGTTGTGGTACAGCTTCAGCTTCCTCAAGCAGTGAGCTTTTGAGTATCTTTATTGGTGAAAAGAATATGTGACAGTGGAAAAGTAAGTTAGAGTTTCTGGGCAGGCGTGATTTAAGTGTGATTACATTACTAGTGAATTCTAAGTTTTTCATACATATGAAAATAAAAACATGTTCCCTACTTCAACAGCCTAGTCTGCTATGCCTTCAAGCTCGGCAGGTCAGGTGAGGGACGTTAGTAAAAAAAAGTACCCAAATGAGAAAAGATGACTTTCTAATGACCAGCTGAGATGAACCTGAAGAATACTGCTGTCTGTAAACATTTCCAGCACTTGGGACTACGTAAAGTTCAGATCTGGGTTAAAAAATTTTGTTATTTACACCCACCACTTATGGTAAGGATGGGAGGTTAAACAAAAACTGACCAGCAGAGACTGAATGTTCCCAGGTAGAGCCGAACAGTCGGTAAGAGATGGAATCAAAGATCAGGCTTCTGGTCTTTCTTGGACCAAGAAAAACAGTAGTGATTCCATTAAAGTCACTTGCTCAGTAACTAAAGGCAGTAATTTTGGACCTTGGGCAAGGAATAAGTTTTAGTCATATAAAAAGCACCTTGGAGAAAACAGCAACAAGCATCAGCTATCCAAAAACCAGAGAGTTCATAGGAGGTGTAACAGCAGATCCACCTGGAGAAATCATCAGCTCTTCTTTGATCTCAGCCTCAGGGAAATGAGCACGTAGAAGCTGAGCTAGATATATTACAAAAAAATCACAAAGGTCAAGCAGCAAAATGGAAGCCAATGAGCAAGAGACTTTAAAATGACAAGTAGTTTTTCCATCACTACTGTAGCAGCAAGAGGAAGATGTAGGCAACTGAAAACGTACTGCCCAGTGGGGAAGAAAGGTTCCAGACCGTTCATGGCTAGAGTCCCAGGGTGCTTCATACCTCTTTTGCATTTGTTATCACTTCAGACAAATATTACAATCAATGTCAATGACAGGAGGGTGAGATCACAAAACTAGAACAAAGACTAGATCAGAAGATCCTTCAGATACTGTTGAAGTCAGTTGGGCCAGATGAATTTCATCCTTGGGTAGTTGCTACAGCCAGTTATTTAACTGCAAAAGCTCTAGGTGTAACCTTGCCCAGCTCCTGGGATGTTATGGAGCGCAGAGATCATACTTGGAAGCCTGGAAAAGTGCAGACGTAGTTCCGGTCTTTAAAAGGCAAAAAAGGAGGAGCCAGGGATTACAGATTGTTCAGCTTAACTTCAATTCCCGGAAAAATACTGGAACAAACAATCAAACTTTGGTAAGCACCTAAAACAAAACAAAGAGATGAATAATGGCCAGCATGGATTTGTCAAAAACAAATTGTATACAATGGGTCAAATTTCCTTTCATGACAGAATAAAAAAAGCCAGTTGATAAGGGAGAAGCAATAGTATTCCTGTGTTTTGACGGTGGTGAGGCTTTCATCACAGAGTAACATGATACTCCAAAGCAAATTTTAAGGGAACCTGTGGTAGATGGAGCTTGTCTGGGATGATGGGATGCTGATTGGAAAACCGCACAAAGAGATTAGTTATTAGTTATACTTTAAAAATGGAAAGATGGATCAAAGAAGAGTTGCTTGGGAGTCTCACCGGGTCAGTCTGATTTAAGGAAATTGTGAGCAGCTTGGACAATGGAACAGAGAATATTACATTCTTAGCTACCACAGATCTGGAAAGGTACTATGGGTAATCTGAAATATAAAGCTACAATTAAAAAGTATTTAAACAAATGGCCTTAAAAACAGGATTAATTTCAGTAACGACAGTTCTCAGTTTCTATACATGGGCATCACCAGGAATAATTAATTCTATTTATATAGGGTACTGAATTTTTGTGCAAGTAGCAACTCTGCATAAAAAGATCTGAGAGATGTTCCAGGTCACAGTCCAAATATGAGTTAATTACTAATGCAAAAAGGACAAATGTTTTACTAGAATGTGTGCATAGAGGGTGTAGTCCATAAATAATCATTCTCCTCAGTTCTTTGTGAGGTTGCAGTTGGAGTGTGATGTCCAGCTGTGGGTGCTGTCCTCAAAACAAGGTCCAGAGAACAACTGGGGGATAACCAGAAGTCTTGAAAAACAAAGCTAGGATGGAAGAAAGAACAAACTTTTTTAAGTTTAGAGAAGACTGGGGGAAGATAGGGTTACCACTGTCAAGTATTTGAAAGATGACTGGGAAGAAAAGGGGAATAAATTGTTCTCCATATAGATGATGGATAAGACAAGAAATGAGCTTAAACTACAAGAAAGGCTGGATGTTAGAAGGCAGCAAGCAGTAAGGATAATTACACAGAGAAGTATCTGAGGAGGGTGGGGAATGGCCATCCGGCTTTTAGGAAGAGGTTAGACAAGCATTTGCCAAGTGTGACGTAAGTATAATGATTCTGCCTTGGGACATGAGTCTGGACTAAGTTACCTGCTGAGATTCCTCCCAGCCATATAAATCTCTGATTCTCCCCTGGCTGCTGGAGGAAGCAAGGCTGATGTTGTGGAGCACTGTGACTGCTCCACATTTGTGGTGTGCAATGCTCTCATTGGTGAGTGAGAGCCAAGAGCAGTCCCACATGAGCTGTGTGCACTGCTTTCTGATTCCAAGGAAAAAGGCTGCAGTGAGAGGTGAAGTCACTGAAGACTCAGATGTCCTTGGACTGTGAGAATATAGTCCTGCATGTTTTATCTCACATTTATCTGCATGTCTCTGGTCCTTACATGGTGATGGTATGTGACACTAACCTTGATTGATCAGTATAAAACAGTCTGTTAAGCTGAAAGTCTGTCACTCCGACTATTCCTAGGATTGCATGCCAGTCGCAGCCTCCTGTATAGCCAAGCAGAGCTGGCTGTCCTGCTCCATATAATTCAAGACTGCTTGCTTCCCTTTCGGTGGGAACCAGAGGCCAGTTCAGCCTGCAGCCCTGGCACCAGTGACACAGGCTGGCACTAGTAGCCCTAAAACTGCCACACTGTCAGATGCTGGGGAACAGAAAGGTGAGAAATTGGTTTTTATCTGGAGTCCCTGCAGGCCACTAGGGACACAGCTTGCTAAAGATTATTTTATGCAAGCACTTAACAGAAGTTTGTGTTTCTCTAGGAGTTCAATGGAAGGTAAGTGGAAAAGCGCACAAGCAGGAAGGACAGAAAAATTATTTGTTTTGTTTTTTTTTTTTTTTTTTGTTTGTTTTGTTTGTTTTGTTTTTTTTTTTTTTAGTTTCCAAAGACACCTTTCACAAATGTTAGTATATCAATAGAGAAAAAAGAATTCTTATTTTAAAGAGGTGTCTAACCCAAAGTCCCTTGAAAAAAATAGTAGAAAGCAAACATGGAAGTCCTTCAACTCTATGTCATAATTTACAGGAGGTTTCCAATTGTGAAATCTCTCAGAGATGTGGGGCAGATGTTATGGTGAGGAAAATAAAACAAAAACAGATATTGGGATGGGAAATGCAGAGAAGATGAAATGACACCGTGTTGTAATCCTTAGGGGAAATCTCTATACGGCTTTCTAAAATACTATGCTGGTGAGCAATTAGGAACCCAGATGAGCTATATAAACAGAGCCACTAGAGGTCTGTAACTGTTCCCATGCGGTTTCCACAGAGATCGTCAGTCTCAAGAGCAGCTTTGGGGAGGGGACTACTTCTGCCCACCATATTCTAAATGATCCCTTTAATATCCTGTCCAGAGCTATTTGTGTAAGAAATGCACAAAAATGAAGGTTTTCCAGTGCTCGTTCCTGTTCCTATGGCAGTACGTCAAAGGCAATAATAATACAGATTTAATTAATTCAGGAGAAGGAATTCCCACTTGCAGCGGTCTTAACCCTGCAGTGGAGGGAAGTTGTCAATCATAAGGGCAAAGGTGCTAAAACTGGCATGGATTTGTGAGTTGGGGGATTTTTTGTTGGGTTTTTGTTTGGTTGGGGTTTTTTGTTGTTTGTTTTGTTTTGTTTTTTCCACACTAAGGCATTCAGGAGTGGAATAAAAAAATAAATGCCACCTGAGCTTCAGAAAAAGTAGGGCTTCTTATATAATCAGCAATTTATAACTGTGTGTGAACCATCCAGCTGCAGGAAATCTGGACAACACTAGGCCTATAGTCTTGTCAAAAGAAACCTCTCTGAGGGAATCATATTTCCCCATCCAGGTCAAGTTTGGAGATCATCCCTATTAGCCTTATTCTAAGTGCCCATCCTCATAACAAAGATTAGCAGCATCCTCAAAGGAGGCAAAACCTGCAAAAGTTGGGGAGGATCTCATCTCCACTTGCAGCCATCCAACTTTGAGTAAATCACAGGAGCAGAGGGGATGAAATAATTGGCAAGAACCAAGAATTACTGACTCAGACACCAAGGAGTGCAGATAAAAATCCTTGCACAGAGCTAACATCACAAAAATTAAGAAAGGCATTTTTGGGAAAGAGAGAAGGGAGCAGGCCACCAAAGTACTTAGGTTTTCTAGAATGCTTAAAAGAGGAGAAGGAAAGAAGAGAGAGGAAGTTTGTTGATTTTACTTGATATTAACCTCATGCAAACCTACAATGGGACATCTTAAGGAGGTCAGCCGAGAATGGAAAAGCAGAAAGAATGACTACTTTCCCATAAAAAATATATTGTCTGAGTGGGAATAGTATAGGAGAAAAGACCACACAGGAAGGAAAATATTAAAGAATTCTGTTGATGTAAAATGAATTAATTTCTTCAAATAATGTCTTTAAAAAGACTTTTTTTCTCAAACCAATGTTCTAAAATAATGTTTAACTTATACCTGTGACAAAGCTCCCATTGCCTTCTCCTTAAACAATTGCAGACTATCAAAGGTGAAGTCAATATAAGAATCTGTTATCCTTTTACCCTGTATGCCCTCAGTTTCCTTTCCATCTGCAGTTTACCTAACCTGGCATAAGTTTCTTTCTCAACATGGGGGAAGTGACCCACATGATCCTTTGTGTGATTTCTGCAAGGGTGCTCCCAACAGATAGCATCAAGACAGCACTAGAGCTCTGCTGAAGCTGATTTTATAGAAAACCTGTGGCCAGTATGTAGTTTGGTGGAAAGCGCCAAATACTTTGAGGGTAGAATCTGCCTACCTAAAATTGCAACAAGGGCATTTTTGTCTTGAGTAAAATGGGGATATAAGGCTCATACCCAACTAGGGCAAGATGGTGATTTGTCTACCACTCTGTGAAGCAGGCATTAATTAGAAAAATCAGATAAATAAGGACTCACTTAGATCCAATGCCCTGGTCTGCTGCAGGCATATTTGTAGAAGTCCGCTGCACAAAATGATTTAGAAATTGTTTCCAACCTGCAGCCTGTCTCATCTTTGAACTACAGCTTATGCCATCCCAATGGCACAAAACTTTAAGGCTCTGACATACAAGAAAGGATCTTTACAGTGCAACATCTTACAGCCAATCTTGTGGCTTTTAGCTGGAATCATGCATGCGATTCCCAGCACCACATGTGGTAAACCTTTACCTACACAGAGACCTCTGTGTGTCCATTCATTCAGACACACCACCTGTGCCCGCACTGGGGCTCATACCAACCCATGTGCATGTGTGTGTGGTTTCTCATCATATATGTTTTCACTGAAAGAGTAAGGTGAGGAAGAATTGGCCTTTTCATTTCTAGGAAGGCCCTGAACAATCACGTTGTATACGGATCTGGAAAAAAGAAGTACTGCCATTTGGAGGAGAATTTAGATGCTCTGAAGAGAATGACCTCTTCATGCTGGCATAATCTAATTTATCTATTTACTGGATATTACCCCATTAAACCATTTGCAGCATGGCCAAGGGCGGGCTATATAAGGCCTAATTGCAGTCCCTCATGAAACTTAGTAGAAAAACCATTAACACTTTTTAACTTATTTTTTTGAGGTTTAGCACATATCATACGCCCTTTCATTTCCTTGGGAGTTATGTTTTTCATGGTCTTTTGCAGAGTTCAGTCCCTTTAGTAAGACATTACAGGAGCTTTCTCATAACCTACTGGGTTAAACCCGACAAGTGGTCAGTCTGGTCTTCCCTAAAGCACTCTCTTGGGCTGCAGGGGTTGGCAGAAGATATGTCAAAGGCCCAGATCATACTAGTCAGTGGGTCATACCAGTCAGTGGGTCACAGTGAACCAGTGTGCATGAAAGAACAGCACAAAAGCTGCAATCAGTTAGCATCTGTATGCTGTAACAAAGGGAAATGGGGCAAGTCAGCCTCAAGATATTTCCAGAAAGAGGTGAGGTGATGCCTGCTGATGACATTGCTTTTGATATGAGATCTTAACATTAGTTATTTAAAAAGCATTATTTTTTATATTTTATAGCCAGCAGGTTCTTTTGGCACAGAGGCCCCTTATCACAGTTCAGACATTATTGCAGTTTGCCACTACAGTTCTAGGGAGAGTCCTTGGGCTATTTGCTTCATAGCCGGAGTTTGGAGCCACAATATTTACTGTAACCTGAGCTTTAAAGGTTTTGCATGTTATTAAGAAAGCAAGCTGCAGCCTGCCCTCTTCCCCCGCCCTTTCTTCGGGGTGGCTATAGTACTGAAAACGTGAACACTGCCTTTTATCTGGCTTCACAAAAACATATCTACAATAGTGTAATTTTTATGGTAGTAACACATGAAAAGAATGTGTGAAGCCTATGAAAGTATGCAAAGACTCATGCTAGTTCTGTGTTTAATGACAGTGAGATATGAGGCTGCCACACCACACTGAAGCTGCAAAGTTCTGGCTCTCTGAGCCAGCCTTTAAGAAGGCTGAAGAGTGTTTGCGTCCTGTGTGCCATTTGTCTTGTCAGGAATGTGCTAAAAACAAATCTCTGTATACTGGTAGTGATGTCTGAAGTAGGCCCAGTCCCCACGTGAATGAGATTAAGGCACTCTGCTTTTTGTGGTCCCCGATAATACAGAACTGTCTGTTATGGATGACTTGGATTTTAATCAGGGATATCACTGGGAAAAGCAAGCCGATACCTACACTCTGAACTTCCATATGTTAAAACATCAGGAATTCTTTTGATTTACCTTAGATTTGAATTTTCTGGGGAGGAAAAGTATAAACAGTCCTGATGTAATTTTATATTTAATGTATAAGTGCAGTTTTCCAATAAGTATTTTTCCCTATAAGATAGAGATTGACTCTCAGGTAGATCTTCAATTTAGAATGTCTTTTCTTGAAATCAGTGTTTTATCTCTACCCTTACCATCCTCCTTTGCAATTCCAGAAAATGAAGACTGGTACATTCCTGAATGCTGCTCTAAAATAATCACCCAGCAATAGTCAACTTCTACCTCAGATGCATTAATGAACCCCTTTAAACCACCAGTGCAACGTAGTAGGTGCTTATGAGAACAACATTCAGCCATGTGTCCATGCTTCAGATACTGGGTTATTTGTGAAGCAGGCAAGTTTCCAAAGCTGGGATAGCATTCCTGTTACCACTTTCCCATGCCAGCTGTCTCAAGGAGCTGTTACAAGAGGTGGTAATTAGGTGCTCGAGAACTACGTTCGATCCCTCCTTCCCCTCGCCATGCTCCAGACATCCCTCCCAACGCGGAAAATGCTAATAGAGTATTAGGTCATCTCAGTGCTTCTGTATGTAGACTCCTGTTTTCTTGACCAATTGCTCTGCTGATTCCCAGGTCCCAGTGCACTGGGGTTATGGCTAAATATACAAAATAAAGGTGGAGAAATGAGTGACTACATCACAAAAGCATATGACTGGACATTTTGTTTCACAAAGCTGATGAGACAATCTGAATCATACTGTTCTTCCCACACAGAAATCCCCTTCTGCTATAGTTGTGCCTTGCATACCTAATAGCTTAGTAATAGGTATAAAGCAACTTCTCTGCAAAGCTGGGGAAAACCATATATCCCAAGTGGCCCAATGCCACCCTCTTCAGCTTTGATCTAATACTGACATCTCAGATATTGACACTGTGATAATCATTACAAGAAGTGCCAATGGAAAATGATTGGATGCAAAAAGTGCAGTTAGACAGCCAAGAATAACTGGAATGTCCTCTTAATATTTTGGTTACTCCACATGCTTTCACATGAACCTTGCTGGGAGAGTGGCAGCAGCATAACAAAAGCAGAAGAGTTTGTGGGATTATTCAAAACTCCCTGCTGCTCCTTACAGGCTTGTTTAATCAGAGGGACTGGAGATGGAACCATCTCCATCTCCACTGTGGCTCATGCCTGACATTCACATCTATCTTCACAGATGAGTTAAGTCTTTCTGAAGCTGCCCAGGCACTGGGAATGGCTGAGAGTCCTCATGCCTCTGCAGAGGGTTCAAGGCATGCAAAACAACCACGATTTTGTTTACTGCCTGACGGAGGCTTTCTGGAGTCCACATGCCATCGGTCACGTGAAACCCAGGCATGGGTCATCACTTCAGGCAAATGCCTGGAAGGGAGAAGGGCAGAGGGAGCTGAGGAGAAGTCAGTGGTATCTGATGGATAGGTGGCCAGGAGCTGTCAACCACTTTATCCATGACTTGTATGCATGTGTTACACTACACAGCAGAGTTTTCAGATGCTGATCAGCAGTGTAATATGGGATAAAGAAGGAAATTTTGGCAGCATATGGGAGAGATTAAGGCTGCAAGGAGGTGGAAAGGAGGAAGATCTTTTGTGTGCAAGCTATTACAATGGGAAACTGCCACCCTTTCTCTTGGGTGTCTGGGAATACAGGGGCTGTGAGTCCTGTAGTTCAAGTTTATGAGTTTAAATCACTGAATTCAATGCATTTTCACGTGACAAGTCTAGTCCAGCAACTTCCAGGATGCTTTAACTGGGCCCAAAGCACTCCTGCAGAACAAGAGGAGTATTTCCAACAGCTCCTTGAAGGCAGGTAAAGAAGTGAGGTTGGTGTGGGTATAACCTCAGGTACTGAACATATTGGGGCTTCACGGGAACTGGTGGGAAAGGTGGTTGGTGGAGACACTGGACACGTTTGTCCAGACTCTGCAAATTTGCTTTCCCTTGCCCCTGGCACTGGCTCTGTCCTGCCATTGCCATCCTGGCCCAGTCTCCCTGAACCGCAGGCCCTGCTGCCAGCCCATCCCCATCCTGCCCTGAGAGCACCTGTCTGGTGCCCACCTCCTCAGTGCCCACTACTCCCAGCAGCAGCCCCAGCCAGCTGCATCATTTGTTTTGGAGGCCTGCACTAATTCCCTCCGCCCTCATGCCCGTCCGTTTACAGAATCACAGCCACCTCCAGCTTGTGATAGCGAGTGGCCGCCAGGTGACCCTGGCTTAGTGTAAATATTTTGCTTTTGCTGGAAGGAAATGTGACATACATTTGGGGTAGAAGCTATCCAGAGGCTGCAGCCTTGGAAGCCAAACTGCTGGGAAGTCCCTGCTACAGTGGTCTCAAGGTACCAGCACTGTCAAACATGTAAGACAGAAGGATCATGCACCGGCAAGGGGTCAAAGAGATTTGCTTCTTAGTGACAGAGCAAGTGCAATTGAAGGTCAATGTGACATGCCCCACGTGCAACCCAGCAGTAAGTAATGAGGGTGCCCATTCTACCCAGGCACGGCAGAGCAAGGCACAGCCTGGCTCACCTGCCCTGGCACACCTCCCCATGGGCAGCTGAGCGCTGGCATGAAAGAAGGTCATGAGGGAGAGATATGAACACAGGCGCTTTCCAAACACCCATGTGAGTTCGGAGCAAAGACACCATCAGAAAAAATCACTACATGATTATTTTTATTTCTTAAACTATGTGGCTGTATAAGCAGCCATGGGTAAGGTGGTTGGTCCCAGTCTCCTGCTAATGGGCTTTGCCTTGCAAAGAGTACAGGCCAGTTTAAGGCCTGGATGGGTTTTAAAAGCTGCCTCCAGCTGAGGGTTTTTTTTGCTGTTGGTGATACTTGTTATCACCTGACTCAGTCTGCCAGGCTATAGCCATGTTTAAAACGGAATAGTAATATGGTGCTTAAAGGCATACTGTACCAAACAGCTAGTGTCACATTTTACATCTGATAAATATTAATTAGTGGTATTTCAAAGTACAAAAGGTGTTGAGCTCTCATGTGTTGGCTGGAGAGAAATAGATCTCCCAGTTTTAACCATAATCTTGCTGAATTATGCATTTTATTTGGCATGGCTGGTTACTCTGGAGTGGTGTATGCTCATTTGGCATCCCTTGCTGGCATACCAAGGTGCCAACTTCCGGCAGGACAGCCCAGCAGCCTACCCAGGGAATCAAAGAGCCAGATTATCCAGAATGGGCAAGTTGCACCAAGTCAAAGGTTTGTTTTTTGGTAAGTATCCAGAAATTAAGGCTCTCGCTGAGGTTTTAGGCCATGCCTAGGCCCCATCCTGATCAACTGCTGTGAGCTTAATTATCAGCCTTTGTTTCTCCAGACAGTCAAATTTGTTACGGAGAAAATGCATGTGTGCTGGATTCACTTGTGAAGGGCTTGACAGTAGATAATTTAAAATCGAATTACAGACTGCCATTAAACCAAAACCAGAAAGTTCCCTTTCACAGGACAGTGCTTCTCATACACTAAAATAAAAGCTGAAAACAACTGCACAGTAATGCTCAGCCAGTCCACAAAACCGTAGGCAGGCACATTGACTTTTTAGGAAGATCCCCAGTGAATGTTAAACAAACCCTGCCATTCCTAGCACTCCTGCCTGAAATCAGCGCTTCACTCCCCGCTACGTGCAGAGACATTTAAACAGCTCTTGCAGCAACAGCTGACATCATCATACTGAATCCTGCCTGGGAGATCTCAGAAATGAGTCACAGAGAGGGGAATTAACCTCTCCTTAGAGCTGTCAGTGGATTAGCCAAGAAGCAGTGGAGAAGGAAGGAAATGAAATAAAAATTTTCAGAATTGGAAATTTTCATTGGGTAATTTCATAATTAGAAATGCACACATACACATACATATACATACATATACACATATATGTACATATACATACATGCAGACCCTCTACAGCCAAAGAAAGCAACAGTAAGCTGTTGCAACTGAAGCATGTGCCACACAATCCTAAGCAGGACGTTCTGTTCATAGTAGAACATAATGTAGCTCATGGAAGCTCAAGGATGAAGCAATAAAAGTTGTGTACTAGCCAGTTCAAGGTTACACAAAAACATTAAGCTCCCTCTTGTTTAGAAGACATTGAAATGTGATACATGAACACAAAAGAAGTAATGTCGTTAAATTTTGAAAAGAATAGCTGTTTTATTCTGTAGGGGTCTATGGGATCCTCCATGCTGAGGAAAACAAAGGACCTCCATTTTCTTGACCGGAAGGAGGGATTAATTTTAGATGGAAGCAGTGTGCATGTGATTTTCCTCATGTGGTAAATTAACTGTAGGCTAGCAGGCCTATGGGCTACTCACCGTTTCTATTTGATATTCAGAGTTGTGCTGCAGGAAGTCACAGAGGGCTCACACCTCAGCATGGGTCAAGCTGCTCTTATATGTCTATATTCTGACTTATAACTGAAAGTCATGGCAAAGCTCTTGCCTCAGGACACAAGTTGATGTCCTGTCTCCTTGAAATTGCCACCAGCAGCAGGTTGGCCACTGCCAGTGCCCTGCAAGGCACTTCCATGCTTGTCTGAACCACCTCACATAGGAGAGTTATGGAGAGAGATTTTTGGCTGCCACAGCCTTCAGGTAGGCTGTGTTATGTAGCACCCGTGCCACGAGCTCCTGCTTCTCCCTAGAGCAGCCAGAAGGAAGGAGTTCTGGCGTCACAGGGCTGAGAGACAGTCCGTTCCAGGCCAGCAAGGTGCCGATTCATGAACTCGCCACTATGGATACAAAATGCTGGGAAAAGGCAAAGAAGCTCACAGCCATTACAGTCAGGTAATTCCCTACCCAGACAATGACAGACCTGTCTCCCATCAGACTCTCTGTTTAACAACAGATTAACCAAATTGTTTTGAGCTTTCCTTGTGCTGAAAGGATGTTGCCCAAAGCAGCTGAAAGGACAGCCCACATATCCAATACTAGCAGCTTTTTTTGATCTGCTTTTCCTTTGACATTGCTGGGGTACCCTCCCACCATCACCCTGCAATGTAAATTCACTTTTTAATGCAGTTGGCTTGGATTTGGGAGGAAGGTAAAGTGCCAACCACCTAAAAGGACAGCCAGAAGAGTTGCCACCTAAAAGACCAGCTGGCAACGAAGCGATTAAACTGACAAAAAAGGAGTTGAGAGTAGTTGTATTATTTTGGGGGTGGTGGGGTTGCAGGGAGGGGTGGTGCTGGTATAAACAAAGAGCTCTAGACTCAGTAAAAACAGCTAATTCAGCCAAGCACCAAAACTGGTGCCAGTTCTAGATAAACTTTGGTCCTCCTCTTGCAGTTTTCATCCAGACTTGTCTCAGTCAGCACCAGGAACTGCCTATGGGTGCATCTCATCAATAAAAACAGGCTAGAAGAGACTTGTGATATGTTTCCTATGTGGTTGCCTCAAACAAGGATGTATCTCACACCCAGAGTCCAACTTAGCTGAGCCAGTTCCAAAAGTTGGCTTGGTATCTACACTCCTAAATAGGAGCTGGGGAAGCCATCAGCCTGAGCAGCAGGAGGAAACTTACTCTTTATTCAGAAGTGTTTGGTTTTGGCTTTGAAAATTATAGATGGGGGTGGGGGTGGGGGCAGGACGTGGCATCCTGTGAATTGCAGTTCTGGCTGCAGCATTCAGTGGTCACAGTCATCTCTATATAAATACCTGTGATGAAGGACCTGGTTAATTTTCTGAGCACAAAGCTCTCCCATACTGATATGTGTACTTCAAGAAGAGGAGAAACAGATACATGTGGCATGTGTTTCTGAGCTAGAAAACATGAAAAGTTATGCACAACAAGGAAGCACAGCACAATTGTTGAGAGGTAGCTGGGAGGGCTCTTTCAGTCTGTCTATCAACAGAAGAGATGCTTGAAGACTGCACCCATCCTGAAACCATAATTTTCTTTTGCAGAATAATAAGCAAATAGGTTTTAGCTTGTTGCCTGCAGGGAAATGGTTTTGTAATGGAAGGAGCACTCTGAAATCAATAAACAGGAGAATGGCTGTGTTTGTTTTTCCATGTACTGGAGGTGAAGGTGCAACCACACTGGGATTTCTTTCACATCCTCTCCACTTGACATAGGGCGGGGGACAGGCACAGACACATGCAGAGCTGCACATCTATGTGGAGGGAGCATGTAACTGTAACAACAAAAGCTTTGGACTCTGCCTTCGCCTCCCTGCCCCCCCCCCAGTATGTGCCATGCCCTTCCTGTAAGTGGAGTGGGAGATGTGGGGTCCTGGCATGCCTGATGTTCTCCCTCAGGCTGTATTTGCTTGAATGTTTTAAGCCAGCACTTGCCACCAACACAGGAGCTGCCTTGGTGTCTCACTGCCTCTGGCTACTTGCTTCTGTTCCTCAGCTCTTGTGCAATCACACCGAAGTGGACTGGTGAGTGCAGCTGGACCACAGCCAACCAAGGCCTACCAAAAGGATGCTTTTTTTTGAACCTACCTCTGTTCCCCACTCCAGTTCACTCTCTTGCACTAGGAATGAACCTCATGTGCTTCTTTTGGCAGTGACACAGACTTATGCAGACAGGTGTTCACGGCCCCCTGGCCTGGGGCAAGGGATGACTTGGGTGGGCCAGGGCCATGCTGGCCCCAGGGCATCCCTACCTGCCTGTGTGGGTGGTGGGAGAAGAGAGTGGCAAGCAAGCTAAACTAATCTACCAGAAGCAGTGATGCTGGTGGAAGTATCACGTTTAAATGCACACATATACTCACAGAAATGCACTTTACCACAGCTAATTTCACAAGGGGCAGGTAGTTTTGCTTATTGATTTTGAATCCAGAACCACCAGTGTAGTTCTGTCCATGCTACATATGTTTTGCTGGTATGTCTGAAGGATGTGTGCCCAGCACAGGCACAGACTCAGCATTAATTTGGAAAAAGAGAGTTATCTAGCCAGATGGAGGCATTTTTTCCTCCCTTCAGCTGCATTCCAAAGACAGACAATTATTTGGAGGTATCTTGTGTGTTTAGTCAGTGCACAGAGAGCATTTGCAAATGCAAAGGCAGCAGTGAGTATATGCTTTAATCCTGTCTTATATAGAGCATTCCCCTTATTCATATATTCCTAGCATTTAAACCATTATCTCAAAGGCAGGCCTACAGCTGGAATGAATACTTTAAGATAACTAGCCCTCTCCATGTCTTGGCCACCGGATGCCCATATGGGCTTATGTTTTTAATGTATATTTCCTGTTGGCCCTCTTTGCTCCTAGCAGATAGAGAGTGAGGTATTTCTCTGTGTGTTCTTGTATGTGCTAGGACAGGTACTCTTGTGCCTATACAAGTACTTGTAAGCAGATGCAGATATAGATGTGCCCATACAGACCCACATTACTAGTCACGTTTACATTTGTCTATATACATGCCTATCCTGCCATGCAATCAACATATACACAGGTTTGCTGCAACAAGCCAGTTGTTTTATTTCTCTCCTGAATTGCCAAATGCTGCAAGCCGCAGGCAAGCTATTGTGGACCCTGATTCCCAGGTTTCTTCTGGAGTTGGCAAGTAAGCAGCACTGCAAGTTTCCTAAAAACTGGGATGAAGTTTTGTGTAAATCACCTTCTAGGCGTTAGACTTTTCCCAGCAAAAGAGGGGGGCGGGTGTTTGGAGGAGGGTGAGTTGCTCTCTTTGATGTGGGGATTAGTTCACATGTCAGCACTACCCCCCTTTTTTAATATGCTGTGATTTATAGAAAGGCAGCTATGAGAGATAGCCAAGGGGACACCCACGTGGGACTTACTGACAGACACCACCTCCCAGAAAATACCTACAACTAAAGCAGCTGGCATCAACAGAAAGACTCCAATTGCAAAAAAATGAAAGCATCGTAAAAAAGCCCTGTTTTGCCTAACAAATGCTTTTTAAAAATTAGGATATGTTTTAATGCTTATTAAGCAGAAACTGGTTTTCCCAGCAGCAGAGGGGGAGTCTTTCTGCATATCCATAATAAAGAAATTATTAACACTTTTTCCTTTAAAAAAACCCACATTTGTTTTTTATTTTCCCCTTACAGCACACATCACTAGTGAGAACGAGTGTGGCTCCAAAAATGATTATGCTCACTTGAAATATATTTAGCAATGGGACTGCTCCAGTCAGAGTTTCCACGTTCTGCTGCATGAATATTTTATCAGTGCTTTAGAAAAATCTTCACTTTTTGGTTGAAAGTTACGTGGTCATTCTGCAATGCAATCTTATGTCTATTAGTGTTGAAGGAAAGTTTCCTTATGCTTTTCATGGGAACTGGATAAGGCTCTGACTTATTAGGCTAGAAGTCATATTCAGAGTAGCTTTGCTTAGCACATCTGAATTATTTAGGCTTACTGCTTTGTGGAGTGGATGGATGAGGGGCTGGCAAAGGAGACAGTGATAGATACAGTAAGAAAGATTTAACTAGTTTTATAGTCCATATTAGTATTTTTTCAATTTTTTATCTGTTTTGGTCTTTTTCTAGTATTTTTATTTTTCCAGTTATCTTTGAATGAAACTTTCAGACAGTCTAGTAAAGCAAACCTTTTTTTTTTTTAATTAAAAACCAAAGTTTAATTTCCAGACAGATCAGCATTTTGAGCTGATTCCTTGTCTGGCTACTCTCGTGTTGAAGGCAGTGGGGGCCAGAAGGCTGTGGCAGCCCAGATTTCAGATTGAGTTGCTATAAAACTACCTCAAATAAGTAGTTTTATTGTGTTGTTATCACAGAGGTAACATGGGGTCTTTCTCAGGTATTTCTTTTAACTCATCTCCCATCCACATACCTGAAGTCTGCATTCACCTTTGATGCTGCTTTACTGTGGTCCTTCTAGCACATTAGAGGCATCTCAGTGACTGCCTGGGCACCTTACCTTGAGGGACAGACAAAAGCCAAACCATTTCTTTGCTGCTATGTTTCCAATGGTCTCCTGTGATTCCCCCCACTATTCTTTTAAGCATAAAGGGGTTATTGTGTCACCCCCCAGCAACCCATAAATGCCACTGACAACCAAAGCATGACACACGACAGGACGTGCCCCACAAGTAGGCTTTGTACCCAGAGCGGTGCAGTAAAGTGGCCATGTTCAAGTGTGGCCTCACAGTGTGACTTCTCCCACCCCAGCCGGGGCTGCTCCATGTGCTCTGACCCAAATGCTAATCAAACTACTTAAACCCACAGTGAAAGCACAGACAAAAGCTCTTCTGGCGTCTCCCCAAGCCAAGTGGCGCCCTAGCCCAGGGTTCCTCCGAAGGTATGTTGTGGCAGCACTCTAGCACAAATGGGCCAGGCTCTGCAGAGCATGGCAGAGAGGCATAAAGGTTTTCCTCTCAGGTGCCTGTGTATGCACTGCCTTGGCTTGCTGCTGCTCTTTTGTGCCACTGTAAAGTGACTGCAAATGCAACACTTCTCAGAAACATGCACAGAGTAAGGTATTACATGCACATGCACCCTCTCCCTCAAAACAGGTAACAGTATAGTAAATCAGAGGGATGCTCCCTTTCAACCCAGACTGATACGGGGTTGGGGATGGTATGTGGAGAGAGACGGGTGACTTGGTGGACCGGAAATGATAAACCTTTCCACAGCCTGGGAAACACACCACATGTGTTTCTTGCAAAGAAGAGTATTTAAGAGACACAGCACATGCTGCACTACTTATTCTTCTTCACAGATGGCTCACTGGGGCCAAAAATCAAAACCGTTTCCTACTTATCTGTTCAAATTGTCAAAATATTTGACGGAATGAATGTCAAGCAGTATCTTGAAGACAATACTTTATAGAAAGAAAGACAATTTGGAGAACAATTTGCATCCCCATTTCACTGCACTTTCCAAAAATGGAAAATCCTTCTTGCTGGTCTCCTGGCTGTCATGTGGCAGGGTGGGCAATGCCAGCTGATCACAGGCACAGACATCACCGACTTGTATTTTTTTCTACACACATATTACTATTTGGGTGCTCAGGTCTGTCTCCATTCTCAACGGTAGCTTGAATCTCTCCTGAAGGTTTAAATAAGTTTTTCCTTTAAGTAAACAGAGAGCACTGGCTGATTAAACCCCAGTATTTATGCACCTATTTTGCTAATGCTTTTCAGTGAGAAAAGTAACTCCTATATTATGCTCTCATCTGAGAGAAGCAGGATTTCTCAACTCCTGTTTGTATTGAGTTGGGAATATACAATTTAAGCAAAGCTTGTTAAATGACATATATACGAAAGAGTTAGACAAGTCATTTTTCAGTAGTTACATTTGAGTGTGAGATTAGAACTCAGATTTTATGATTTTGGTAGCTTACAGTTAAGAATTAAAGAATGTAACAATGTAAAGCAATAATCAAACAGCCAGTTAGTCAAGCAGAACAGGCTTATACTTTTGCATGCATGAGAAAAGCAGAGAATTTGAAAAATATCTTGATTTGGGGGCTTTTTTGTTTATTTTTGAAAGTTATGTTGGTAATGATGGAGCTTAAGTCAGACCAATATAAATAGACAGCAACTTTGCCATGGTCTTTTCACTTAAAGCCATAAAAATGTAAGTATAGGTTGGAGTTCATAACCAGCTGGACCCCTCACCTCTCAAAAAAAAAAAAAAGAACCAAGACTGAAACCAAACACTTCGTTTGATTATCCAACTGTTTGGCTCAAAGGTGCAATTGGCTTGTCTTTCTGTGGGCTGTATGAAACCCAGATGAAATGAACACTGAACCCTGACCGCCAGACACAATTCCCATGTTTCCCAAACCTGAGCTGCAAGTTATAAATCATACACCGTCACGTGTGAAATCCTATGTGAAAACATCGGGTGGAGAACAAGAACTCTTTCTGCAGGAGATACCTGCATTCCCTCACATAACAGCGATAGCAAGGAAACAACTGTAACTGCCGATATATCAGAAACAGCCCTTGAATATTTCTGTTTTTCATCTACATTTAATAAAAGATCACTTCCATTTGAGATTCTCCAAAAGCATGTTTTTTCTCTGGTGTCTCACAGGTAGGAGGGACACAAAAGAAAACATGTCATCCCTTTCACAGTTTGTGTGATGAAGTAAATACCTGCACTATCATCTAGAATTTGGTAATGGAAGGCTTTAGGGAAAGGACTGTATTTTCTTTTTGACTTCCTAGTAACAGACATATTGTCAATGTTCAGTGAAAGTTAAAATTATACTGTACCATAGCTGTGTACCCTGTATATGGGTTTTGGGAAGTGATTTCCATACCCTGCTGAAGCAATTCACCATTAGTATGGAAGCTGGGCTAGAGAAAGCGAGGCAACCACAATATGTCTTTGGTTGGAAAGTTCTTTTTTTGCTTCAGGTCTAAATGGCAGCCTTGTCAGACATAAACCTGGCTCCACTGCTTTTATTTACAGCTTAGGAGGGAGCTCAAAGACTCTGGAAATACTGCAGCTAAATAGTCACCTTCTTAGCACCCTGCCTGGTGCAAAGCTTCCCTGGCACCTGATTAGGAAAACACTGCAGGGGATTCACAGGAAGAGGGGCTGGGGTCAGGAGAAAGAGTTAAACCTTTGCGTGTAACTTTTCATGTGACCAGGCTTGCAGTCCAGTGACTTTGGGCTCCACTGGCAGGCAGTGGCTTGTGGAGTCCTGGGAATTATTATATGGGATTGGGAGAGAATGCCAGCAATGCACAGAAGGCTCAAGGGGGAGGATGAAAGGCAAATGCCACTCAATGAACGAATTCAGAAATATGCATGCAACTTCTGAATGACTTCTTTCCCTTCGCTGAACCTGCACACCAGTTTCTACAGCCACCAGTGAAAGCGTCATGATACTGTCCCATGGCCTGAAAAGGCCTGTGCCAACATTCTCGGCTCTGCCAACCCACCTGCTGCTCCAAAGCACCTGCTGCTGCATGGACAAAGGTCCTTGTCAAGACATCAGGGAGCCTCCTAAACGCAGCCGCCTTCAGCAGGAAAGCGGGGTGCAGCTCTTCTGAACGCGGCAGCTCCCACTGGTGGTGGCAATGCTGTGGGGCCGTGGCACAAGCCACAGCCAAGTGCAAGGGGGAAAAATTCAGGATTGCTGCTTCAGCAATCTGAACCAAGCAGTGCCAGAACAGCCTGTCGGCTAGGGGCAGAGCTCGGGCGGTTCCATGTCCATCGTAACCATGGTGGTTTGGGACTCACCTGTCCCATGGCTGGCCTCCCCAGGTGGCTGCAGTTCAGATGGGGTGTGCAGGCATGGGCTTCAAAAGCGCACTTAGGAAGTGTAGCTTGCTGCTTCCCCACGATATGTAATCTTGGAAAGATGGGAGCAGGGCCATCTAGAAACGGTGACCCTGCAGCTCCTCACTTGGCAGGGTAGAACCATCTTTTATTATCCTTCGGGGCTATGGCTGCAAACAAAAAATGCTTTCATTTCAGTTTGGCGGTGGTTCTAGTTGTGTATGCTCTGGCTGCTTCCTTAATTACAGTGGTTGTTGACAACTTCTGATAGAGACCCTCTCTTTGAACAGTCCCCCGACTCCCCCACTTTTTTTTGCAGTCTGAACACATAATAAACTGGGACAACATTCTGTAAAAATAAGCTCACTGTAATGCAGTGATTCCCATGCCACAGTTATGCTGTGTTCCTCTCTTCTGTCCTCTCAATTTGTGCTGCTGCTGTTTATTTCCTCTTTCTGGCTATAAGACATTTTATTTATTAGTGCTGGATTTCCTGTTGCCTGCAGCTGCCCATACTTTACTCTCCCCAGTTCACTTTGTCATTGGAGTAAGTCTTGCTCTTATCAAGTTTGGCTGGTGATTGTATTAAGCAACACTTGACAAAGAGGGGTACTTGCATGTCACCCTGGGCATAAAAAAACCCCTAAATAAACCCAAATCTGCTACGGGGACCCCTCAGAGGCATAGGAGGGGTCCCTTTTTCATGACTTACTGATGCAGAGATTATACTTTTTTGGATGGCAGGAACACTTCTTGTTTTGCTTGCGTGCACTGCATCACATGGAGGAAGTCAGCTCTTTGACTGTAAATAGTGTGCAGGTCTGACTGATGAGGGGCTGGAAGTTTGCAATTATTTCTATTTCAGACTGTGGCCCACATCATGGTAGAAACATTGTGTAGATTTTGCACACTTGAGGTTCATGAATGACTTCCCCGACCTTTTGTGGACATGCAACATCCTCGTAGTAAACATAAAGATTGCTTGTACAGAAAGTGAGATCATGAAGGGGAAAAAATATTTTGCTGCCTTGAACGTGATTTCCCTGCTGGAAGGAAGGAGGCAGCACAAGCTTTTAACGTTCTATTACCAGCAAGGCCAGTTGGAAAAGCTCACTCATCTGCTCTGGGGGGAGGTGCTTCATCTAAATTCTCTGTTGTCCAATTGCTATCTGGTACTATTTCAAGTGGCAGAGAATAAGGTTGAAGCAGCACGTAATGCTGCTCTTATTAATATTCTCTCTTTTGCGTTTTATGTGCGAGGGGCTGCCCTAATTTTATCATCTTCTCCTTCTGTTTGGAAGGGATTTGGAGCCTGAAAACTGAGTAATTAGAGTTAGGGGTGAAGAGAAACCTAAGGCATAGAGGCAGCTGAGGTGTGTTTTACAGTGATGCAGCCATAGTCCTGTCAGGATGTGATCTTTTCAGCTGCTGTTCACAGTGGGCAGTTGCTGGCGGAGAAGCGCTGCAGGTGCAGCACCATTTAGACACTTCTTCCTTTGTGTCAGATGTTCGAGAGGTGCCCAGAGACATTAAATAGGGAACTGTCTTCTGACATCTTCCAGGTAAAATGGAAATGGGAGATCCTGAGCATTTGAATTATGAAAGATTCCACTGTGTTACCTGCAAGCCAGTGTTTTAACCCCAGTGTCCTGGCCAAATTCCAGCTCTGCTAATTACATCCTGCCTATGTGAAAATTCCCCTGCATTTGCACACTGCTTTCTTCCTCGCTTGTTTTCAGCAGCTGTGTGGAGTTGCCAGGTGCGGCGAACTGCTTGCCATGTTCCACCTCAGGCCTGGCTCCCTTTCAGCAAGGAATGAAATGAGCACTGTGCACAGCATTTGCAGTGAGTCCAGATCCTCTGCAGAGATGGGTGTTACAGAAACAGCATACCCAAGGATCGGTTCTGGGGCCTCACCACAGAAGGTAACAGTGTGAAGAGGCCAAAGACTTTAGTGCTGAGGTACACTATAGCATCACAGGAGAGACAAGAGGAGGCTGCTGCACTGTGATCTGATTTTTCTCCCAGTTTCTCTCACCTACAAGGGCTGGAATAGCTGGTACACACTGATCTGGTTTTGGGGGCTGACTGACTTCAGGTTTGTTTGCTTAGTGGGAGAAGCCTTCAGTTCTGCTTACACTGGTCACCATCAATATATATCCAGTTTTTGCATGTCTGGCTATTGATCAGTGTGGACACAGGAAGCTAGAGAAAAGAAATAATTCAAAAACTTTGAATCTATAGATTTGTTTCCTTCTCTTCCACTTCATGACTCATATGCACATGGTTTTTGGCTCGGTCC
>NW_020897693.1:22821958-22890760 GCF_003984885.1 Neopelma chrysocephalum
AAGAGATGGCTGCAGCAGTAGTTACAGGGTTCTGATAATAACAAGCAGTAAGAAATGCAGGTCACATACAGAAGGATAATGAAATTACATATATTCAATACAGGAGTGACTTATTGGCTGATCTGTCCAATTTTCTTGTCAGTCAAGTTCTCTCTTTGATAATGGCATTTTTACCATAGACCTGCCTGAATATTATATGGAAGCACGTAAAAAAATGTTTGAGGGTGCTCCTGACAGAACACCAACTTCACTGGCAGCAGTGTAGGAGAGCATGCCCAAGGCAGACAGAGCAGTGACTTGATTGTTTTTCCCTCACCTCACATCCCTCTCTGATTTTTTTCAATATTTTAATTCCATGGGACAGCAGTTGTGAGCAATCTCTCTGTTTCAAGGGGGAAAAACAGGTTGTCTCAAGGTGTGATGCCAGCATGTTTTCACCATATCCCAGAAGGGGAAGTACAGCAAGCCTGGAAAAGAGAGGGAATGTGTGTTTTCTGTGGTATAAGCTAGAAAACTGACCCAAGTCCTCTTACCACGCTGCCCATGTGACTTCAGCAAGGCACAACTAGTCTCATTAGCCCTGTCTTTAAACTGTACTTGCTTCACGGGGATGAGAAGGGGATTAAACTTTAATTCATTAATGTTTGTAAAACATTTTAGAAATTGGATGGAAATTTCCCAGGTAGTGCAGAGAGCATTAAAAAGCTTATCTCCCTTTCCAACTGCCAATGGTTCTGCAACATAAGAAAAATGAGTGAAAACAGTGCTTGCATTTCAGTGTTTATAACAATGAAACCCACCAGCTTTCCCCCTCTATCCTTTCATGTTTTTTTAAAATAGGGAGAGTCAGCAATGAGAAATTTCAGTCTAAACAGAGTGCAGTTGCTCCCTGGAGACTTTAATGCACCTCAGTGGAATTTTCCCTGCCTTCAGTCTTTTGTGCTTCCGAAAGGTCCTGGAACCAGGCATGTGACTGTAAGAGCAAAAACACTTCTCTGTCTGAGTGTTCTACCAAATATTTACAAGATACCCAGATAAAATGGCTACAAGCAAGTTCAACAGGGTTTGAGTGGCCAGTAGTGCAACATCGTCAGGAAAATCTAAATCTTAGTTAAAACAAAATTAAAATTACATGTTACAAAGTTTTCTTCAAAACCCCAAACTGGTAACACTGAAACTGGAAAATTGCTCTTCCCCGAGGTGAAATGTATTAGCTTTTAAAAGTAGCTTATTGAAATGGAGTAGCTTCCTTGTTGTGATGGAAACTTCCTTGTTAAAGGAGAGCCCAAAGCTGCATGAGCAGGTGTGTAAGTAGATAGCTGCAGATATGCTGTCTCCATGCCATCCTGCTTGGTGGCTGGGAGTGATGCTACATCAGCTTCCATGTCTCTTGCAGTGCCACAGTAAGGGTGTGCAGTACTTTTTAACAGGGGCCATGTGCTCCCCAGGAACCCTCTCATCACCGAAAGACTGCCTAGCAAACAGCAAAAGCCTGTAAGGTGAGGAAGTAGTTCTGTGGTTTGCAGGCATGTTGTGCCAGAGAGCATGGTGTTGAGTGGGTATATCACATTCCCTATCACGTACCAGCCTCTGGGAAAGTTGAATGGTACAATGGACTGTTGAAAACCACATTGAAAGCAATGGGACCTTCAAACATTGGGATTTAGCAAAAGCCACCTGGTTAGTTAACACCTGAGGCTCTACTAACTGAACTGGCTCTGCCTAATCAGAATCTCTATGTATCATAAAAGGGGATAAAGTCCCTGTGGTGCATATGAGAAATGTGTTATATTAGACAGTTGGGATTAGTCCTGCCTCAAGCAAAGACAAACCATTCTGTGGGATTGTTTTTGCTCAAGGACCTGGATGCACTTGGTGGGTGATGCAGAGGAACAGGGAAACATGATGTGTATCTCAAGGGGATTTGATTTTTGGGTGAGAACAGTCTGTAATGTTTAATTGCATAAGTAATACTGGTTGCTGAATGACACTGCTACCGTATGTCATAACTATCATGGACAGTGAGGATGGACTGCTTCAAATACACCAGTCATGAGCTCCTGGTGCAACCAACAGCACACCAGTTTTCCTGACCTGGAAGACATCTAGGATGGACAGAACTCACAGTCATGGACTAAGTGAACTCACATCCTGGCAGGGAGAAGGTTATTAACTATTGAAGTAATCCATGCAACTGTACACAAGCACAGGTATTATTTCATTCTGTACAGGTTACTCTGCTTTTCAAGGAGTTGCTCAGGGAGGCTTTCCCTGCGACAGCAGAGGACAGAACCAACCTCTCAGGCCAGTGGTGCTTGTGCATTGGCAGTTGGCACTAACTGAACCCATGGCTTTTCCTTAGGCTTGAGAGCTGGGAACAGCCTGATCCTGATCACAGTACAGCCAGTGATGCCTTCAATGGCCTTGAGCAAGTCATACTTTCTCTAAGTCTGTAAAGTGAGTAAATAGTTCTGTGGTTTGCAGTCATGGTGTGAATACTTTAAAAGTGTTTTGAAGACGGAAGGTAAGCAGCTGTAATACACAGTGATCTTCCTACCCTTCAGATTGCTACCTGTTCTCCTTCCATTCTGAACTGCCAGAGCCCAGCTATTAGCAACTCTTTCATCATCTCAGGTGATTTGCAAGTGAGTTACAGGAATAAGTGCTCTCTGTGCTATTGTTTCTTAATCATGCCAATGAGCAGGTTTATCATTCTCTTAAAGAAAACAAATGTGCATTTCACTATGTTATGAGCTGTGGACACTCATGTGCTTAACTACTGGTTTCTCCAAATTGATGAGGTGAATTAGGAAGGGACGTGTGGCCTGTGCTTCTTCAGTAGCATGTGTGTTGTTCAGATGCTTTTATTATTAAGTCACTTAAATCAACTTGAACAAAATACAGGTTTTTCATAAGTTCAGAGCAAAGTGCGGCCCCATACATACAAAGAACAGTATTTGGTTTTAAAGTTAGTCTTCAAGGAGACAAAAGAAGAATGCTTCAACAGATTTTTGAAAACCAATGTCATCATTTATTCTTTTCTTTGGGGAGTTTCCATGGGTCTTTCTATAGATTGGATGTATTGCTTGAAGTCTCTCCAGTAGTGCTATGTAAAGTAGCACCAAGTAAAGTATCTTTCAAGGCATTCCTCACTCGTATGGGCTGCAGGGCAGGATTGGTTCCTTCCCAAATTAAATTTGTTTGATCCTTTTCGTCTGAAACACACAATAAAGACAGACACCTCAACCCCAATATTTACACTTCGAATACATTTTCTAGAGTTAAACAGTGCACAGCTTATACCAATATATTTTACAACTAATAGCAAATTTCTTTGGATTCAGAGGAAATATTATTGCGCCACTCCATATGCTTTATTAATACCTAGGCTGAAAGCAGAGCCTGCTTCCTAACCAGTATGAGCTGCTCCTCTTCTAATCTTAGTCCCATGTCCATGTCAGGTTGAGTGCTTTGGGATGAAGCTCTCTATGTGAATACAAGATATTATTATATTACTGTGATTAGACACTATATGTAATAAATGGACTGTTGTTTGTGAGAGGAAATAATAAAAAACCAAAGTGAAAGCCCTCCTGATCAACCTGCAAGTTGATGAAAGGAACACAAACTGAAGAAACACACACAGTTATCAGGACCAAAATATCCAAGCTACTAATCATCAGTCAGATCACGTCATGTCCTCATGTTTGCTGCTATTAACTGCATTGCAAGGCATCCCAGGCCTATTCAAATATGTACTTATTTTCCAGTCTCTACACATGACCCAGTGAGACAAGCTCCACTGTAGCACACAGACCCCTCAGGTGCCTGAAGGACTCTGCAGAACAGCCAGTTCATACCTGGGCTGATTCCTATTGTTCTGTAGCAAAGCTTTGAAGAAAGTCAATAAAGCTGAAAGAAAGAGAGTGAAAAGCAGGGTATTTCATGGTAACAGGCCATGACGTTATTAATATTAACAGAAGTGATATTGTAAAAGAAACACAAGGCTTACTACATAAGTTGTCAAAGGAAGATGTGTCTCAGTCTTCCTCCTCCTCTGCTCACTTGCTTGTTTCTATTAAACCATGATGTTTAAAAAAAATCACAGGAATTCTGGAAGTCTGTTTAACACCACTGCTTTTTGAACAGCATCATCCAGGAATTCCTGGCCAAATGAGTCTCAGATTTTGTAAAGCAGATGACCATAGTTTTCAACTACAAGAATACTATAGCTTTTTTTCTGGTTTACAGTAAGGTCCATTTTCCACCAAATAGGGTTTGTATAGGAAGTTTAGTTGCACTTTTAGTGGAAGTATGATACTACTACCCATCCATTCTCACAAATTAAAAAGCATAACATAGGTTGGCGGTTTTTTTCTGCACTGTTTTTCTAGAATAACTACTAGTCACTAACAGGTATTGAACAGTTCCCATTGATTTTGTGTGGAATAGCATTACCCAGTTGTATCCTCATGTGAAGTTGGTTGATGCTATATAAAACTGCTTAGATTTCTATACAAGCTCTGATTCAATCTTTTTATCTTCTCTGAGTGATTCGACTGGTGGAACTGGCCTCAAAGATTACAGATGAACACATGTAACCCTTTCATGGGGCTAGAAGCCATTGCAAAGATATTTGTACTGTATGTATGCAAATCAGCTTCAGTTCCAGGTAGTCTGGGAGAAGTTTGAGGGGGATTTCCCTGCTTAATGTAATCTACTGTTACTTCTTAGCTTCCTCTATTCACATGGCCAGGAGACATAAGCTTGACACTGCTGGTAATTTCTCAAACTCAATTTGAAAGCAAAGACAATGTGCTTAGTGACCTAAAAGCAGTTCTGTAGCTTTTGGTAAATCCTCAGATGCTGGTTGGATGATACCTGGAATGAAGGAGGCCTGAAAGAGCAGTAGGGGAATAACTCAGTGTAAGGACTTCACTTCTGGCATACTTTGCAAATGGTCGGAAGCCAAGAAGATCTGTGTGCTATCCCCTCAGATATAACTCTGGCCTACCCACAGCACTAATTTCTCATTTCTCAATCCATACAGAGTGCTACACCTTGCATGTGATGGGCACTATCAGTTTAGTCTCTGATCAGTGTGAGGCAGTTACAAGTCCCCTGCAGACCAGACTGTGAGCACACAGATGTGGCTGCCTTCATCTTTCCACGTGGAGGTGAGGAACAACACTCATCTTACCACGTGCTTAAACATATCCTGTCCCGCTAAAGATAGTCACTGAAATGACAGGCTGGACAGGCAGGTAGGAGAAACACCCTGTCTGCTAGAAACTCAAGGACAGCTCTGTGCTGCTAAGGCCAGACTGCTTCTGATATCCAGGTAAGCCTGCTCAGGGCTCGGCTCCCTACCTAGTATATCATGCTGTACACATTGTGGTGTTATTATTTCCAAATTGGAAGATTTATAATTCAGCAACTACCCAGATTCTGAGAAATGCACTTACCAAAACCCACAGCTAAGGGAAATACAACATGTGAAGTAAGCATGGTGGCACTGAGAAGGAAGGAAATCTCCCTGCAGTGCACTGATAAAAGTGTGCTTGATATATATTGTGTTCAAGCTGGATAATCTGCAACTTGGAAAACACAGGCTAGCAGAAGGAAATTCAGCCTGGAGGCCCTAGGGACTGAATAAGTCTGTTAAAATGCTTTGTTGGTTTTATTTATCACTACTTAATTAGGATGCTTGACCAACACACTGGAAAGATAGCAACTGTTAAATATTCAACAAGCTGACCTTTCAGTTACAATATTACAATTCTGAATAAAGTTCATGGAAAGTTTGTCCTTCCTAGGTACTCTTACGAAGCCAAAGGGAATGAGACTGGGCCAAAAAAAAAAATAGTAGGAAAAAAGTAGGGCAGTACTGTGGAGACCTGCTTAAAAATCCAACTCTTGCCATAGACTCATTGAATGATCTTGGGCAAGTTGTTTCCTGCCCTGTGCTTCAATTTTTCCCATCTGTAAAAAGAGTACAACAATGCTGACCTTCCTTGTAAATCGTTGAGATGAATAGTTAGAAAAGCAGTAATACATTATTAATTACTTATTATTATTTCTGAGGAAGAAAAAGCAAAGAGAAGAAGCCATCAATCTTTCAGGGTTTTCTTGATCCTCATAAAAAAATAAAAAAAGCATGACATTACGCAAATTGCATACAACAGAAACTTTTGATAAGTCACCTTTAAGAAGAAATAGTGGGTATACAATTAAAAGAAAGTTTTAAGTGTGCAGACACTCAGGAAAATGCTCCAGATGGTAAAATGAGTTAGGCTGCAGAGCAGGCTCCCACAGGAAGCGGTGAAACCCCCATTGTTTGAGACATTTGAAACTGAGT
Source organism: Neopelma chrysocephalum (assembly GCF_003984885.1). Classification (NCBI taxonomy): domain Eukaryota; kingdom Metazoa; phylum Chordata; class Aves; order Passeriformes; family Pipridae; genus Neopelma; species Neopelma chrysocephalum. The sequence goes on from NW_020897693.1 coordinate 22,828,317, forward strand.
TCTTCAAAGTGCTGGTATATATAATACAAGGAGTCATTCTGCACTGCCTCCAAGTATAGCAGCACTGGGATGGCCTGAGAGAACTTCACTTACCATTTCTCCAATTTTAAGGGGATTCTTGATGCTTTGACTATGGAGAGCTGTAGACTCTCTTTTTATCAATATAATACCTGAGGAACATCTGCCAGAGAGTAACTACACTGTTTTTGGAGGAGATGGATTCACCAATCCTTAACAGATCTTTCACATTCATACTTCTAATGTCTGAACTTTATATGTACAACAGAGGAAAAAAAGCCCCCCATTCTCTGAGAATTACAGTGTGCATCCTACCATTTATTTCCTGTATTACAATCTAAAGAGAAACTGGGTGGCTAGATTTTTATGAGCAGTGGTTTGCAGAAGAAATGCCATGATTTTAATGGGAACCAAATGAGCAATCATTACGTAAACAGCATTATGAGACACAGAACTGATGCTGAAATGTTAAATGCTTGGGTCAAACTTCTCAAAATGGGAACTGGCAGTGGCATGCTGGAACACTGGGGTTTCTTCACACTCAAGATACTACTGCAAACATTTCCCACTGCTGCTAATGCTGATTCAGCTCCTCTGGAGGTAGCTGTGGAGGGCGTCTTACTGCTTCTGCTGTTACTAGCTTAAAATCTTAAGACCTTCTCTGAAACCCAAATTCAGAGTTTTGGGCCAGTTTTATTGCTAGAACTTGGTTAACTGGTTGGAGCAGGTAGAGCAAGAAAAGGTTTTAAAAGAAGCTAGAATTAGAGTTTTAAACCTTCATTTCCTCTTGGTTTCATACCTGCTAGTATACAAAAATATGACGTTAATTGATTCAGTTGGTATATGAGCACTAGTGATCCTGTCTTACTCTATGCACTTGGGCAGGACAGCCATGGAGTGCTCCTGATCCCCTCTCAGCCCCTTGGGCAGGAGCGCTGTGCCTGGAGCAGCAGGGCTGTGCACGCCAGCATGCTTCGCCTGCTGCCTCTGCAGAGAGGGCTGGCACTGCCTGCATGCTGCCCTGTTCCTGGCCAGAGATGCAGCAATTTCCTCAGGAATGAATCATGGACAAAAAACCAAACAACAGCTATTTAAGAAGTTTTCTTTTCCCCCTGCACTGTCCTGACCAGTATCATATTCCTGACAGTTTATTCCTCAAGAATTTAGTCATCTAAGGTTTCAGTGACTCATGTGATGAACCTTCCACCCATTTCCTGGAAAGAGTCTTGCAAGGTCCTCTACACCTCTTGTCATTTTCCTTGAGGATCTCAGTTCTCACTACATTTTCACACAGTTCAGCTTTCCTTCATTTTTGGGGTGGAGGGGGGAGGCAAAAATACCTCGAGTGGACCTAAATTTGCAGTGTAACCAGAAAGCAGTGTGGTGAAAAACATTCGGAAAACAAAGACAGGCACTGAACCAGAGAATCTTTTTTGGAGTAGTTGCCTCTTAGGCTGAAATCTGGTTAGAAGAAAAGGAGGTGCTCTATAAAGTGCTGTGTGGTCCAATACAGTCATGAATTTACCAGGGCTGTACCCTATAAAATGAAAATGAGAATGATTTGAGAGCTCTCTCAGATCATTGCCTGGGTAGGTGTGACTCACCCTGGGCAAATGCCACTGATGACAAGTACCCTGACAAAAAATATTGAATGAATTGGGCTGGATGGGAACCAAAGTAATCATTTTACATACTTGCACCAATCTGAAAGACACTTCTGTGTAGAAAACAACTGCTTCCTTTTCCTGATGAAAGTTCAAAAGCTGCTCACAGACAGCTTGAAGGATATTTCAGAAAGCTCTGATCCCAGTGGGGTTGTGCTATGCTGACAGCAGACAGCTGCCCGGACATCAGTGATGCCCAGACCATACCTCCTACCCCATACAGAAGTGCTACCTGTGCATGCTTATGTTACAGTTAAAACTGAAAGTTTGGGTTTAGTGTTTTTGTTAAAATATTCAGAAACATCTGAGAGTGTGAGCCCATCAACCTCATTACCAAAGGGTGAAACAGCTCAGCAGCAGTGCCAGTGCGTGCTTACAGACCTACCCCTTCCACGCCTAAGTCAGCGGAGTAAGCAACCTGATGTACACTAACGTGAGCAGAGATAGTTAAGGAATTTGCAGATCTGTGTGCTGAAAGGACCAGCACATCCAGCATTCTTATAGGATTATTTCAGTTCTCAGTTATACCAGTGTAACTGGTATGTATACTGGTGTGTGTGCATACACACACACACACACGTCAATATATATATACTGACATGCATCAGAAGCCTGTTCCCTTTAAAGGGATATAGTGTCAGACCAGAGTTGGCCCGACATTCTTCTTATTAAACAAAAATAAACTCCTACAAGCCCTGATTCCAACAGAAATGTTTCCATGATTTATTTTAAGAAGGGAACATTCCCCTGCAGTGTTCACCACAACCCAAACATTGCAGCACTGTGCAAGAGCATGAGAATCAGAGAGGACACTTAAGAATCTATTTTCACTGCTCCAGAAGAGAAATAAAAAAGTAAACAAACAGAAAAAGCAGTGACAAATAAATTTTATTTTAATGGCAGCTGTAGTGTTATCTATAGGATCGCTAAGGAGAGCAGACTTGAAGTATGCAGGCTTTTCCAGTGATTCCTACAGGACATGTGACTAAGTGTGCAATGAGGACTTGTGGGAGCCATCTACACTCTAAGGAAGAGATTTATTTTTCTTTGGTTGATCCTTCCTGCTCCTCACACTTTGCCTTTCACATCTGAGAATCTGAACAGCAGACTAGAAGAAATTGCCTCACTGTTTTCAAAGCTAGAAAATAATTTGAAGCTTGGGCAAGCTATCCAGAGAACAAATTCTTCATTTGTGGAAGAGCTCTTAGATGCTTGAAAGTAATGGGAAGAATACTTCCTCTAAATATCTGGAGCCCTCTGTTCTACAGAAAGGGGCCCCAGCCCTCAGTGTTACTGCTTGTTTCTTTGCTCAAATTTGCAAAAAGCAGCAAGCATTAGAACTAAAAAAGGGCATATGTTGAGGAAGCACATAGTTTCTTGACACAACAATTGACTGCAGTCACACACACATGCATGCAGACATGTACACACAGCACACAGCTCCTTAGTCTGAAAGGTCTATGTACTGAGGAGAGAGAAAAAAAGTGAGTGAAGCTTGCCCAAAAGGGACTATAAAGACTGATCTTATGGCAGATTAGTGATTTCACCAGAAAGTTTTTGGAAGCCATAAACAGGAAATGGTTAAGTAAAAGCAGGTGGAGCACTCTGATTGCAGGAAAAACGCAGGAAATTGCTGAGCGTCTGAATGGATGCAAAAAAAATGCTCTTCTGCGCAGGCCTTGGCAGTCACTGTACACCTACTCTGCTTTCTCCTGGTCCTCCCTCGCTATCCTTATCTCCCCAAGCTGCAAAGTCTCAAAGTCTGCAAACACCTTTTGCTTGAGTAATCTGCTCTCCTTGAATTTTGGAACCAGTTCAGGAGAGTTGGGAGGTTCTGCTTGGAAGGTGAAAGACAAGAGGGGACTCACCTACTTTGACACGGATGAGTCAGAAGCACCCAGCAGTATCCACTGCCTGTCAGGGGCTTCAGGTCTGAGGAGCTAGAACAGCATCTTGGCTACTACCACAAATGTTGGGTTCCCAAATGTATTTAGCATAATAGTTAATCAGAGAAACAATACTCCTATTGCCCCTTCTATTCAAGGGGACTCCCAAAGCGCTAAGCTGCAGAGATCATTCTCCATCTCTACTGAAACACAGTCCCTTCTGGGACAGAGTACTGCAGTTGTTTAATAGCTCACAGCAACATCACACAAGCAGATGGAAAAGAAAGTGGAATGTGCAAGAGGCATTCTTTCCACTTTCCCTCTAACCCTTCCTTTCTCTCCTCTTTGTCCACAGCAATTTATGCCAATTCTAGACAACTCCAGATGTGTGTCTTTCCCACCAGTATCTGCAGAGACTTGGCTCTGGAGACAGAATTATGCTTGCCAACAGGCAGTGTCCCTGTGCTTTCAGACCCAAGGGTCGAGTTCCTGCTGCCACGCTTTCATCCCTGGCTGTGCTGCCAGATGTGCTGCGGGATGGAGGGCAGACGTGCTGGTAAGGAACAATTCTGCTTTCTTCTAGACGAATATGGTGTTGATATAAAATTATTTAGCATAGACAAGACACTCTTGCCTTCAAAGTATACTAAACAGTCACATTAATGATCTGAGGAAAGTTAAGAAAGAAGTACATAGATTAGTTTAATCATTTTGACCTTGTCTACATTTTAAGTATTGGATGGTAAAGCTACATTGGCAAACTCTGCTCTTAGATTTTAATTCTAGGAGAGGAGGAGAAATATCTATTTCTTATATTCTGAGCAAAGAAAACACTAATGGCAAACTGACTTCTATGTGGTTACAACTGCAAAAACAACAAGTTTTTTCTGGCAGAGAAATCTTGCAAAGAAATCCTGATGTTTTTTGGCGTTGTTATTTTGGCCAAACTTACCAGGTGTTATTGCAAGTTCAAACTTATGCTGCCTTTTCTACATTTTTTAAAACAGAGAGTTACTATATACAACCTAACATTTTTGAAGTTCAAATTCCTAAACCCTAGTCTAGACAGAGCCTTTGGGAGGAAGGTTCAAATTCACCCTGAGCAGCCTCCAATATCCCACACTTCTGCCCAGGCTATACCTTCCTGGGAATGTCCTGAGAACAGCTGTGATCAGAGTCTGGCACTCTGTACTGCCACTCCCATGGAAGGAGAGAGGGGACACTGCCAGGGAGAGGTTGATGTGACACCTTCTGCAAGCACCACCACACTCCTCTAAGATGCCATGGGGCATAAGTGCACAGAGAGGATGTGTGCTATCAGCTTCAGATGAATGACAGGACACCTTCAGAGAGCTAAACCTTGGCATTGCCCTTTGGGAAAAACCAGTCTGTGATTCATACTGTGATTCATACATCTAAGAAACTGAGAGAAAATAATTGGAATGAGCGGAACAAAAATAAACAGGTGTCTCCTTCCTGCTCCTTTCACAGTTTCTGCTTCCCTGCACTCTCACCCACATTTTTTTTTCTCTTAAGTCGTTGAGAAAAACAGCAGGAATGAGGTTCCTGGTATAATTACAGTTTGCTGACAAAATAGCAGCCTGCAGCAGTGATTCTTTTACTGCTAGAGACAGATGTTGCTGAGGTCTAATCACAGTCTTCCCACTAACCAGGCCCTGAGTCTAATCTGTCATCAGCTGAGAGGCTGCTGGCTCCCGCAGTGCCTGTGAACCAAAGCTGCTCTGTTTGTTCCTCTCCCCTCGTCCTGAGCCAGGCAGTGCCAGAAGGAGGGTATGTTTCCATTCACTCCTTGCCCTTGATACTACAGTGATACTACAACTTCAATGTGCTGCTTATCTCTCCTCCATGCCTAGTATCAGGGCCTTTCAAAGCCTCGCTGGAAAGCGCTCAAGTGGTTGTTTTCAACTTGCAATGCATAGTGACTGCAGTTCAAAAATAAATTTAAGCTAAGTTGAAGGAGAGTCTTAATGAGAACAGCCTGTAGCTAATTCCTCCTTCCAAAATGTATGGTATTTTCTGCTTATTAAGAGAACAAGGCGGCACTCAGTGATGGATCATATAACCTTCATATGTTAATAAAAACAAAACCCAAAAGCTGATGAGCACAGAATTAGGAGGAAGAGAGAACAGCAGAACTGGGTATACTGAAAAAAGTCAAGAGAGAGAATACATATGGGAAGAGACTGAACAAATCTCTCCTATGTGTTACACAGAGATGCCATTGCCATCAAATGTTTTGTATCTGACATTCAAAGTGCATCGGGCCACATCTTTGAACTTCTCTGTGCTAGTGAAAGAATCTTGAAAAACAACAGACGTCACCAGCTCAGAAGTGCCCCTGTCAGACAAAAGTCACCATGGTACTGGATTAACATCTTTAAATTGGATTCTGGTCGTGGAGGGAAACTGGCTGAAGAAGTCTATTTCAAAGGCATATTACTGCAGCATGAGTGAACCAGTGAGAACTAGGAAAGTTCTTAAGCTGGTACCCACCTCACAGTTCTGTACAGTTAACAACTGCCCTGCAGTAGCAGGGAAGATGCTAGGTTGGGGAGGTGTAAACTAAACATCTGTGTTTTGCATAAGTAGCTCTTAAGCAAGGCATAAAGGAACAGACTAGGTCATAATTTCTGGTCAGAAGCAAGGGTGTACTAAACAAGCTGACTTTCTGTAGCAGCCTGTGGCCAACTCAATTTCTTCTTCAGCTTTTTCTGAATCTGCATATGGTAGCTGGGCACAGATCTCTCCAGTAAAGGTGTGCAGGGCAGCATCTCAGCCACTGACAGACCGAGGGAAACAGAAAGCATAGCACAATGCGTCAGAAAAGAGGGAAGGAGTGTCAATACAGGAAGAAAAACAAAGCAAAAATGAACATAGAGCATAAGAGAAGCAGCAGACTGTTGGCTGTAAATCAGTTTTCTTGCACTCAGAAGGGTGGGCATTATGGTGAGAGAAGCTGTACTTGACAGTAATGGAAGTCCAAGGAAGTTTGATTAAGATTAAATGGTAGTCACAGGCCAACACAGAAAAGAGGCTCTAAGGTTAAAATAAAGACAGGAAGTGACTAAGTAGGTCAGAAGCTGTGGGTAATGAGCTGCATAGATTAAGTGGGACTTGGAGCAACTGAGGTAGCTCTGCTAATGACAAATGATAACACTTACAATGTCACCAAGTTTAACAAATCTGACTCCGAAACCACCTTCAAGGCCTAGATAGCAAATCAGAGATTGCTGAGTCCTAATAGTATCTACATCAGAGTAGATCCTGTATGTGTTTTAAAAAGAGATCAGTTTTACAGTCACTTTTTGACCTTGCCAAGCTTCCTGTAAATAGTGTGCTGTTTTGTCTGAACAGGATTTCTTCTTAAGGAGCTGGGAAAAATGAACCGACTAATAGAAACAGTGAGACTGAGAAGGGCTACTGCAGGTTGAAAAGACAGATGCAATGGAGAAACTCCTTTCCACTCCTCAATTCAATAAGTCTTTGATTCGCCAGCTTTGTTCACATCCAGGGCAGTCAGAAGAAAACAGTCACCTTGTATTTTTGTACCTGATGAGAAAACCCCAGATTGTATGTGTGCACTGGGACAGTTCAATGTCTGTCTATTCCAACTTCAAAGAGGCTTTCAATGCTCTTTGAGATGTAGGGTGTGAGGAAGGGTGAGAACTGCTAAAGCTAGCCACATCCTCATTAAATCTTTGCCCTCTCGGAGCAAGCATGCAAGTGGAGAGAATAGATGATATGCATGAGCAACTGAGCATCTGTGATCTCATGACCTTTGACTGTTGTATTATGGGAAATGTATTCTTTGGTTGCTATGCTTTTCTAATTCATTTGTATTTTCCTTCAGTGACTCCCTTGTATTTTCTCTGGCGCTCCTGTGTAACGGCTTCAAGGAACTACAGATATCTCCAAGTTAAGCATGCATACAATAGCTTTAATTAAATGTTTGTGAGTATCCCACAGTAAAGCAAGGGAAAGCAAACAGTTTTGTACTCACTTGTACCTATCCCTTCTGAGCCCTGGCTCGGGTGGAGGCGTCTGCACCATTGCCCTTTAAGTCTATTTCCAAGCCTTGAAATGAAGGCAATCAGGTTCTGCTGCTCTGCATGTAAGCGCTTCAGGAATTTCACTTCCATTAAAAAGCTACAGATCACCTGTGAAAGGTACAATGCTAAAATCTTTTAGATTAGACTAGAAGAAATAAAAAATAAATTAGGGGAGACATTTCTTCACTTACAAAACTGGAGAATGAGGCTAAAAATATCTTTAACCATTTCTTAAAATACACCAAAATGCTATAGGGAAGAGTAGCATGAAAGTAAACGCTTTGGTCTTCAATATTCTGAAATCAATCTTTTATATTCTCTGTGCCATTGACAGAGCCTCAGTCTTGGTGCCACCCTCCACGATAAATTAAATTATTATTATTATTATTATTATTATTATTATTATTATTATTATTTTAGATGGGGATCTTTGCTTCTTTTACAAGTAGTTAACTACATTTTTTATGTATAGAAGAAAGCTGCAAAGAAATTTGTTTTCATTTCAGGCATTTAAAATAAATATACATGAGGAAAATGAAATTTGGAAGGGGAACTTTCATCATGCAAAGATGAAGGAATAAGAAACAGGATGCAAAGGTTAATTGTCAGTTCTTTGAGTCAAATACCAGACAATTTTACAGCATGTGAAGTAGTGAGTCTGTTTAGAGGAACAATCTTTCTTTCTCTTGATATGGAAGAGTCAGCAGTATCTGCAAGGATAACCAAGAGGCCTGACACTAGTGATTACTGCTAATGCTTAGTACTAGTATAAAGTACTTCTCTTAAGTTTTTCAATGACTGACATCACTATTATTTCAGAGTTGATATAAACTAATTTTAAAACACTCTGACCTAGCTGTACATACTTTATTGCAAATCTGTCCATTACTTCTCAGTGGCTCCCAGAGACAACATATATCAGAAAATACAAGTATAATTGTAAGACTAGAAAGAAAAAATAAAGGCCAGTTTGATGGATAATAAAGAACCCATGCTTCTAACACTGACCATGGCTATTGCCCACCTAAGACCAGAGGTATTGCCAGTTTTTGCAGCCTGATGTGCTGGATTTGGGTGGAGGCTGCGCAGAGCAGGGGCTGGCCTAGATTTGTTGGAGCTTGAGCAGCAGTGACTTTTTACAAGGGAACAGAAAGCATGGGTTGTTTCCCTCACATAGCAAGGCACAAACAACAATAGGGTTATCTGAGAAGATTGAGAACTGCTGACATTAGAAACATGAACTAGCAGCTGCAAAGAAGAGTAGGAGTGGGATGAAAAGCAGTCCTACAAAGTGAAGGAGGAAAGGAGGCCAGGGAGGATCTAAAATTGGGAGCAGCTAACAAATGCTGATAGAGACGTCTTTCCTCAAGGGCCTGATCCTGAGTACATTCAGGCCAACTTAAAGCTTTCTACACAGATTTTTGAGATACTCCTAGTGAAGATTTCTGCTTTTTGACCCTCTCTTGAGATATAGTCTGCAATTCCACTGCATCTTCAGGAAATGCTTCTGAAAAATACACTTAGTTTTGATGATGGCTGAGAGTAAAGAACGTTTATTCTGAGGGTTTGTGTGAAGAAGGATTTACATTTCACCCTCCTTCATCTCTGCGATGGCTGTCTGATGCCTGTATTCCAGCCCATCAGTTCGGATAGTCCAGTGACCGTAGCAAGGATGCAGAACAACAGCGCAGAGAGGGCACACAGCCTGGCCTTTTTTGGGTTTCTGCTCTGATGATGGTGGGTTTTGATTTTTGTTGTTTCATTTTCTGAAGTATTTACTCAAGCTGCCCTGAGCGCTCTGCTTCATATAAAACGAGAGCTGGCAAGTACTGAGATTTACAAGTTCCACAGCTCCATCAGCTTAATTCATTGCCTTAGACTTTTCTGTTTGTCATTTACATTTTTTGCTTAGTACTGTTTATATCTCACCTGTCAGTCTTCTAAATGAAATGACTGGCAGAATGACTGTCTTCACTGTTGCTTCTCTGTCTCCTACTATATTGCAGTTGTGAAACTCTTGCACCAAAACCCAAATTACTCTTGTTTTCCATCCTATCAGATACTCCATGGACTATTTCTGTCCTTCTCCTCTAGTAGTGACAGTTGATTTACATCACCAAGACTAAGGCCAGGAAAATGGATGCCTGACTTTCTCCCAGGGCTGAGATTTTATGGAGGGCAATTAGTTAACTATTTTCACCACACGTCCCAAAAATACCCAGCCCATCTCCAGGACACTAATTAAGGCCCATAGGGATGCAGTAATCTTAGGCCTTGGGCAACCATAAGTACATTTGGTCTTCTCTAGTTCTTCATGTTGCATTTCCCTTTAGTAAGTCATAATAACTATGTTTATTCTCCAAATACATAAGGAGCTTGAAGTTAAAGGTCAAAGTTCAGTGCAATCCATCTACTCTGTGACCTAAACAGTGCAATTTACTGACAAATGCCCCCCCAAATTTTCTGCTTTCTTGGGATAAGGAGAGGGAATTGAAAGAGAAGAAAACAGCGATTAGTGATTTCTTTACAACTTCTTTTTATTAGCTTGTGCTAAACTAGTTTGGTCCCCCCCCACACCTATCCCTGACATAAAAGCAAGTGCAAATGTAGCAGACCTTTCCGTACGCTGTGAATGCAGTGCCTGTCACCCTGTTGAGACCCCAAACAGACTTGGAAGCAAGAAGACAGGTTGAAAAATGAGTATAAATACTCTGCATGGAGCTGGTAAGACAGCAAAGTCACAATGGTGCAAAGGAAAATGTCAAAAGTTAATCCCAGGTGTAATACCTCAGAGTCCAGATGCATGTTGGGAAAGGTGTTGTTCAGCTAATATTTATGTTTTGTTTTCCCTTAGCCTTAGCCAGTGACTGCTGCACTCTCTATAGAAGCCTTGCACGGCCTGTTGTTGCCTTTCCAAGTTTCTTATTCAATAGCACATTTTTTTTCTTATTTTTAAATGTTTGCTGGAGTCTTAAGACATTTTTAACTTAACAATAAAACACCTGCATTTTATTAAGACTTGAGACTCAAGTTCCTCCTCCCTCAATTTTACTGAAGTGTTGCCATTACTTGGGTTAACTCTTTCATAGTCAGTTTTGCTGTGAGAGTGAAGTTACACATCTGCTACTTATAACCTATTTCCACAGTCCTACACTGTATTTGGAGGAAAGAAAAACCAGCTCTGAGACAGACCCAGAGAACTCCATCCAGTGCTGACTGGCAAGGGGTGCAGAACCCCTAAGCAACAGCTGCAGAGGCTACACCCTGCCTAGCACAACAGCCCTGCAGTAACGTCTGCTGGCAACGTAAAACTTAAAACTGAAATGTCCTTACCAGCCACTTCTGTTTCAAGAGTGAGATCTTTGAGTTATACCACAGAAACTCCATTAAACTAAATGGAAAAATGTATTATTTTCCCCCTTCCTTTCCTTTTCTCATTTAATTGTCTTAAATGAGAAGCAGAACAGCACTGAACAGTGATTTTTATGCCTGGATGTCCAAGTGTGTTATTATCCCTATATTAAATTAGAAAAATGGCAGCATGTGAAGTAATTGCCCAGATTCATGCAGCAGTTTAGTAGGAGGGCTGACAAATTCAGTTGTCAATGTACTAAGCAACTGCCTTATTACCTAATTAATTTAACTTTTTGATAAACAATTATTTGCCAAGTCCACTTCACACACATCACAGAAGCATTGCACTGTGAAGAGCAACAACTGCTAGCTATTTTACCAAGTATGATCACTGAAGACCGGTGACAGAAACTAAATGCAACCAGACAGGGACTGAGGATCTGTACACCATCAGTTCTGATTCCATCTCTGTTGCTATCTATGTGTTTATGGGCACGTAAATTTAGTTTTTTATGACTCAGCTTCCTATCTATGCAAGAGAGAGAGTAATTCTTCACAGCCAGCAAGTGAATCAAGAGGTCATAGACTTCTGAGGTTCTTCTGAGCTATTCATCTTAGGACTTTAGTGACATACCTATACAGGAATAATTGTACTAATATGCATCAGACCTGCATGGAGATAACAGGTACATCAGAGGTTCAGAGGTTTGAAGATACTCAAATACCATGGCTACAGAGCCATATGAATTCCTAGGGTAACCAGGTAGGCAGATAATTAGAAAAGTATTAGTTGGTGCCCAGAGTATATTACCAGTATAATTCATTCAATAGGTGGTTATTATTTATTATACAGTCTGATGCATTAGAAGCTGATGTGATTTATACTAATACATCCCTACGACACTAGTATAGGAAATACTATCAAATATGGTGGCACTCATAAAAGGAAATGTACAAAGTTTATGCTACTCTTGCAAACAAATAATTTCCCTTCATTCATACATACCAGTATATGATTTCAAATCTGTATAGGTATCAATAATCATTGGAAATGGCCTTTATCATTGTGGCAGAGATAGTTTTAGGGACATAAAAAACTATTGCTATTGCATAGAATGTGATATGATGCAGGGATCCAGTAGACTGGCACATGTAGTAGTGAAAGTCATATTGTGTGAGAGTAGCAGACAGCCCCTATGACCTAGTGCTAGCTCTGACTACAAACCAGGGAGTATACTCTTGTGTGCCCATTGAGGAGCACAGCTTGCCTCGCCTGCCATTTGGAAAGATAAAGGCTGAACATAATTTATAAAGGTAATCTAGAGCAGATTTTTTACATTTGAGTCATGACTCAGAAGATTCTTACTTTTCCATTCAGTGTAAATATGCATAAACAATCATTCTGAATTGCTTTTAAAAGTATATGTACCCAGTCTTTCAAAGTCTCTATTAAAATAAATTGGTGTAAAACTCACATTTGTTTGAGTTTACACCCTTTAACTAGCATTAGGAAGCTATGATTTATATTGCTGTGTAGATCACATCTGCTCATAAATCGTGGTTTGAAAACATTGCACATCTGTGGTATGAAATGTGTGCAAATTAGAGAATTATATGACATTACCAGTTACTTACATGCAAATGTAAGCACTGTATGCTTCATTTTCTGTGTAGTATTTGAGGTCATGTTATTATGTAGCAAAAACTACAATCATCTACTGACTGCTTAGACAGCAATCCAAACAGATATTTGTAATCCCTTTGCAATCATTTTCACACAGCCATATACTCAGGTACCCCAGTCAGGAATGTAAGTTACAAACTGTTATGTGCCTTGAAGCATGCTTATGGCCCTTCTTTATAGGTGGCCTGGTCACCATACTCATTACTTTTGAGTAAATAAAAGGCAGGGTTTCATATTTTGGAGTTGTGCTTGTTGATAAAAGAGGTATTTTCTTTGCAGCAATCTGGGAAAGCAGAGGTTTTTCAGCTTTACTTTCGTCATGTATCTGTGGCTTCTTTTTGAAGTTAGTACCAGATTGACCAGAGCCAGCACCTTATATTCCAGATCTAGAAGCAGGCAGGGGGAGCTGATATAGTCAATCTCTTTCAACATTATGAAGGGCGTTGTCCCCTATTACAGGTTTGCTGTATTTTTCTTCCTCTGAATGTCTCAAAAGAGAGCATCAGCTGGATTTTCTTCCTTCTATTTCATAGACTCGTTCCTATTTTCATGTCTTTTTACAAAAGTTCTTTTAAAATCTAGTAATAGGAATGTTCTGCTTTAAATTTTATTTCTTTTTAGTCTTGACTGTATTTTCCTTTAGAAAACTACTAAAAAACTTTCATCAGAAGACCCAACATTACTTATAAGCACCATTAATGAAGCCTGATAAAACGATTGTGCAGAAGCTATTATCATCTTTACTTTTCATAATAAATTACAGATAAATGAATACACGACTCATCAAGGTTGTACAATAAATTAATGATGGCAGCTGAAAATGTAGCCTAGGAACTTTGACACCCACACTGCTGATGAAATTATATGCCCTGAAAATACTGGGACTGTCTCAGATCCACTGTGCCCTACAACATTCCTCTCATATGACTGAAGTGTTTTTAGGCTATGAAAATTAAAGAAAAGGAAAAATAATGTAAATCAGTGTCTGACTCTACATTGTTTTCCCCTTCAAAGCTAAAAGACTTTTTCTTTTTCTTGTCTTAATTTTTTCTTACAGTAGATATTGGCAGACTAAAAGTTGAAATAAAATAGGAAAAAATAACAAGCATATTTTGAGTGATTACTCAGCTGGGGTCCTTTGTGACAGGAAATGCAGCTGTGTGACTAATGGGCCTGACTTTCTCTTGGCTTCCTTCCCCCTTCAAAGATCTTGTTTATTGCCCCAGTCAAATTTTTTTTTTTTTTTTAAATTGCTAGAAGCTAGAATTTTCCAGGAAAAAAAAAAATCTTTGCAAGAGGCAAAGGCAGTAAATCTTACAAAGATCAAGGGCTGCAGAGCTCTCCCCCATCTACTCCTTTTAGCCTTCCAGGCTCTTGAGTCATGTCATATCTTCCCCCTCTCTGCTCCGAACATGTGTCTAGCAGATCTTTCTTCTTTGGTGAGGGGAGGGAGTATGAGAATCACATTTACAGCATTTAACCCTGGAATTCATAAAGGAAGCTCTAATTCCATAAAGGAATTAGAATTTGCATTTTGTCTTTTTTTTATTATTTTTCCTTGAGCTCTCTCTTTTTAACAGCAGTTGTGTGCCCATACTCCATAATGACATGGCTGTTAAGTGTGAGCTATTGAGATTTGACACTGTATAGTCCCATTAGTAAGGGGCCATGGAGTTTTACATTTGTTTGCATTTGGCCTGGTTTGTAAGTCTGCTTTGTTGAGCTTCTTAGGTAACGGCAGATAGGCTAGGACCTGAACCTCCCCTGAACTGGAAGGGAACTGTGCATCCAAGCTTCTTAGCAGGCCCTTAACCCTGTAATTCAGTGCAAAGAAACTCTGAGTTTCCTCTCAGTAATGGACAGTGAGGGGCATATGGTTGGATAGAGTGTCTATGCAAGCAGGGTCCTGTCATCCTTTGGAGATGCATACCCTGAAGGACAGTGATCCTGAGCCCTGTGGAGGGGCACACTGGGCTAAGGGAGATGTCTGAGCTGTGAAGTGCTCCCACAGTTTTGATAAAGCAAACATGACATTTACCGGCCTGAGGGCGGGCACTGGCACAGGAGCCTGTGTGCTGCCAGCAGCAGTGCCAGCACCAGCTGTGCCCCAGAGGAAACAGGTGAAACTTTGGACTAATAGTGGTGGGTTTATTTCTGCAAGGAGGTTAAAACTCAGACAGACAGGTACAAAATAGCCTCAAAAACCACGATGTATGAGAAGTGGGAGCCATTCTTCAGCCTTCTCTAAGGCCCTCTCTTTGGAAAGCTGGGGTATCAAGTCATCGAAAAAGAGTTTGAGGGCTGCTCTGCAATCTATAACACTGGCATGGTTTCCTGTGCCCTGTTGCAGAGACTAAAAAAGGAAGTGAGCATATTCATTACTATAAACTGCACAGAGGAACCATCAGAATGGGTATGTTAAAAAAAGATATTAAACCTTTGCTTATGAACGGACCTAAAAGAATTGAATACATGTGTAGAGAGGGATCATTTTCCACTGCCTACATGAGGAAAAATCTCTGGGGAAGTGGCTGATGCCAAATATTTTCTTACGCTTCATGTGTCAAGGGTCTGGCAGAATCCCTTAAAAAACAAAGCACGCATTTTGTGCAAATTGAGAATCACAGTTCTGGTGATTTGGATTGCTTCACCAAACTCGAGACATTTCTCCAAAAATATGGCAGATGTTTGATGATGTACCAAGTTTTCAGCATTTACATAGATCAGCAGAAAGAAATAACAGAAATAACAGAATGACACATTCAGATCTGTCCTGAAAAGAAACTGAGCTGAGTTAGACAGAAAAAAATGTTAATTTCTCAAAAGAGCTCTAAAATCCTGGACAAGCTATACAATAAAGTTAGAGAGTAGCTAAGCTGGGTGCAGAAGTGATGATCACAAGGATTCTTTGGAATAGGAGCTGTGTGTGTAACCTGGCTGCGTGACCTGAAAACATCAGGGCACTGTTGTAACAAGACTGGCAGTAGGCTTTGACTACAAAGTTTAACAATTCCAGAGACTGAAGGATAAAGGGGATGCAGCCCCGAGATATATTAAAACTACATGAAACAGAGCTGTCTCCAGAAGGGAACTAGCTTAACCCTCTTGCAGCTATATGGTCAAAACTGGAGATCAGTAATCTCTGTGCAATGAATGCTAAGAAAAGCTGAGTGTCCATACATTCGGATAGAGAAGGATTTGGCACTTCTCCATGAATGTAAAAAGTTTCCTGTCTTTTTTTTTTTATTGAGAAGACTGTTTTAGAAAACTGACCATAACCCACTTACTGTGATTGCCAAAATGGCCTGGCAAAGCCCCCTCTACTCATGAACATAGGATTTATTTTTTTCAGTTATAAATTTATGATTTGTAGATTGGGAGGGAATTGGCAGATTCAAACTTAATCCCTAGAGCATTTGATGAAAACCCAATGATGCAAAGTCCAGAGCTAGACTTTGTATGTGATGATTTCCTTAAAAATTTTTGCTCAAGATTGGAATAAAACCCTGTTGGAAGTATATGTGTCTGTCACTGAGAATATTCTCAGCTTTGTTGCTGACTTCAGGTGAAGTATGACTAATGCATCCTGGCTAGGAAAAATTATATAAACTCTCCTGATTCCCATTCGTACTTCCCTGAGGTAATCTTACTATAAGATAGTACAACTAAACAGGCAGAGGAAAATAAGATTTAGCTCTACCAATCTAGTTCCATTATTCCTAATCAATGAGTTGATAGGAAGTAGTGCCAAAACAAATTGGTTACTAATTAGAAAAAGTGTGGCATTAGGCTTTGATCTGGTTTAGGTCTGTTATATCCAGGTATCAACATGGAACACATGAAGTCAGTCAATCACTGACATTTTGCTTGACAAAAAAACCCAAAAAACAAAAACCCAAACGATTTTCATTCTTGCAGTCTTTCAATTCCCTGACATCTTCAAAGGTGTTATCAGAATCATGGGGGTTTTAAAGACAAGTAAAGAAACAGTCTAGGCACAAAAAACTTAGAGCAGTATAACCAGCTTCCCTGACAACTCTAGCTTGTGATGTTCCAGTTCCAGAGATCTAAGCAACACTGCCCAGTCCTCAGGATCCACTGAGCACAGTTTATGTGACGCTGGTTGTAACTATTTGCAATTGTATATCAGCACAACTTGTCTGAATTTTATCCTGGAAAACTGTGACTTTAGGACCTCTGGCATTAATAATTGACCTTTCCAGTCTGAGAATCCGGTTGAGGTGATACAAAGTTCTTATTTTATTATGAACAGCTGGATGAAACCAGATGCATAAGAAAACAAATCCTTCACAGCCAGCCTGGATGCACTGGACGCACAATGAAGACAGCTGCATTTTAGCCATGAGGAAGTAATCAATTTATAAACAAACTTCTCCTGCACTTTGAGATGAAAACACTACAGAATCAGTTTCATTCACTCTACTTAAGCAACAAACTCTTACTTCATATTATTGTTTTCATGGTTTTGCTATGCCAATCACACTGCAATTCCAAATGTCTTCACTCTATGCTGCAACAGCAGTCTGACACGTTCAAAAAGCCAGCAAAGGAAAAAAACTTGTGATGGAAATTGTTCCCGTGTGTGCAGCCAGCTCATGCTCAGGTACTGTTCATGTTCCATTTCTCTCTGTCCAGTTAACAAGTGGAATTAACATGGTTTTGAGTTCTGGGTGTACTTTACCCACTAGTAGTATGTCCTAGGCACTGTGTTCTGTTGCATGATGGTCACCTTGCATTCAGGCTCCTGGCTGTCTTCATCTTCTACTCTGATGCTCTCCTGACTCTTGAATATCCCACCTCATAAGCAGAAACAACCAACCTATGTATAAACAGTTTCAAATTCTGGGACAATTTGGAGATTTTCTCTCCCCTTTTGTTGAATCCTGCAAAAAGGACTAAAAGCAGTGTGTTACTTAGGAGATCAAAAGCAGTGGACGGTCTTTGGCCTGGGCAATATTACTGAAACTAGATGTCAGATGAGGTCTAAATTAGGCATCTGCTGACTGCACAATGTAGCTGCACCCAAAATGTAATGCTACTGTTGTTACAGGTGAGCTGCAGGGCCTCCCGCGCCTTTGTTTCTTCACCTGTAACGTGCAGACAGAAGCACTCAGCCCTGCAACAATGTGTATAGAGAGTTCATTGGCATTTCTAAAGACTCTGGAGATTCTTGGATAAACAGTGCACCACGAACAGAAACTAGTTGTATCTTTCTCTTTTTGTAATGCCCCTCTCCTGTTGGTATTGTGCTCTCACTTTCCTGAGTTAAGCTTGCTTGGGGGATTTTATTTCATTTGGGCTTAAAATCTGTTTCCTTCCTCACAGAGGATGCTGGCATACACCTTTAAGCACAGCAAATCTCACATGTTCAGAAACTTCACTGTCAAGGCCCCTGCTAACTGCCTCCATCTGACATTTCCCACCTTTCTTAATATACTCAACCAAGGATGGTGAGAGCAATTTAATAGATGTATGTTTTGCACACCCTGCAACCCTGTGCATTTTGAAGGCCAGACAGAGCATTCTCTGCCACAGCAAATGATTTTCTGTAAATGAGAAGCTTTGGTTTATAGAAAAGACCTGCAACTATATGCCCATGTGATTGCAGATTTGCAAGAAAAAGTAGAACTCTGAGCTCTTGACAGTGAGGTATAGTCCTGTGCCCAGATACACGTTTCTGTTCCAGGAACTCAGCTCTATGCCTACGTGCCTTCAAGAGGCCTTGTGTGTACAACATCATCTTTGTTTCCCTATCTGTAAAACTGGGATTACAAAACTCTCCTATAATAGAGGGGTTCAGATGTGCCCATTTCTAGAAGTTTTAACAAATGTTAAATATTGGTTGTTTTGATCTTGTTCCATTACAAAGAAGCCCTGCAATTCTTCCATCCTCTGCTGTTAAAAAGATCCTCTTCTCTTGCAGTTTTTATATTATTTAATTGAATTGTACAGAGTAGTTTCATGAGCTAACCTCCCTTATGTAACTGACTTTTGCAGTTACAGAGTGGAGGAAGATGGGTATTTAGACAGTAAGTAACAATTTTGCGAGTAAAAGTGGGGGAAATGCTGACAAAAGCATTTCCATAAATAACTCTTTCCCCTCTGTGCTCTTGGAACAGCGCTGCCTGTGATAGCTCCTCTTTCACAGTGTGTCTAGGACAGAACAACTCACAATCAAAAAGGATCAGCAGGGCTGAAAAGCACACCCACACAAGTGGTAGGTCCTCAAGCACAATAGCTCTGTAGCTCCTGAATTTCCCACTTTGAAGCAATGATTCAACTTGGTAATGGCATCAGGAATGGATTAGGAGAAGAAATAATATCCACATCAATAGCAGCAGGTAATGCTAATGATGACATTAATGAGCATTTGTATTAAGGTGGAATGTTTCAGGTTTGGTCTGTGGTTTTCTGGAAAGATCTCTCTGCTAGAGCACGTCCCGTACGGTCAGAGGACTTGAGGCTGAAGGATTCCTTGAGGAGCAGGGACTGACAATGAGGGCATTGTACATTGGACAGTGCTGTGTGTCCAGGAGCTGTGGACAGCTGGGGAGCCCCACTGGCTGCTGTAGCAAGAACTGGGTTCTGAGATTGGCTGGAGGCATGGGCTTGTCACGCCAGCTCTGTCCTTCATCTCTCTCCTTGAAAGCCACTCTTGGCCCATGCATTACAGCTACTCAGAGAGGCAGTGGTTCACTTCAACATACATGCTCACACATAGCTAATGGAACTGGAATTATTGCAGCGGTTTGGAAAAGAAGGAAAATATATAATGCCAGGCTGGATAAAACATTAAGACACTGTCGGCTTGATGTGGGCAGAGCTCCTGCCAGATGAAGCATTTGCACCTGGAAATCCATGAGGCAGAAGACTAGTGCTGGAACATTTGTGTTGCCATCAGCAAGGCAGCAGCTCACTCACACGTACGCAGACTCCCAGGAGGCCAGGGCTCAGGGCTCCTTGAGGAGGTCAGTCTTTTATATAGTAAAGCAAACAGTTTAGCTAATCGAGTATTTTTTTTTCTTTTTCTGAGGCTCTTGGCATCCAGCCCTGTTACATGCAATCTTTAATTTGTACTGTGACTTCCTTTTCCCTGCCGCCTTCTCACTCAGTCCAATTTTCCCACACATTTATTTCCTAGCTCTCCCTCTACAGAGGTCTTTGTTTTGTTCACACCCAAATTTATCTCAATCCTACACAAAGCTGATGGTACCTTACCATTTATTCCTGTAAATGACTGTCATCAGGAATTCATGAGCCTGAAAAGTTTATGAAAAAAAGTCTTTTTTTGTGTTGTTACTTACAAAGTAACTTTATTCATATGCATTTACAGAAATGGATTGTGGATCAATTTAGACCTTCTTTTTGGTTATACCGCTGCCTCAGTCTCAAAATCTACAAACACTACTCACAATCTGGCCATGAAAACGCCTCTTATCATACAGCTTCCTATAAGGGAGCAGATTCTGATGAAACAAAGTCATATTTTAGCAGATTCTCCCTCCCACTTCCATGATGCTAAGAAAACAATGGAAAGGATAAAGGCATTTTTTCTGTTTAGCACAGCAACACTGTCCATAACACTTTGTATCATTTGTGCAGAGAAACTGATGAAGGCAACATGCAAACAAACACCTCAACTAAAACCGTAGCAAAATCCCACTAAAAATATATAGTTACCTATTTTTAACTCGTTTACTTGGCAGAGGCTGGCTTGCTCAACAGCTGATAAGAGATGTAGGAACCTGAGTGAGAATTGGGCCACCTGATCACTAGGTTCTGCCTCATGAAATCCCCTTTAAATGGTCTCTTCTGAAAAGCTGCACAGAACCCAAAGTATTCCTTCAGTTTGCACACCCTCTAGGAGCTGCAAAACAACACCATGCTGTAACAAATGCACAGCCTTCACCATACATGTAGATCCACTTGATCTCACATCATATCTCCTCCTTCCCTGTGGTCATTTCCAAACCCATTTTGACAGAACTCCTGGGCCTCTGAATGGAGCTCAAGTTGGCAGGAGAGTATTTTTCAAGTCACAATGCAAGCTGTGAACAGCTAACAAAGCCTGACGCACATTCCCCATATTTTCACTTTAACTGTTCCTCATAGCCACTTACATGCAGGCCAGAAGGATTTTAATGAATCACAGTAAGGAAGGGGCTAAAAGCACTGCGAGACACTGAGCATGTGGGCAGTGGATGCGCTGTGTGCCCGTCATCTGCAAGGCAGCAGATCACAGCCCAGGACCAGCAGACAGGACACAACAGGCTGTTACTCACTGGCGGCCCTTGCAAAGAAGTCCCTTCAACTGAACAAAGCCACACATTAGGATGCAGATCCTGCCAAGATGTGCGCTGCATACTCTGTGTGAGGCAGTCGGTCCAATACTCATTAATTTCAGAATCCACTACTGAAGAAAACACAGCTCTTTATAAGGTGGGACATGTTTTAAAAGAACAGTTGGTACAGATTCAACTTGTACAAAGCTGCATAGCTCCATTAAATACCAGGGGGTGTTGCTGATTTATACCACCCGAGAAGTTGGCCACTACTCTTTTGGAGCCACCAACTCTCCCATTGCCAGTCAAAATGCTGGGAAATACAAGAAGAAATGAAAAATGGAGCACATTTATGTGAAAAAGCTTCGATGCAAAACAAATGTCTACTTAGTGCACAAAAGCTGAAATAATACAGTTGTTATTGGAACTGTCCTACAATAAAACAAGCTGGATGAGTCAACCAGCAGTGTATCTAATCTCCACTGGCTGCCTTTCCGGTCCCCAAGCTCCCCATCTATTTTTATCTCTTCTTTTTTCAAGATGATTTTTGGTTTACAAGCAATAAATCTACAGCTCTTGGGACCCCTATGTGCACTTTTGTCAGCAGGCCACTCAGCATCTTGGATTTTACCTAGACAGTTTCAGCTATAAGACCACAGAACATGGAGGCTAGGATTCAGATTCATGAGACACTGTGGCCCAGAGAGCACAGCAGAGACATGGGGCATCACAAAGTTTTCTGCACTGAAGGAAGTAGGCACCACACAGGACTATCTGAGAAGCTTTAGGATGGGTTTGCTTCCAGACTTTAAAGAACACACAGATTTGGGCAGTGTTTTATCCAAACTCCACAATGCAGCATAGGGCACATACAGATACACGTGATGTGCTCAGTGGTCATGCAATCGCTAGGGGAAGAGCTAGCACTAAAATGGCACTGGCAGTCAGAGTTTGCTGCTGTGCCTACACAAAAAAAATGTTGTTCCCTTTTTTCCATGGATGGGGAACTTTTTAGTGAAGCTATTTGCACCTGGACCAGAACCTTATATGTTAGAACCTTATACGTTACCCATTACAGAATGTAATATTTGGAAGCTGAGAAAAAGATAACCCTGATTTCAGAACCACTGGGCAGGTGATGGGAACTGTGTTCATGAAGCGAGACTTAGTGTTGTTTGTTGGCTGGGTGTGGTAGCCCTTTCTTGAGAAAAGTGTGGGTGAAATTTGGAATCACGATACTCCTGCTTCATTTTTCTCTGGTAACCAAATCATGGTCCTAGAAATGGAGCCATTATTTTTCTAATTTTTCTCTGTTCTCTTTAATGGTTTCATTACAAAGACATACAACTAGCCACCTTGAGCTCATACATGCTGGGAAACATCTGTTAATTGAATATTAGGATAGCCAGTGTTATAATGCATAGAAACTACTGGGATATGTTGCTAGCCTAAAGCCTTCCCTTTCATTCCAAGAGTACGTGCTTCAGGGAGCAAGGGAGAAGAGAATATGAATTTAATTTCAGACATTCACTTTTTAGGTGCCCCTGAGGGACATACCCATTTCCTATATAAGGTTTGGTCTGTTTGCAATTAAACTCTCTTCTTTGCATATTTCCTGATAGATTAAAAATAGCAAAACCAGCTTATTCTTAGACTTCTGGAGAAAAACAAAGCCATTGCTTGCAGGGGTTTTAAAACACTGATCAGACTCATAGATCTTGAAGGCAGAATTTGTCCATGAATTTTTTTATTCTGGATAAACAAGTATTTCCAAAGATAAAAGGTAAGAGCACATTTCTAGAACTGGAGACCTTTTAATGCAACTTAACTTTTGCAGCCTTCATTTTTAAACAAAACTAAATGTTGATAAAAAGTTGAGTACTATTTATACAGAAAGCTCAAGACCAGTTCAAACCTCTCCCACCATTCTCACAACCAATGGGATCAATTTCCAGAGCTGAGAGGATTGCTGAGCTCCAATTACAGTTTTCCTCTTCTTCTTCTGTTGGGATTAACATCATCAATCAATTTAATCCAAAATGTAAAGCTGTTTTTTGTGATGCAGTCATCCATTCTCAAGGACCTTTACAGAAACAACTCATTTATAACAGTGCCTAAATTGCTATCAGATGGGATTGATTCCCATACATCCCTAACAGCCTGAGACTGGACACCAGATAGTGATCTGCAACTGATAATTTCTTCCCTGCTGTTTAGGTCTCTCATTTGCAGAAATAACCTGGAAGAGGGGGCATTTTCCAAAGAAGTGCCTGACCACCATGTTGTGAATTTTAGTCTTTTGACAGTGTTTTTGCTGTTTTCATTTATCTTTTGCAGATTGCTTAGAAGACTGACGGATCCATGGAGAATTGGAATAAAATCACTGATACAGTAGTTTTAATGTTAATTATTCACACACTTGTGTGCTGACAACAGAACTAGGATCCAACCAAATACAACAAAAATTATTTGTTAGTTTTCCTAAAGTTCAGAAAACTCGTAGGGCTACATTCAACTCAACAAATAACTCCCACTGGCTTCCTAAGAATTATGTTAATTTCTACTGGATTTTAATTTTACTAGTAGACTGGATTAAAGACTCAGATCAGCAATGAACTCTTAATGTTGAAAATTCAATCATGGCATACATGCACCTCATAAGTATAATCTCTAATTCTGGTTGTGTTTGAGATTCCTTATCAAAAAATCAAATAATCTGATTACTTCCCTACAATCAAATCTTGATCCACTTTTAGTGCTTCTCACATTAAGAACAGACAAGGATGAAAACCAGTGAGAAAGGCTGTGATTCCACAACAGTATAATCTGACCTAAACTGTGGCTGCATCAGCTCTACCTCCTACAGTCCCTAACCACAGTCCTCCATCTCCTTTCTTGTACCTGCACTGATGCTCATCCAGCCTTGCAATAATTGTTTGAGGGGATGGTCAAAACTTGTTTTTTTGTAGTGTTAACTTTCATCCAGTTTAGCTCCCTGATCTGTGCTATTCCAGGGCCAGATACAAAACATTGTTTTTGTTGAGGAAACACTGGAGCATAGCTAGGCAATAGCAGCTCTGATTTAGGTTAGCTGGAACGGATGTAGAACTGTACTCTATCTACTTTGTGGGCAATGTTTGTTAAAAACATATGGAGATGAATTACAAAAAGCTGTTTGCAGCTTCTGTTCCTTAAAGATTCAATTTCCAAAGCAGAACTTCCAAACAGTACGCAGTACAAGTCATTGTGAAATTCATGGGGTACTTTTAGAGCTGCCTGAGGAAAGATTTGACAGTCTGGCAGGGTAAATTGTATGGAGATTCTGGCAAATATTTAGGACTAGGCACCAGTAGATTCAGGAGAGTATGTAGACTGGGTACCAGCTTGATAGAGCACAAGGACTGGGAGAACAAGTATACTGCAAGTTGGGACCCGGTTACATGATTAGCAAAGTTGAGAACTCCAGACCGTAAGAGGAAGACTAGCTAAATCTGAGATGAACTGGTGGAATTACATTATGGATGCCGGTAGAGAGAAGCATAGTAACAAGTCCTATTGTTCTAGCTACATAAGCACTATTCCTGAGGACATAATAAAGGCTCTGCTGTGTGACAAGAATCATAAACAGACCATATAAAATACTACAGACTTTTGTAAAAGCAGGACAAAGTGTATTACGGTTTTCTTTTTAAATATTCTTCGAAATGAAAGTGCTCTTGATCCACTTTGGTTCTCAGCAATGTTAAGAACATGGAGATCTTTCTAGTACCACGGCCTATAAAGAGTCAACTCTCTGAGCTCCTACATGTGCTTCTGCACATTTCCAGGACATTTCTTGAAAAAAAATTCCCAAACAACAGAACAACCTCCCGTCCATCAAGCAAGATTTCACAACAATTACAGTACCAGGCACAGAGAACTCTGCTTGCCTGGCCCACAGCCACACCGCGGGCCGCAAACTTTCTCGCTCTCACAAACTAATTAGGTTCAGGTCAGGTATGTGACTGAGAGAACTGCAGGGAGAGCGGAGGGTGAAGCAGGAAGCGATTTTGATGATTCAAACAGGGATCATCTTGAAAACATTTTTGAAGTTGTTTCTTCAGAAGTTTTGGACATGAAAGGAAAGTGATCTTATTTCTAAGAGTACAGAAAAGGAAAACTTTCTGATAAAAAAATTAAAGTGAGGACTCTTAGTTTAGTAAATAAAGAAGCAACTGATTCATTCATCAAAAAATTTCACAGCAACAGTTCATAGTGCCTAAGAGTGGAGTGGGATAGGTGACAAGAAAGCAAAACCACTTTCAGTTGCTTTTATCATCTCTCAAGATAATCTTTCTTTCTAGTAAGAAACTAGAGCTGCAAGGGATATAATTTTGAAATTCCAGTAAAGCTTCCTGCACACATAAAGACAGCACAGGAGTGACTTCAATGTCTGCACATGCAATCAGAGGAATGAAAAAGACTCACTGCTTGGTTTTGTATTAGATACTGCAAACCTTTAGTAGTAGACACACTCTAGGGCTATCCTGTGCTGCTTTGTGTCATTCTGTACTGTGAGGAGTGGCTGAAGCTTAACACCTTCCTCCCAAAGCCATAAAATTCCAAACTAAGGTGCCACAAGCAATATGAGTTCTGTTCCATTCCAACACTGCATCTGGCTCCTCAGAAAGTCTGATGGCAAGTTAAAGTAGTGCAATGCCAAAGTACTCTCGTAGTCTCCATTTCTTAACATCTTCAAACTGCACTTTGTGGGAATTCCCTAGGTCAAGTATAAGGCATTATGCTTAAGGCAGAATGACCAGAGAAGAGCCTGTGGTCGGTGTTACACAGCTCATCCTTGGTTCTGTACTGGGTCTTTTGAATAATGCGACTCTACCATCAGTAGACTCAAAAAATGTCCAAGTGAACAACCTACTATCTGGATACTGTTCATCAGCTTTCAGGTCCAGTTTTTAGTTGTCTGTGCCACAGCTCTGTTTGCTATGTGACACATTGCTGTAATGACTGGTGAAAGCAACAACAGAAGAAAGCAACATGGCAGAGCTGTGCTGGTGGAAGATGGATATGAACTTCATAGGATCAGCTATGTCTCATTCCACTTCTGGGTCTTTCAGATATGTCAATATAAGCATGGAGGATCTCCTATTGTCTTTGCATTGAACATAAGAAAAAAACTTTTCACTGAATGAGAAGTACAGTACTGGAACGGATTACTCAGAGATGCTGTGCAATCTCCATCCTTGCGTGTTTTTTTTCATTATTTGGCTAGACAAAGTCACAGCTGACTTGTTAAGTGCTGGCAGCAGTTCTGCTTTGAGAAGGATACTGGCCTAGAGACTTCCAGAGGTCCCTCCTTAACTAACATTTCTGTGATGCTATATGTCTCTCGGATCCCAGAGTTGAGCTGACAAACCATGTTTTGGAAGGACTTTGTAGGGTGAGAGGCCATGGCTGGTAACATCTTCCAAGCTGGAAATGGTTGGAATGGTTTATGTGGAGCAAACTAAGTGTCTGAGTGGAGGCCTCCCAACACCTACATGTAGTCTCCTTTTGAACAGAGACTGAACGGCAGAGATATGGTGAAATACTGCTAATGAGGTGGCAGTACTTGTGGAACAGTGATGCTGCTCAATTCCCTTATGCAACCAAGGCTTCAGCACAGAAAAGGTGTTAGCCTCCTGCAGGGCTCTTGTGACACCCTTTTGTAGCAGTGGTGAGAGCAATTGTGCTAGTGTGTGTTACCGGCATGCTGAGGCATTACTCAAAGAGGGTAGGTTTATGGCTGTTATAGGCTGGCATATACCTTAACTTTTTGTTTCCTGCTTCAAAGACAATTATATTTAGCTGCTTCCCACATTAAAGAGACCAGAAGAGACTGCACTCTTTCACTACACAGAGAAGCAGATCCCAAACTGGACTGGATGCAGGAACATGCTGGAGTCATGCAAAAGGTGATAATTCAGTGGGGACAGTTCTATGCAAGCTGACAGACATAGTAGAAATATGCATAGAACAGACAAAATTCTTTCCACAAAAACACTGTTTGCACAGTTCTGCCACACTTCATTCATTCATAGCTCTTGCTGGTTTGTTCTTGGCCCACATTTCTCCCCCACAGGTCAGAGCCAGCTCACATACTGTTGCAATATCCACATCTCTGCTAGTCCTTTAATCTCTCTCATAACCCCAGTACATTCCCTGCTTTCAGCACAGAGATGTCTAGCAGAAATGACAGAATCTGAGAAGTGCATGTACTAGTCGGACACAGGCAGAGCCAGAATATGCACCTCAGGTGAGAACTTCTCCATTAGCAAATGCAAGTTGAGATGTGAACATACCTCTGAATGAATTATGTTTTCTAAAAACTGCCAGGAGTACAACTCAACTCACAGTGAACACATGGAGCTTGATCTAACAACCACAGGATATCACCTGGTGCTACCAGTGTGCTATAGAAAATCTTTTCCTTGAGAAAAGCCCTAACCACAGTGTACATCAGTGTGACATGTACTGATGTGGACTTCCAAATGACTATAAATAATGTTTCAGAGATTGTTTTCTCTTGTATATTAGCTTGAACAAATATTAAGCAGCTGAGAATGCTTTGGTAAGAGTCTGAATCTTAACATGAGACCTTACACAGGCACAGAAAAATATTTAAAGAATGAGATAATTTTGAAAAAAGCTGTGATGTTTTTAAAATGGGCTGTTTCTCAGGAACTTTTTGCTGGCATGCCCCTAATAGCAGGACTACCAATGCTGTGTGAGACCTCCATGAACCAACTCCATCACCCTCTAAGCTGGCAAGGATGTTTGAGAGTATTTAGGGCAGTAGATCTTATGTTCTGCTATACACAGTGGTTATATTTATCTCCAACATGTTTGATAGTCACAAATATATTAATCTCAGCTTTCTCCATAGAGAAGCCTAAATATATTTAGGAGCCCTAAACAATGAGACTGTGATGGCAGTTAAATCATAACTACACAAAACAGCAGGATGCATGCTCAAGAGGATTCTTCATGTCAACCCAGTAGAGAGTAAAAGCTTCTCACACACTACAAATACAAATAAAGATCTTTATCTACTTCCTAATAATTACATAGGGATAAACTCTGTCCACTCTTGCATATATATGTGTAAGAAACCTTCTCTCCATACAGCTCCTATGCAAGAGACTAGCTTCAACTAGTTTTATACGTTCCTGTTCTGCTTCCTCCAAAATTGTCCACTTCCATATTAATGCCTGCCTGCCAAATCACATTAATTCCATAGTTGTATCCCTGTCATAAGCCATTAGTTCCACAGTCTTGCTACACATAATACACACATTCCATATTCTTTTCCTTAATATGCAAATCTTTCCAACCATGGTTTCCTTTGTTTCGGTGCCTCTCTACCCACCAGAATATGCAGGAGGGCTCACAAACTGATCCTCTGGGATATACTCAAACACAACCAATATGTTCTTTGTGAGTTGTATGGAGACGGGAGAGATTTTGATGATCCCTCCCAAGCCTTCAATTGCTTAAGTATTAGCCAGATTCCTGACGCCTTTCATCTGCACCAGGTGGTTTACACTGGTCATTATGAATTTCCTTTCAAGGTTCCTAAAGAAGAACTGATTTTGTTTATAGTAAAAAACTTTTCCAATGGCCCAGAGCAGTATTCTGAGTCAAAAGACAGGCTTAGGTAAACAGCCACATCACTGCCACTATCTCCTGCTGTCAGAATCTCACTAGGACCTTACTGGACTCATGGTTATGCATTGCATTCAATCAGTTAGAAATACTTGTGTTAAGAAGAGCATCTCCTCCTTTTCATGTAAGTTGTCAGTCCTAATGGTTCCTGCCTCTATTTCCTTCAAATTGTTTCCTTTCAAAATCTGCAGCTGGAATCTACTACACAGTCACCTGAACATTTTAGTAGTTCAAAAATATAGCAGAATAGACAAAGTGGTATTGTGCCCCAACAAAATTCAGGATCTTTCACTTGCTCCAGCAAATTCTTTTACCTGATGACATTGTAGTACTCAAGATCTATAATCTGTTTAATTGACACAACTGTAGTCAATAGACACTTGGAGCTGGCAAAGCCCATGACTAAACTCAGAAGTTCTAGATGCTACTAACAATACAACTAGAGTGTGAAGCCAGATCTTCCCATTTGTACGGCATAATGTACAGCACAATTCTTCCTACAATTTCTCCTATTCTCCCAACTGCAATGGCTGGCACCATCTGTCTCTGAGCAGGGAGATGGCTGAAGAACAGCTGAGAACTTGGTCTTACCAGCCAGATTTATCACTATTTTTAATTTGCACACATGCTACTGTGACGTGTACATTACATATGCTTAGATGCATGGCTGAATGCTCACGTTAAATCAAGCTGTGGATGATTTTACAGCTGGCTCTGCTCCTTGAGCAGTGGGAGCAGTTCTTGTGCTTTTCTGAAAGGCAAACTACAGCCAAGTGGTCGGAGCTGTTATTCTCCAGCCTGATCTCTCCCGTCCCAACTACCGTGACTCCCTCACGCCCCAACATTCTTTGCTGCTTTGTTTATGATGTAGAAAACATCTGTGAGGGTATATGGCCAAGGTGAAAGATTCTGGCAAACAGCTCTTTTTCATAGCTCAGCTTAAAGGGAAAATATGAAGACTGCCCCTCCTTCTCAGAGAAGAGGAAGGGTGGAGCTGAGAAATGAGATCTGACTGCAGCCAGGCCAAATAGCAGACTGGCTGTCCCACTAGCCCCTTTAAAGGAAAAGGGAACTGTTTTTTTCAGTAGAATGAACCACACTGCAGAAGAGGAAAGGTTTAACTGAAAGAAACTGGATCAATTTTTAGAGGAACCATTAAGATAATCATATCAGGAAAGTCTTCAAGATGTTGGGATGTGTTAGGCTGAGCATAATATTTCAAGAGAATGCACAAATCATGCTGCAGAGATCATTTAAAATCAGGGTGACATAACAATAAAAATCTGAGAACATCTACTAGGAGAACACTACTAGGAGAAGAGCTTAATTACACTGCAGGTCTTTTCCAGTGTTTAACTTCTGTGACTCCTTATAGAATTGGGCCTTGTAAGGGGAAGGAGACAAAAGTTGGCTTATTACCTTTGTTGGTGAACAGATAAACTTTCTCAAGCATTGAAGTACTTACAGGCCTACAAAGTATAGACTGTAGGTAGAGAACTGCAGATTTCCCTAACAAGATGTAGTTTATTACTGACATTCTGCAGTAGAACAGTGGAGCAGAGATGTCAGCACATGCCCCTTTGCCTTTCTCAGGTTGGCTCTGGAAGATAGGGAAGGAGAGATGAAAATTCCTGCTGGGAAGTGAAGGACTTGGGGGATTACAAAGAGATTACAAATTTGCTGTAACGACCTGTAAACAGGTGGGCACCACTTCATTCCTCCCTGAATTGCAGCTACTCCTAGGTGAAACAGCAAAACTGTTTACAAAACCTAGGGAAGCTTAGGATAGGAGGTGAGGAATCAGGTGTTATTGTTTAACAGGAAATTGGAACAAAAAAGTCAGGAATCACTCAGAATCACTGTGCTGCAATGATAAATGAAAAGGTCTGCCTGGAACTGAAGTCCGGCTCTGTCCCCGGTCACACTCAGGCCATTCCGCTCTCTTGCCATGAAGTCAGTCCCTGCTCACATCCAAGGAAGCTCAGCTACTGCCAGATACATCCTACTGGTATGTAGCAGCTACACAACCTCCAGGATAGAGACAAAAAAAGCTATTTTAGAGCTCTGAGCAGAAAGATGACACAGGCTGAGTACTAGGGATCCATCTATGATGTGTCATGAGCAGTTGCCCAGCTGACCAGTGAGAGAGGGCACTGCTGGTAGGGATATGCAGCCATGCAAGCAACCACTGCCTCTTCCACCCTCCTTTCCCACTGTCTGCCCTTCACCCAGATCTAGTTGGGTTCCAAATTCATTTTACAACCTGGAATGCTGTTAACACAATCAAATTATGAAAGAAAAACTCATCTTGAGGGAAGGTAAAAACAAGCTCCCTTCTCTGTCTCACAGCTGTCCCCTCCTCCTCACCACGTGTTCCCGAAACCTGGGGCTGTTCCAAGCACTAAATGCATTGGAAAGCATATCCTTGGGCCAACTGTGATCTGATCATGGCACATTGGCTGCGGGTAAATCAGAAACCAACCGATAGGCCCAGGAACAATGTGGCCCCTTGTTAGGCTCTGAGAACAGCTATCGCCTTCAGCCTCCCCCACCCCTTCCCTAGCCAGCTTTCAGCAGAGCAGGATGCTGGGACAGCTTCTGTAACATGTCCTGCATGATCCTTTCCCACCAACCCTATGTTGAACTACAGCTATTTTCTGTTTTGAATGACACGCTCCTTGTGTTGTGAGAGACTCTGGGTGGGGGCTGTTGCAGCCTCTTTGGAAGTGGATGCACAGCTAGTCACGGGCTGATACTAATATTTATGTGCAAGCTGCTGTGGTGCAGTTGTGGAAGCAGCACCTGGGACCACAGTTCCTCTGGAATCCCAGGGGCTGGAAACCTCTGGGGAAGCTGCTTCTCATCAGCCCTACAGAGCACGCAGATCCCAGGAACCAGATTTTATCTGGCCTCACAACTTTGCCGATGTTTTGTAGGTTTGT
Organism: Neopelma chrysocephalum; assembly: GCF_003984885.1. Lineage (NCBI taxonomy): Eukaryota > Metazoa > Chordata > Aves > Passeriformes > Pipridae > Neopelma > Neopelma chrysocephalum. Next base: position 22,859,939 of record NW_020897693.1, read on the forward strand.
AAGTTTATGACATTAAGTAAGCATTATGGAAATTAAGCAATGGCACAGAGCCAGAGTCCTCTGTTTTTCCCAGCCCATCTCACTGCTAGCAAGGCTGTTGCAATTCTCAGGAGCAGATGCTGCAGGAAGGGGGTTAGTAGTGGGACAAGGCAATATTCTGAGGGGAATGTCTGGAGTGAGAAGAAGTCATAGCCAACATGGATTTGAGGCAGTTTACAAAAGACTGCAGAGAAATTTAATTAATCCTGGTGCATTACCAAGTCTCAAAACCAATAGTTCTTTGCATTTGTATCAAAGTAGCATGCCAAAGCACCAATCAGGACTGCCCACTGTGTTTGGCAGAACAGGGGCAAATATGCTCTTCCAATCAATTCCTACTGCAATTTTGATTAGACACAACAATTTCCTTGCTTCCTGCCCTAAACAGTTGCCATGTTGTACCACAGCTGCATTTCAATAGTGGATAAAGGTTCCAAATACATTGGTTTTAGCAAATTTTAGTGTACATACGGATCTTAAATTAGGATTCTTCCAATTAAAAAAATATTGCACTAGTGCAAGGCACTACTAATTGTTGACAAATGAAAACTACAGATTTTTCTGTACCTTTTGCTAATCCAAACTGCTTTATAAGCTAGGAACACCACATACCCTATATAGGAACTACTTGATCATTATCAGAACAGTCACTTGCCTGATGGGCAGCTCTTATGAGGATACCAGTACCAGATCACAAAAGAAATAGAGCAGAAAGTTAATATTCCTGAAAATTAGCATTGCTTTGGATAGCTGTAGTAAGTTTCTAATCACATCCAAACTGACTCTGCAGTTGTGCCTCAAATGTGTTTATACTTTTCCACTCTACTGACTTTTGCTGTGGAACTCAGACATTCTGAGCTGAAACATCCTTGAAGTTGGCCCTGATATTCCAGTGTACTGCAGTTGCACCAGAAGTGAAATTTGCCTGGCTAGATCCAACCTAAATAATTAAAATGCACAGGGAGATGTTTGCAGAGATTAAGTCTTTTATGAAATATATAAGTCAGCAAGAACCATATATTGGGCCATCACAGCAATGAATGTGGGGTGCAGCAATTGAGCATAAAGCCAGCAAAAATTTAACATTAGTAAGTTTTACTAAACCTTAATCACTATTCTACAAAGAGAACTATCAGGATTTTCTTGATACATTGAACTCAATAAATTTGCTTCAAATAGCTGTGTGTGTGACAGAGAGAGAATTAGGCTGGAATGCTATAAGGATGGCAGCCAAGCTCTCAGCATCTGGAAAGCAGAAAACAGAACTATATTTAGTGCACAATGACTTGCAATAATTTGCAGGGGGAGGGGCATAGAGGAACAAAAGACAGCAAGAAAAAAGAACAAAATTTAAGTTGAAAGTGTTAGGCAACTAAATGAATTATAAAGAAAATAAAAAAACACAATGAGGTCAGGAGAAGGATATATGAAACCGTGGGGAATATGTTATTGTAAGAGCTTCTACAAGCAGAAATGCTGTAGGGAGTTAGCAGACATGTTTATAAACATGTTACAGATAATGCATACTTCAGTATAAATACCACCTCTAAGAATTTCTGGCACAGAACAGTTAGGGCATTGACCTCTGCTGTACATTCATTTCCTTTATGTGGCTGAAATGCCTAAATATGTTCCTCAGTTGGGCATGGGAAACTTTTTCCATATGGTAACAGCATCTGCAAGGATACTCCATAACTGTGCTCAGTTATGAACGTGTTATGAACCCTTTGCAAAGCATGTTTAGGTTACCGAGTGTTCTCCTACACCTACATGTAAACAGAACAAGCACCAAGTAAAAGGCTACCTTTCATAGCTGTGGTACATTCAAAATGAAAATGGTGTAACACTTTCTAAGTTCCTTACTGCTGTTATAAAAACAAGGTGCTGAACAATCAAGTTCCCCTTCCATCACTTACACAGTTTTTGTTCTGTCCTTCATTTGATTTAAACAGTCCATCAGCTCTTCAGTGTCACTCTTGTTTCCTGGTAGTTTCTCAGACCTGAGAGCCCAGGATCTCAGAGCCTCTATTTTCAGCACTTTAAGGGACATCTCAAATAACAAAAGTAACCTATTAAAACTGAGGCACAGATCTCAGGCACACTGATGCTGGTTAAAGGATAACTGAGATGAAAGTAAACAGTATTACTGACAAAACAGTAAAAAGATTACTATATACATAAATGTCAAATTATTTTCTGGTGTTCAAATTAATCTGGCTTTCAGCTTCTAGACAGCAGTGTGTTACCAAGAGATGATGTGTGGCATCCAAGAGATACCAAAAGTGAGAACAAAAAGTTACCTCTGCACAGGCACCAATTCCCTAACCTTGGTGAAAGACAGCAGAGATCCGGGGCCTGTGAGCTGGGAGGAGAAGCTGAGTTCTGCCTGCAGTTGCCAGACAAAGAGCAGATTATTGCCTTCAAAGCACACACCAAAGCAGCAGCCATTTTGAGAAGCACGGAGTCCTTCTGTGATTTGGCTGCTTTAGCCATCAGTCTGTACTTTGCTTGTATTTACAAATAACAGCCCCCTCCCCCACAAAAAAAAGACATTTTTTCTGAAATAGGCAGTTCGGGAGAAAGTCAAAAGCCAGCAGCCACTTTCCATCTGGCTTCAAGTTCAGCTAACATTTTTAGGGACCCATACAGCCTCTTACTTCAAGTTGGGACTCCCTAAATTCGTGCTCTCATGTGCCTCATGTACAGGTACAGGCTGCTTTTGAGATGCACTCTTGTTGGCTCTCTACGTATTAGACAGATATATTGCTTATATGTCCTACAGTGCTGTCCCTAGAGAGAGGGAGAGATCTTGTTCGTTGCAGTTTCTAGACCAGACTCTGCTAATTACCATACCAGCATTTGTGACATAAGTGCCTATGAACTGGGCCTAGACCAAACCTACCCACAGAAGCTGCAGGGCTGTAACTGAGGTACCTATTCTGCAGTGTCTCACATGCTCTTCACCAGTGATATGATAAACACACATAATTTAAAACAATGAACATTTTTTCAATGCAGTACAAGGAGTGACAGTGCATTGTATCTCTTTTTAGAGCCATACCTATCCAGCAACAGAGAGGATGGGGAGTAGGTATCTTTGCTACCTCAGAGCAGAGTGGAAACAGGACAACATACATGATTCACAGAACAAGGAGACAAGGATGCCAAATAAAAGGAGGTAGAGATTGAGGTAACAGCTACGCAGATGTAACAAACAACAGAAACTGTAGCAATGCCTATGATAGAATCTGCAAGGGCAATGTTAGAAACAGTAATATAAATCACTGTATCCATCCTTCAGTTGTTCTAAGGACTGGGGAAATAAAGACACAACTGGCAAATGCAGAGACTGGAGCACAGCTTTGCAACGGGATCTGACTTGTCCCACTAGGTGAGATTACAGTGCCTAAAACAAAAGACAAGAAGACGCTACTGCTCTTATTAGAGTTGGCATGGAGCTTTCTTTTCCTCACACTCTCCTCAAGCAGAGCAGTCACACGTCCTGTTTTTAAGGAAAAACGTATGTTTGAAGTATTATAAATGAAAGCTATTAAAGAAAACTGCTATTATAACCGAGTAGATTTTGATACAAGTTTTACATTCTTTGAGGTATGAGGTCCCATTCGAATTTGCTGTCTGCAAACACCCTGCTGAAGTCAGCAGAAGAAGAGGATTTACAGTAATCACTACAGCACTGGGTAGTGAGCTAGGCTCATTCCTGAATAGTTTCCTAAGAGATGTTAACAGCTTCAGCTGGGTGCTCTTTGTAGTTCTGGCAGAGGTCAGCTCTGTCTGTAAGCACAGATCTGAAAAATAAGTCTAGTCTAAACAATTCTCTGTACTGTTCCAGAAGCAATTAAAGGAACTTCTCTTTGTATATTTCCCACAGGTGTGAGCAGACACTTCCCACAGACAGAATGCACAGCAAAAGCTCCAAAAGCATAAACTCTTTGCAGAGGAAAAGGTAAAAACCCCTGTAGCTTTGGGCATGTAAGACTGCACTGGACAAAGCAGGATCAGTTTATCCAAGGCACTTCTAGAACCTGTCCTTGGAGAACAACAGTGGTAAAACAATTCCAGCTCAGCTCTTCTAACTCCATCAGGCTCTTTATTAGCAAGGTTAATACCAACAGATTAGATATTCACTTCCTGGTTTGGTATAATTTAGGTAGGAATGAAAATGTAATGTGCTCCATCAACATGTCACCTTAATTCATGACAGAGATACTAGCATGCATGAAGCTAAAAACGTCACTCATCCATGAGCTGTATAAAAACAGAATGGTGTGAAAAGGCTAGAAAGAAGTGAGCACAAAGTGAACCCTCACACATTTTAAAATTAATATCTTTGGTAAAGAGCATTTGGCTGTTTCCTTGTTCATGATTCTCCAAAAATGGAATAATAAATACAAATACTTATAAGTATTCCTATAATATACTTGCTATACCTAAAAACTCCCTCTGGTTTTCTAAAAACCAAGACGAGCATTCCTGGGAATTCAACACATACTCCATGAATCTCTGATGCATTAGCACTGGCATGTTATTAATTTTTCAAAACGGAAATCTGCCTGTATAACTAGCACTCCTGATAGAGGGCATGAAACATGAGTAGCTCATGGACTCAAGATTTTTCAAATTTGTTCTTTTACATTCATTTTTTTTAAATCAAAAGCCACACATTCATGCATGGTGCCCATTTTCAGCCTTGGTGTAGCACAACTCCTTACACAGCTGTGGCATGAACTGAATTAAGGAAACAAACGGATTCAGGGATAGTTTGGTTAGACAAAACCATCTAAAACCCTAATTTTCCCAGATGTGGCTCACCTCATGATCACACAGAGGTATGATCACAGCTTACATAGCAACAAGCACAGGGAGAGGAGTAGGTAGGACAGCAGTAACAGTAACAGCAACAGCAAAGCATGATGAAAATGTATTCTGAAATCTTGGCCTTAGTCTGTGGCTACAAACATATTCCTGGTTATATTAATATGGTACCTTCTAACTGCAAAATATTCCCTGAAACAAACTCCCAGAGCATCTATTTATAGTATTGACAGTGACTGGCAGAAAGCAGACCTAGAGAGCCCTTACATAGCTGACACCTTCTGCTCTCTGGGAAGCACACTTGCTCTTGTTAGGGGATGCCAATAGCATGTGCTGGCACTAGATGTGATTTTGCAGCAGCCTTGCAGATTTCTGGTTTCTAAGTAGTGCCAAACACTGCTTGTTCCAGTCTGCCCTTGAACAGAAAACTTTTTCACCAATGGCTCATCTCCACCCACTGTTAATTTTCACCAGCAGCAGACAGATTTTCCTAATATGCAGAAGGTGCATATGCATTAAAAAAGGACAGTATTTTTTTATCCTTGCAGAGATAACATGTTTTTTTACTGTTCTGTGTCCGCTAGTCACTACCAGCCCCAAAGAGTACTACTTCATGGTGGGGAATATCACAACTAGCAGCAGAAAAGAGAAACACGTTCACACATGTTGTTGTACCAAGCAGTTTGCATGAATCACTCCACCTTCTCGGTAAATTCTCAAATAAAAATCTATCACAGTGGTTTTGCATAGGAAGAAGCAAGACACAATTAGGGGCTTGCATTTGGTGAGGCTGCAGAGAAGCCTCCCACTGCAGGTTATATTTAGGAAGCTGAAGATACCAATCTAGAATGCTTCTAAAAAACAAACCAAACATTTTTTACTCTGTGTCCCCTATGTAAACACTAGATAACCACCACTTCCATCGTCAGGAAAGTGATTTTACCATTTACCATTAGATAACCTTTATGGGAAACTGAGTGTACACATTTGACTCTTTACAAACAATCTGCTCTGGGCAGTCTGGAACCTGGAAGAAAGGTGTCATGCTGAGTGCTATAAAAGGAATTTTTGGCATGTGAATTCAGACAGTATTCAGAGTCTATAAAACAATCCATGCTACAGCCCGAATGTCTCCCTGTAGATTATACTAGTGAAGAAAGGGGTCCCAGGACTTCTATGATAGTATAATGTCAGCTTCTGGATCTATGTGGGTCTGGCATGAGTTCTTTGATAACAGAAATTATTTAAATGCTTTTAATACAGTAAAAATTGCTTCTCCACTCTCTCTGACAGAGGGTTGGAGGAGAAGTTAGGGCACAAGAAAGAAGCTATTTGCAGACATTTGCCCCTGAGGTGCCAAGCTATCATTCATAACAGGACTACCCCAAAATATTAATCCAGCAGAAGATAAAGTACACATGGCTTTATTTCATATTGTTTTCTTATACACATCTATAAGGGAGGCAGCTGGCAGCTGGCTGTTATCATCAAAGAAAGCCTAAGCAGGAAGAATTCTCTACTGGTTAGCTGACCATCCTAAGGCCATTTTATACTTTCACATGGCTTAATAGACCAGAGAATCAGAATTGTTGGGGTTTATTCAGCTAACAAATACTAAGTATATTGGTTTCATTAATAGTATCCTTTTGAAGCTGTGAAGTGTCATTTATATACTTATGTATTGATTTCTGTGCAGGATCCCAGCTGAAATAAAAGTCATGAAGGATCATGCGAGCCTTCAGCTGCTATCATAAAATCATTACAGAACATCGTATAATTAAGCCCTATTTGCAGTTGCATTTTAAAACACATCCTGGCCTCACCTCTCTTCACTGAATTTGAGATGATATGGCAGCACTGTGTGGGATTACACACTGAAATTAGATAAATGTGTGTAGGCCAGGCTGGAGGTGCTTTGGTTGTGAGATTCAGGACCAAATGCACAGGCAGGAGCTACAGCTTTGTTGTGATGGCAGGAACAGAGCTGCGAGGAGGAAGTTTGCAGAGTACCTGGGAATGTTGCTGCTGCCCGGAGCTGGCATTCCCACTCTTTCACTTTCCTGACCACCGGGCATGTCTAAATATCTTGAGGAAAACAAGAAACAAAACAATAGGTGACTGTAGTGGGAAAAATAAAAGCCTAGATTCCCTTTTGGAACCTGACTGCTGCTCTAAAATTGCCCCAGCTGTGCTTTCATGATCCAGGATGCAGCACAACTGCTCCAGTGAATTAATACATTGTGTTCACTCCAGGGCTGTCTACAGTACCCTTTTATAGACTGTATTGTAAGATTGGGGTAGGTTTCTGGGTCTAAAGGTCAGCACTACCTCTCTATTCCAGAAAGATACATTCTCTAGGATGCTATTCCAGCAACAGCAAAAAAAATAACAACCCCCGCCCCCCCCAAAAAAAAAAAAAAGTTGAAAACAATACTGCATTTGGGACACACTGAGTTGCCAGTAGTATAGTGCTTTGATCCTATCAGGAACAGGTAGAGCAGACATTAGAAATACTCACTGACAGATCCTGAGGGATCTCTGGTATAGCAAAAAGTTTTCTAAAGATATAATAAACTGTGTGACTGTACAATCTGACTCAGAGGCAAGGGTCATATTAGTCCCAGCTGAAACTCCATGGATTTCAGGCAGCTCCCTAAAATGAATGTGTCCCTAAACATGAGTGCAGTTCTTCTTTCAATACCAGGAAGACTGGAGTGGATACTAAGGAAGTTTGCAGGTGACACAAAACTGGGAGGAGCTGCTGACTTCCACAAAGGCAGGGAGGCCCGGCAGAGGGACCTCAACAAATTAGAGGACTGGGCAATCACCAGCCATATGAAGTTCAATGATGGAAAGTGCTGGATTCTGCATCTGGGATGGGGCAATGTACAGACTGGGGAATGAGATGCTGGAAAGCAGTGCATCGAAAGGACCTGGTGGTCCTGGTCAATGGCAAGTTGAATATGAGTCAGCAGTGCCCTGGCAGCCAGGAGGGCCAACCGTGTCCTGAGGGAATCAGGCAAAGCATCGCCAGCCCGTCGAGGGAGGGGATTGTTTCCCTCTCTGCTCTGCACTGGGGCGGCCTCACCTTGAATATTGTGTGCAGTTTTGGGCACCACAATATAAGAAAGATATTAAGCTCTTAGAGAGTGTCCAAAGGAGGGCAATGAAGATGGTGAAGGGCCTTGAGGGGAAGCTGTATGAGGAGTGGCTGAGGTCACTTGGTTTCTTCAGCCTGGAGAAGAGGAGACTGAGGGGAGACCTCATTGCAGTCTACAACTCCTTGTGAGGGGAAGAGGAGGGACAGGCAGTGATCTCTTCTCCGTGGTGACCAGTGATGGGACCAGAGGGAATGGTCTGAAGTTGTGTCAGGGGAGGTTTAGGTTGGATATTAGAAAGAGGTTCTTCACCCAGAGGGTGGTTGGGCACTGGAACAGGCTCCCCAGCATCAAGCCCGACAGAGTTCAAGAAGCATTTGGACAATGCTCTCAGGCACATGGTGTGACTCTTGGGGATGGTCCTGTGCAGAGCCAGAAGCTGGACTCGATGATCCTTGTGGGTCCCTTCCAACTCGGCATATTCTGTCATCCTGTGATATGTCCAAATCATTCCAAGTTAATATTGGACTTCACTTACTGTGTGTTTTGATTTTTTGGGGAGATGAAAAAAGGTACCATGCCACCATCTTAACTATTTCATTTTTGTAACTGCAGTCAGTTCTTCAAATGCTGGTGTGCTGTCCTTTTGCCAATGACAACAGCACAGACTTTCCTTTCCTCTTGTTTCCAGTGAAAGAAGACCAAATCATAAGCCAGGTCTGCTCTAGGCTGTGTCTCAGAGATTATCAGCCAACTGAAAAGGCATGCCCTTCCCTTTGTGTCAGTGCAGTCTGTTTTCGTGTGGTTTCTACTCATCTTGGTTTTGGAACAGAAGAGTGAAATCACTCCAGTACTCTTCATAGGTTCAAATCCATTTAAAAATAGGAACAAAAGGTAAAAGAAAATATGTACTCCTTGCTGATTTATCTATGAATACTGGAGAGCAGTTGTATCACTGATGTTTTGGAGAAGGATCAGACACCTTTGTAGTCAAACAGCACCATCCAACATATGGCAGTAGATGAAGGCTGCCTTTTGCCTCTCAAATTCATTCTGAATCCTTCTAAATCATCCCTGCCAACACAATATAATCCTTGAGGATCATTGACATTCATCAGAAGAGCAAATTCTCACTTAGGTAATAGGTTAGGTTGCACCACACAGCAAGTATAGAAAGCTGGGGGAAGACACCTGCAGAGTCTGTTCCTTGACCTTCAGCTCTGCTGCTCCTACAGATGAATGATGTTTGAGTCAGCACTACATTAGCAGTACATACACAGACTATGTCTCAGGAACAAAACATTAGCTTTCATGAAAAAGATCAGCCTTATAATTTCATTTGTCAGGTGAGGCTTCCTTATAATTTTGACCAAAGGAAATTAATTCCTGTTTAAAATAAGAAAAATTTGAATGCATTCCCCAACTCACTCTCTTTGCAAAATGTGTCTCTCGGAGAGTAAAATGTAAACAGAGATTGTTGTTGGAAGTGTTATTCTGTAAGAGCCCCTCAAAAAACTAAAAACACATAAAAATACTCTATTAATGACCTGAGGTCCCCTCAGCAGAGTCTGGAGCACACTGTAACTCACATGTCACTGGTAAAACTCTATTTCTTCTGCTTGCAGTCGGTATTTCAGCTAAATATAAATGGAACAAATGTAAAACTTCCATTTAAATTTCTTCTGGATTTTCCAAGTAAAAATAGATGGGACTTCCAAGGAAACATATACTTACGGACTTACCCATAAGCATGAACAGATACGGGGATTTATATGTTCTTTAAAGACAAGTAAAAAGGAAGAAGCAGATGAGGAATTTCTAGTCTAAATCAGGTCAAATGCTTGCATACTACAGAAGGAAAAAGTATGCTATTGATCCCAGTATAGTAGCTTTCCTCACATCCTTCAAGGTTTATCTGCTCAGTGTGTCAGGCACTCCTATTATCCTGGGAGATACAGTGGCTGTCTTACCAGAAAACTGGAGAAAGACTACTTGAAATCTATTTCTTCCTCAGTGCAGTATACTCATACTCTCAAAGAAAATAAATCTTCACACGGCACATCTCCCCACATATCAGCAAGCATGTATTTTACACTGGAAAGAAGGGAAGGATCTTTCCACTTTAAATAGTCCAGTGAAATTTTTCTTCTGCAGAGCTGGGACTCTTTGTTGGGACTACACTGCGGTGCTCTTCTATTACATGTACATATTAAGAATTTTTAATTAATTTGCTCTTCTTCCAATCCACAGAAGAATTCTTCAAGTTCTATCAGCTTATAAAAGATCTGTTCTCAGTATTTGGAGAAAAGACAAGAGAGAGCCTGGCTGTGCTGACACTATGAAATGACTGACTTATGTGGGAACTCACGGGTCTGAAGGATTGGGCCCAAATATTCAGCAGCTCAGAGGAAAGCCCAAGATGTTAGGTGCCAGAAAGTTTGGAAGGTGAGACATGTAGTTACTAGAGCATCTGCAACTGTGACAGGTAAAGTCTGAAAGCAAACAGGGAGATTCTGGTTTGGAAGGCAGCAGATGACACTACATGATCAGTGTAGTACTGGACAGATACAGCTGGATTTCATCAGGATTGCATCTTTCTCTGAATGGCAACAAGAAGCTGTTTCCAGACACAACCAAATCACAGAGGGAAGCAAAACCCACATGACATTCAACCTGCCTGAAAGTAAGTGGGACCTGCACCCTTGCTGTGGGAGCACAGAGGCCTCAGTAGGAGTAAAAAGAGAACTTCTGCACGTAGTGATAACCCCTTGCTCAGCTCAAATCACCCTAAGTCAAGAGTCCCTCTTGACCTTCCTGGTTGCTCTAGCTCTGCATTCATTGCTGAATCCCCTACTCTTGAGTTAAGGCCCAAAACTATTTTGGGAGTGAGCAAATCTACTTAATCTCTCCCAAATGTTCCATCTCAAAGTAATGGCATAATACCTGGCTCATTCTTTCAGCTCCACCAAACAATAACTGCCCAGAAAACAGCTTACTTCACTCATTCCTAACAAAATGCAGTTAGCTCTTTAAAACACAGTCTTCTTTTTACTTAGACTAACTGCTCCTTTTTTGGTGCAGATATTTGTAGGTTGCCTTGGTTAATGTTAGCTGCATTCCTCCTCCAAAGAGCAACTTGCTTCTTAGAAGAAATAAATAATTTTGCATTTGGAGCATTTTAGAGCTGGAGCATTTCCTAAGTCCTTCCACTTCTTTACCTTTTTTTCCTGACAGCCCGCATGAAAGGATACAGGCATCACTTGCAGAGCAAGGTACTACACTTAGCTTTGTCTCTCAAAACTCTGACTTCCCGTGAATCTCTTCCAGTGAGTATTAAAATTGGAAAAGCAAGATAACTATGTCTCTGTGCTAAAATGGTCAAAGTTGTCATATAAGTACACCTATAATGGACTTAAAAACTAAACAACACAAAATGACAGTGTTCGTACCTCCCTGCCAGACGTGCTAGAGCACTACTATGGAAACAGTTAGGTGGGCACTAGGTACATGCAAGGGCTTTGAAGCAGGAGGCTGAGAGGAAGCAGTTAAAGACATGTAGAGATGGGGAAAGAGGGAGGAAAAGGTTTGGAAAATCCTGAAATACAAAATGTAGTACACAAAGGAGAAGATTTCTATAGTGTCAATCCCTTTTGGAACTTTTGCTTATTCATCTTTGGTAAATGGACCAAGAACCACTGGATGGCTACATGCTGCTCAAGGACTATCTCTGCAAGGTGACAGCAAAGAGGCCAGGGCAAGGAAAGGAAGCAGGAATCTCTTGGAAATATCATAAAAGGCTAACTGATTCCCCTTCAGGAAAGTACTAGTTATTAAACTCGTGTCCACAAAACTCTGTGAGAACGTTAAAAATGCCCCATGGTATTTTCTTCCTGTTCCTTAAAAGGAACATAGGTTCATAGCCCCTGCTACAGTCTTAAGAAATGAGACACTCACTGCCTGGTCACTCTCTGCCTAATGGAACAGGGTCTTGTTTATGAACTTTCTTGGGACATTGTATATGACAGGAGGTAGTATGCAACATGAGAGCCAACAGTTTAATGAATAAGGCTATGTGGATTCAACTTCTGATTTCTATATACACTGGTACAGACTTCTATATACCACTAAGAGAGCCTCTTCAATTCTTTTGCTGTATCCCTTCTGAGTAAGATGACAATAACACCCCCTCACCACGTACTAATAGTTTATCATAGAGAAATTAGTTCCTATTTGTACTCAGTCCTGTATAAGAGAAACAAACATGGCAAAAACAGGAGCGTCTGCACTTGCACAGCCTAAGCAGACATTGCAAGTCTCCTGAAGGATTGATATGCAATCCATTATACTATTATACAATTGCTTTAGTGGCAAATACAGCCTTGCAAGGCTTCTGCAGTGCTGTAAACCTTGCTTTCAAAGATTTTAGCTTTCATGGATTTTAAATGATTAAGCAAAGGTTTTACAATGCACCTTCAAGTGGCCCTTAATAGACAGGTTTTACTTTAGAAAGGGTTTCTGAGTCTACAATGAAATATTTGCATGTGAAATAAAGAAATTTGAATTAAAATAGGTTTGTTTATTTTAGAAGGCACTAGAGCCACCCACTGCACAGCTGAGTTTCCAGAACACCAGTACTGGATGCCAAGGAGCTTCAGGAAGGGAAACAAGAAACAGAATGGGAAACTGAGCAGCTTAGCTTCTTCTTACATTAGCTGCCAAAAGTGGGCAGCACCACTTAAATGATATTGTATAAAATCTCCTCTTAACTCAAAAAGCTTACTGTTTGTTTCCTACCCCAGCGTCTGTGCACAGAAATCCCAAAGCATTGCAGGCAACAACACTAACTCTATGTTTATCCAGAAAAACAGAAGTATTCTTCATTAAAAGAATTAGTAGGTTTAGGACCAAGAAGAAGATGCATATTTTTATTGTACATCTTCTTGTACTCAAGCAACATTTTTTTCCCGGAATGAATAAGCATCTCTCGAACAGAATGAGCATCAATGTAGCAGTTAAGACAATACCACAGAAAGCTACTTTTCCTACTTTGTACAGAAAGCTAGGACATCACCTTATTAACTAAAATATTGGTAAAAGTCTTATGAAAAAGCATCCTTAAAAAGCATGAGGATATGAGGCCCTGGCTTAACATCTCATCTGATGTCAGAGGCTGAGTTGTATGCTGCTGTGTTAATATCCTTCCAGGGAAGTACTTTAATTCCAAATCAAGAAGGAACATCACCATCTCATGAGTCATCAGCACCACTTCCTGCCTTTCTGTGTGCATGTTCATAGGAAATCTTTCATCTAATTTTTTTCAAAGCCCAATACCACTTGGCTAGCAAGCTCAGGCAAGATCCAGCCAACAACAGTATAGGTATAACAAGTTTCAACAAAAACATTTGTTGCAAGAACACTCTTTGATTCATTTGCTCTTCCTTGGCTGAACTTCAGCTACACCCATCCTGATGCACACTTGTGGAGTGGTATTGCCATGTCAGGATCCAAGTTCAATTTCTGCATACCCAAGTGATTTCTTCTGGCTTTGAACACCATCCAGGTGGCTGCACAAGGGGCTATGGGAATCACAGGGAGAAGGCAGAATTGGTGAGAGGACTTGCCTGAGAAGCAAAGAAAGGGGAGATATCCACATTCTACCAGCCCGTCCCCATCCAATCTGCCCACAATATGCTGTTGTAAAGAGTTTGCAATGAAGCTGGGGATTTGGCACTAACATGGTGTGGAACAGTCATCAGATGTTTAAAACAGAGCTGAGAGAACAAAGAAGGGCTTTGTAGTGCAAGGCAGCACTGAAAACCCTGAACCTCTGCCAGCCAACTTGCATAGAGTGTTTGCTAATGTACATAGTGGAGTGCATTCCTCTCATTTGATTACATGACAGTTTTATATACCAGGTATATGCAGAGGGTTTTTCTTAACCCTTTAAGCCCTCCCTCATTTATAAATCCTGAAGAGACTCACAGTTATTTCACTTCTGCTGTCTTGTACATACATGCAACTTCAGTCATGAAAGGCTGAGCATGTGCTGTGGGCAACTAGTCGTTGATGTATAAGTACATTTATTTATGTTGTGATGAACAGCAAAAGTAATTAAGCATGAAAGAATTAGAAAACTAATTCTTTCCTTACTCATGCTACAGTTTTCTGCATCTCCCTTGATTTAAGCAGTGAGTATAAAGAGGATTGTTTAAAGGACCACTACCATTGCCTCTCCATATTGCAAATGGAGGATGCAGAGACTGCTATTGCAGCTCCCACTTGTTAGACCACGGAGAAGGAAGCCAGGAACCCCTGGCTTGGCTAATGCCACATTCTACCATATACTGTATTACATAGTGTCTACTGTAAAATGAGGATAATTGTATGTGCTCTTCTTGGTGAAGTTCTTCTTTCAATGGCTACAATGTGTTGCCTGTAACCAGGCAATGCTCTATGCATTCAGGCAAAAGAACCTCTCATTCGTAGGATGTGAGGCATACAGATCGAGTACAGGACCAAGCGCTAAATTGCAGGGTTTGAATGCTTTAGCGCCAAGGGATTGGTAAGGGCAAAGTATTCTTACTTTCCTGTTATGCCAATGCGCAAAGCAAATTTCTTAGCCATAATTATAGTAATACACAATTACATTTTCAGAAGATCTGCTGTGGTGCCTTTCATAAAATCTAAGCTGTAGAGACATTAAGTTGTAAAGTTAGAAGATTAACTTCTGTTAATTAAGTTAAAAGAATAAGAGAGACACTAAAAGAGATGTTTGTGGTTAAACTCTTCAGCACCCATATTGTTGCCTGTATTTTTAATGTTGGTAGCTCATAGGCCAACATCTAATTAAGCCCACATTTAACCAGGAATTATTTTCCTGCTTAGCCACCCAGGGAAATAATCAAGACATGAAAGTTAAAGCATCTTGACCAATATTTGGATGTAGCATTATAATTCATGAGATTTGTACTCCCATACTCCAAGTACATAACAAAGCAGAGTTTGCCTTGTAGGTAGAGAGGAAGTGTTTGGGGCTGGTGTCTGGAATCAGATGGACAAAGAGAAAGGAAGGTAAAAGAAGGCGAAGGTTATTGAAATGGTGGAAAAGCGTACACAATAGCAAATAAGACCAGTGCAAGATGAGCGAGAAGTAGGCCAGAATAAAGGCAAACTAAGCCACTGACCTAAGCCTCCGTAAGTTATTCAAAGATTCTTACCATAGTAAGAGTGATTTCAAAATAGGTCCCAAAACAGATGGGTGTAAATAAAGGACTTAGGAGCCTAACAGCAATGGGAGTACTACATTT
The DNA here is from genome assembly GCF_003984885.1 of Neopelma chrysocephalum. Taxonomy (NCBI): domain Eukaryota; kingdom Metazoa; phylum Chordata; class Aves; order Passeriformes; family Pipridae; genus Neopelma; species Neopelma chrysocephalum. The sequence continues at coordinate 22,875,216 of NW_020897693.1, forward strand.
TGTACATATGAGCAGGCAGACTCTTCCTGGAATATTTGTATGTTCTTGAATTTGTAAAGAAGGAGAAACATTTCCCAAACCAGAAATTGCTTATGATTAGATACCATAAACACAGACACAGGCAAGAAGTGGCAGATATCCTGTTTCCAAACTAGTGGTATTTTCACTAAAAAATGACAGAAAACTGCCATATTGGCAGAACTAACTTACAAAAGAAAAGCGCTTTTTGAAGTTTCCACTTAAACACTGACAGACCTTTAAAACTATTATTAGCTATGGGAACTTTCCTTGAACAACAGAAGAAAACGTTACATTTCTAAGGGTATAAGGGAACTGGAAACATCGCAGAGGTTCTTACGGGAAAGTCAGATGTTTCATAAAGCCTACTGCACATGATACATTCAAACAAGTATCTGTATCCTGTTTCTGAAACTGTGTCTTATTCTTAATTACTTTTTCCTACTGTTAGATTGTGCAACTTGGAAATAATATGACACCTCTGAAAGAGAAATATTTTCTATTATGGAAATTTATTTTGTACTATGAGGAAAGGGTCAGGAAGTACTCAGATAATAGCATTTCTCAGCAGCTTTTAGCTGTAATGATCAAAAAAGCTGCTCTGTCAGTTTAACACTTCTCTGAATATGAATGTAAAAGACCAAGACTCATCTCATGTTCCTTCTCCTCCCAAAGAGTCATGATACACTGACACACTTCTGCAACCACAGAGGCCCACACGGCTCAGTTATCTTTCCCATACCATAAGACATGTATAAATGTGTGAGAGACAGCACCCTTGGATGTCAGGAGAGCATTTATGACACCTAACTACATATTGCCTTCACTTTACAGATAGCACTGTGTCCCAGCCATCTGAGGTCCTCAGCTCAAATAAAAGCCAAAGAAAAACCATGCTGCTTAGTCAACCACAGAAAAACAGAGGTGATGCTGGCAGAAGTGGTGAAATTTTAGCCATGCTAACAATTATCAAGCTGTGTCAAAAGAACAGACTGCTGTCACAGTGGCACAGAGCATTAAGGTCTGCATGCCTTCCTGACGTAGGAAATGCAAACAATTGCGACAGCCAAAAAAAGCTGATCTACATTGTGACTTTTAAGGAACATGGTCCCATTCTAATGTTCAAGGCCGTGGACACCTAACTGTACAACTCTGAGGACTGGGATCATGGTGTGATGTCCAGCTTTATGTCCTCAAGCTTTATTTCAGTAAGCGCTGCATTTGGGATGATTCAAAGAGTTCTGAGTTCAATTGCTATGTAGCATCTTGCTTACTTAATAAGCCACCTCCCCCAGCACAAGTGACCATACAGATTACCTGCTCAGTTTAAGGCCTTCAGATCTTTTCAGGGAGATAAATATAAGAAATTTGACATGTGAAAGGGATGAATCTTCAGAATTCTCTGAGGAAAAGGGCTAACAGTGGTCATAAATTTCAGTGTCTTCAGGAAACTCCTTTTCAATCCTGTACAGTGCTTTTTAAACAACAATTAAAGTGGAAAACATGGAGCTGTACTCACTCTTATCTCAAAAGAGAAAGCACAAATTTGAATGAAAAATCAAGCTGATTATTAAACAGTGTGCTTTACATTTAGGCCAGAAAGAAAGAGACAACAGAGAAAAATGACCCTTGTTTAACATAGTGTTACTTTATCAAGTTCACAGAGTATTAATAAGGGAATATAATGATTTCTCAAGCATATTCTACAAGCAAATATTAAAACTCCACACCTATCCTGAGAACGGTTGCAACTAACATATAGAGCAGCCTTCTTCTAACATCATACACGGCTTACACAACACCGAATCCTGGTTGTGCATCAATGAAGCCATGAATGCACAACTCTGGGAATGGTATTGATTAAGTTCTACATGGGACTCACTAGAGGGAACACATAACACTGTGGCTTTTTGAGTTCAACCAAATAATGGAAATGGCATTTTTTTTCCCCTTGCAGTGGAATAATGGAACAGTAGATAAACTGTGCAAAACCACAGCTAAATATTTAGAACCCACAAGAAAAAAGTCCTTTGAACAAACCAAGCTATTTCACTTACAGGCTGGGAAGAAAAAGAGAGACAGAGGGTTTGTCATCGTTATTCCTGTTTGTAATGCATTCAGGATGCTCAGATACTATGCTGATAGGGGCTACATAAGCACCAAAAGAAACAAGGGTAGGATTTTTTTCCATGAGGCTCTTGTATCTTAAGAGTGGCGATCCGGGCTTCAGCCTTTAGCGGCATCTTTTTCAATGAAGACATCTGGAAATGTCTCAAAATGATTTCAAAAATCAATGGAAATACTGCAATATAAAACTTGGCCTTCGGGCCATGCGGAGATATGATGGGTATTTGGAATTCCCAAGGATTTCCTCCAAAATGACTATGTTCACTATCTGCTCCTTGCCCATCATCACACAGTTAATGTTTTTTATTTAAAGAATGTCCAAAGAAGTTTCTCTGATATTAAAGTATAAAATACAGGCTGACAAGCAAAAGTACTTAGAAGTTTTGAAATATGTTTGAATTCACTAAATAATTGTTATTTAATATTCTGTACCTCACATTTCCCACCTTTAAAAGATTTTCTTGTTAAATGACATTTACTTATCTAGAAGGATTACTAAGAGGTTAATGAATATTTTTTAAATATTTAAAGAAGTCTAAAGAAAACCATGTGATTTGAAACACAAAATAAAAGGGGAAATGAGAAACACAGAGAAGGAATTGAAGGTTATCTCCACATAACAGGACAGAGACTGGCAACATAGTACATACAGAGACCCCGGATCCTCAAACTTCTATTCTTCATTCTGCTTTTAAGTAAAACCCCACAGATGAAGTGCACCTATAGTAAGAATGAGCACTTTAGTTTCCCTGTTAATTTCATATTGATCAAACCAATTCTGTAGGAAATGTAGTGTCCCCCTCCTAAGAAGAAAGAAAACCTGCTTCTCACAGTTCTCAGGAGTTAAAGCAACAATCCAAATCATAAAGAAAAAAAAAAAGGAAAAAAAAAACCGTGAGAAAGAAGCAAAGATAAATCAAGTCAGACATAAATGAAGATAAATCTTCTCAATTCAGAGACTGGGAGGACTGGACAGAGTGTCTTCATGCCTCCGTGACAAGTCTGTTAACCAGTGAACATATACTTGGGGTTGCAGGTGAAAAATCATAAAATCTTTCCTAAATATTAATTCATTTACATTTCACAGTCCACCAATAATATTTAACCAGTACATTCTCCAGAACAACTTGCGTTGCTGACTACCTCCAGTCACAGCTCACTGCAAATGCCTCAGTGGTGAGGCAAGACACCTTGAATTGAAGTCCTTATCTGTTTTGGATCCAACCTACTGTCTAGAACACGTCAAATTTCTGCAAAAGATGAGGAACAAAAAATTAAAAAAACAATAAGTACATTTTAAAGGTACTTGCTGCTGCAATTGAAAGCAGCTTTACTCAGAAATGAAATCTGAGACAGTTCCACCACTTTGCATTTCAGTATCTTTCACTGCAAGGTCTTTTTTACTCATTTAGCTAACTGAGCTTTTAAACAACATTTGGAATTGTATCACTGATCCTGTTTCATGCCCAGATATGTTCAGACAGAATGTACAGCAAGTTAGCTATTTTTTGAGGTTTATATAAAACACCACAGAGTAATGCTGGGGTGAGGATTCGGAGCCCTGCCTCCCACCCTGGCACTGCTGTGAACACCACTAGCCAGCCATCAGTCAGGGCTCCGGTGCTAGCTTAGCTTGTCTGGCCCAGTAACAATAAAGGAAGAAAGGATTTTTCACTAGGAATTTGGAGTATTTTCTCATTATAACCAACCAGTACGACCAGAAAAAAGAGCCCTGATGCAATCCGTGGGCCTAGTTCTCACTCCCCTGCTGGCAGGGCCTGAAAAGACTGCTGGGGCCACAAGCCCAACTCCTCAAGAGGGGAAGGAGAGTGTGCAAAACCAGATCCTGTCCATCAGGTCTTGTATCCTGCCTTCAGCACTGCCCAGAGCTTCACGGTTCAAGGAAAAGCAAACAAACAAAAAATCCCCCCTGCTTCCCCCTTCCAGCACCCGTGGCCTGTGGTGCAGTAACCAAGGAAGCAGCTTGTCCCATTACTGGCAGCCAGCCTTTCAAGCAGATGAAGATTGGGCAACGATAAACTCCAGCAAAAATCCCACCTCCAATATTGTTCTTCAGACCAAAACTAGAAAATAGGGCAGAATGGGCAGGAATTGCTATCTTAAGGGCCCTCCTGGCTGGAAACAAGGGCAACTGAGAGTGTGATGTGGGGGGAAGATAGCAGCCTAAGGGAGGTCAGCGCACAGAGGGATAACGTGTTTTTTCCAATGGCGCTTCAGCAGTGTGCCCAGGGTACTGATTACTGCCCACCACAAAAGCAAGTCATCGAAGGGGGATTTTCTTCTTTCCTCTCATAGTTACCCTCGACACTACAGCAGCAGCTGAAGGACCTTCTCCTCGAGAAGGCACAGCAGGAATAATCCCACAAGGTCGGGTGGCAAGGCCAGAGGCCGGAGGGCAGGGAAGGTCACAGGCAGGCACAACGTGGAGCTGCCGGAGCAGGCAGAAGGTCTGTTTCTGGGTCCTCCAAGCTCTGCTGCCAGAAACTTAAGATGCACTTTGGGAGACCCAGGGACGAGCCTCATGGTAATCAGCAGTAACAGACAGCTGACGGCGTCTGTCCTGGGAACGGGAGCAGGAGCAGGGAGAGGAGAGGGCTCTGCACTTTGTCCCCGCTGATGTGACTGTGTGTTGTTCTGCTTGCAACAGTGCAGCCTCAATGCACTTGTGGTTTCTTGTGCATTGAGAATCTGTGCCCAGATAGAGAGAGGAAGTGCCAGCTGAGGCAGTGCAAGGGAAGTGAGAACGCTGTCAAGGTTTTGCTCACTGCAATGCACGTGTGCACTTTTTCCAATATAGATGAAAGAAACAATGCAAAGCCACAACACAAGGTTGCACCAGGCCACTGGAAGTCCTGAGCTGTGTGTTCCGCTCTGCCATGGACTTACTTGGCTTAATTTCTCTTTCACACACAGTCACAAGACAGAGTAGATCTCCTGCTGTTGATGAAGTCATACCCCTGTACAACAGTCGCAACAGATGACCAGACCTGCCGTGTGACTCTGCGTTTTGAGTCTTACCTATTACTGTTCCTGTAACAGGGATAAAGGCCACCATGCATGTCAACTCAGGCTGAAGGGGCACTTCTGGCACTCCTTCAGGTTTGTTGTGACCCTGAGAAGGTGCTGGGGGGGGCAGAGTGGTTTGTACCATCCCATACACAAACCAAGGCCTCGGACAGGAATCACTTACATATTCCTTTCAACTCTAGTCTGATGTGTGGCACTTTCTCCTCTCTGCCACTAGATTTTATCCTCCTTTTTCACTTAAACACAAATAACTGGAATTGAATTTTCCTGCCTGTGATTACATCAGGTAGCTATGGATAAGCACTTGGTAGGTTCATTCTCTCTCTCCCCTGCCACCTATTCCTTCCATCAGGTTCTTTGTTTGGCCTTGTCATCACCTTGACATTACAGGGCGTTTTCCACAATATGTGAAACTTTGGTCACAGTGACACTTGAGGCCTTCCTAACAGCTCCTACACAAGCTCATCATTGCTAGTAACAGAGAGGAGACAGTGAAGGCAGGAAGCATTTTAGCTGAGAGCCATGTTTGATCTGCCCAGTAGGAGAGGCCAGGCAGACAATAACACAGGCTTCTTGTACCAGATCATGCCAACAGTCTGTTTCCTGCAAAAGTCAACTCATTCAAAAGAAAACAAAAAAAGTTAGCATACATAGACAGTTGTAAAGCAGAGTAGACAGAAATATTCCTCTCTTTCCTTCCCTGACAGGGAAGCCAAAGATACACTGTTACATTAAGATTTTTTTCTGCCATGAATTTGAGCCTCCTTTTTTTCCCCATCTGATTTCATTTATCTCACCATGGTTTCTGGCTAGTAGCAGAAGCAAGAATTTAATTTCAATATGATATCTGGATCTGGAACAAAACTTTCTTAGAACACAGGAATGTTTGATTTTGTGTGTGTTTTGATTTAACCCATTATTTTGCTGCATGAATCAAATTAGAAATCTGAATACATGTCTGACAGTCCCAAAACTTAGAGCTCTGAATCCATTGCTTCATCTTTAGCAGAAAGAGAAACAAAAACCAAATAAAAGTAAGGAAAAGGGAATAAAAATTAAATTTACAAAACACTTTTCCAAGAGCAACTGCTAAATTTCACAAGAATGTGCTACCTGCAGTTTTGGAATATCACCTTTCAACTTAAGATATTACAGGTCCTGGTTATAAGAGTGCTAACTTCCAGAATGCAACGCTGGGACACAACAACTTCATTCCCAATACTGCCAAGCACACTGGGATTTTTCGTTATCATTTTTATCATCCAAAGAGAGATAAATTCTCCTTTTTCCTGAAATTAACTCTTTGCCTCTTATAAGAAAGTCCAAAGAAGCAAGTTGGCTGCCCAGAACTCAGAGGCTGCAGAGATTGAAAGAGGAAAACATGAAGCACTACCTTTTCCTTGGAATGGGCACAGGCACGGCTTATTTTGGGCACAGGTGACTTAGGATTTGAAGATCATTGCTGGCATGTATTTCATTGCCATGCTTTTTAATTGCTTCTCTGCATGATGGATGAGGTTTTTTGTTGAAATGAGGTCACTGTGTTTTACCCTTTCCTCACATGCTGGGACTATTTGCTGTGTTGAAAAATATATTCACATCCTCTGAGCTGCGTTCTTGCACCGTAAAGCAAAGCCAATTTTGGCTTCCTCCACTTGGCAACAGTAAAAGCCGGGAGCATTTGGGTGTAGGCTGCAATGGTGCACAGACTGCCCTCCACTGTGCAAGCACCTCTACCAGGCCACAGGGGACACTGGGAAACTTTGGCCTTGAAGGTATAGGGTAATGATGTGCCTCACCAGGACCCACCTCTCACACAGCCATCCCACACTGGAGGGTAAGAGGGATCCCGAGCTCACCTCTCTTGTGCAATTTCAGGGAGAGGCAAGGGCTCTGGACCTCTGCCTCTTGGCAGCACCACAAGATAAGCCTGCCACCTTTGTAATTTCTACAATTCCTTTCACCCTCCATGGAGTAGCTCTGGATGTGTGCTCTAAGCTGTACTTCTCGACCTCTTCTTTCTTTTCAGTTCTCCTCATCCTCTGCACAAACAACTCCACTCTTTCAACAGCAGTCCAAGTAAAATTAAGAATTTCAAGAGAGGGAGGACACTGCTGATATGTACCCAGCCCAAAATATATCTGCCAAACTCTAGAGCCCTGAGCCAGCTGGAATGGGCAGGGTGGAAAGGGAAAGAGTCCTATGCCAATGCACTGCTCAAATTTGACTCAAGAGAAAAAAGCCTTTAATGTGACAACACAACAGGGTACCACTTCCCATTTCCACACAACCAAAGTCTCTGGACAGCTTTGATCAGTACTCTGGCTGTAATGTGTAATGTTCAGTATATGGTGGTTTCAGTCACTCAGCCTCCCAAGTCAGCCCTGGAAGAAAAGAAAAAGAACAGATACATCCATTTGCTCCTTCCCCTAATCTGAACTTGACAGCCATTTATGGCCTCCCCCAAAGATGGGCTGATCTCTTGTCCCTGACCTTTGTGTAAACTCCAGCATTGTCATTATCTCCATTAGAGCCTCCTGAGTCTGTTCTATTGCCCTCTGAGCCTGGCACTGGCTAAGGACACACCAAACAGCACTAAGGGGCTCTGTTTACATGGCAGAGATCCAACAGCTCATCAAGCCCCTTAAAAGCCACGAGAAGACATTTGAAGAAAGCAGGACCGCTGCAGTAACAACATTGTTTGTTCTGACCACTAACCTCTCTGGCTCCACTATAGCAACATGGTGAAGACATTTGATAAAAAAGTGGGACTTCAATAAAATAACTCCCGTGCTTGCCAAACACTAATTTCAGTCCCTTTGGAAGGCTCTCCCTAGAGTTCATGGTCATACCCTGACATGTAGGGTGTTCCACAGCTGGGCGCTCTCTGTGGCTTGTCCCTTGTGCTCTCCAGTCCCTTGCTTTTTGGGAATCAGAGCCTGGAGAGGTCAGAAGCTCCAATCACATCAAATGAAGCTGTGGCAGACAGCCCTAAATTATTAATGTCTTTAAATACTAAGTGCATTTGGGAACCAATTCAGCCTCCAGCACACAGGCTGTGCATCAACACAGTCCCAGAGGAGTCACAAAAAAAAAAGCTCACTAAGGACTGTGAAGCAGCAGTTCTGTTTGCACTGACATATTTGTCTCTCCCATGGACAGAGGATACACACAGTCATGAATCACTGTTTTTGTAAGCATGTCCACTCTTCTCTTGCTGTTTCAGCCACTCCTTGTCCCTGAGTGACACAGCAGTCCTAACCAAAAGCTCCAATTTATTAACATTTAAGAGGATAGTCTTGCAACCTGTGAGAAGACTGCGAGACAACCTTTCAGTTATATGGCAAGAGAATCATACCTCCACATCTACAATTTTGCTTTAGTAAGGACTCCAATTCTGTCACTGGAAAGACTGCAATTCATTAACATAGCTCTGCTATGCAAAGTTTGATATTTATCTTTAACCACATCCCTTTAAAATTAACCTTACTGACAGCTTACTTCTGTAAGCTTCCATTTTTTTATTGATTTAGTTTTATCCCCCTATGACTGCAGTGGCTTCTGCCTCTGGCTCCTCTGGCTACAGACCACTGCCACAACGGGCCTGCAGATAATAACTCTGACTCAGATGCTGTGTTTATTAACAGTTTGCTGTTTTCATGCAGCTTTAATTTTGTACCAAGAGGAACTGATGCTGATTTTTGCTCCTGTTTCAACATTTAGCACATGCATGAAATTCCGCATATTGTAGGCAACGGGAAGAAAGCTTTAACTTCAACTGTTTAGGATGTACATGCACAAACAACACCATCAAAGTACACGCTTCTCCTGTTTACCTCCTCCACACATCAGTTGTTCTGCTCACTTTCTCTACTCTTCTGGGAACATATCTCTTTCATTTCTGCTCATCTCTCTCCCACACCCATAGGCATGCACTGATTTGTTATTGCTAAGTCACTTGCGATTACAGGTCTGGATAGCTAGTTTATTGCAGGGTTGTCCTTGGCTTGATAGGCTGTTTGCTGTTTCGTTACTACAGTGCTAAAGCCTCATTCCTCCAGTTTGCTCTCTTTCACACACACAGCCCCCCCCCCCCCAGCCACCACAAAATATTTATTTTGAAATGGCAAACACAAAAATTGACTCAGGGTTTGCAAACAATTCAAAAGGGAATGCAGGAAAAGGGGGTTACAGGTCCTGTAAATGCAGCCTCCTTTGCCCCGCCTAACTTGTCTGAATGTTTGCCATTTTTTCTGTGGTACTGGCATATAAAGCTTCAAGTGCCACAAAAGGTGCATGTCCATTTGCTTTGCTTGGCTGCAGAAACTCAGGCACTGCATAATCACCTGCAAAGCTGTTAGCTGGAGCTAGGGAAAACCGCTGGTCCCTTTTGGCTATACAGACTTTGACAATAGCTGTTACAAGTTAGATTTGGCTCTCAGCAATAGGCAACAAACATGAAGAACTGAAAATTATTACTGATGTATTTACACTTATGAAATATAACAGCAAACCCCTCCCCTGAAATGTGTTTCAGGCCTCTTTCAAAAAAGGGGAATTTCAAAAGCAAACCTACACCTACCCTCGCAGCAGACAGAATTTCCGTTCTATTTCGAAAAGTCCTGTGTATACCCCTACTGCATTCCTGTTCTTCCCCCTCCCACCAAAAAAAAAATAAGGCAAACTTCTGGGCATAGCTTAAAAGCCACAAAACTTCCTCCCTGTGTGTATTCTCCAGCTCCACTGCAGATATTTGGAGTTACATAAAACTGGGCAGTTAGTGCTTCTGGCAGCTGAAAAATTACAAAGTTCAGGGACTGAGGAGGGCGTAGGCCAAGCTGAAGTTTTCCAGAGAGCGATACCAGATGGTGTGGAGGAAAAAAGCTTCTCTTTCGGCTCAGGAAGGTGGAGTTAGAAGCTCTGAACCTTAAAAAAATTTCAGGGAATATTCTCCATTCCCTGTTCTCTGTGAACATTGGTATTGGCAGTGCTAGTTATCAAGCATGACTTGGACCTTAAAAGCAATGAATGTGCCTTTTTGTATGTGGCGATGAAACGCCTTTACAGTGACACGGCAGAGAGTGACTGCTGCAGTTAACCCCTGTTAGCCAGAGCTGTGTGAGCCTTCTCCCTTATGAACCAGCAGCATGTTTCCATTTCTACTTGGACAGTTGACGCATAAGGATGAGATCAAAGTGCATCATGTAATAAACTGCAAACTACCAAACATGCTCCAAGTCAGCACAGATACAGTAGAATATGGTTTTGTGTTAGAACATCTGTTTACTGGGATGATGCTAAATTTAACAGTTAAATTTAAATTATGTCTGAAAACAGCCAACTCCAAAGATTTGGACTTAAAACTATGCAGGTAGGAAGAGTCATCCTTCTTATCTACTCTGAGTGCTAAATAGTGTGTGTGTTAGCATGTGTTGTAAGATGTTGGAATTTTTCAGTGTCAGTAGTCCCAAGTGTGTTTTAAAACATCCTGCCTAGTCAGACTTAATTTTCTACCTCTGGACAAGGTTTGAAAACATGCTTTCAACTGTGACTAGCTGTGATCACACTAATGGCAAAAGCCTTTAACCATGTGTTCGTTAACAAAGACTGCTATATTGTGTCCAGTCTTACAGCATACACTGCAAGAAAGACATTTGCAAGCTGAAGTGAAGTCCAGTGGAGTGACCCTAAAATGGTTAGGGGCTGGCATATAAGAGAGGCTGTGAGAGCTCAAATTCTTCAGCCTAAGGAAGGCTAAGGCAGGAGACTTTGTATAAGAAAAAAGAACTTTTTTATTTTCATGGAAATGCTGATAAAGAATCCAAATTTAGATGCTTTTCAGAAGATAATTTGTCTACTAGTATCTACAACTACTTACTTCACACAAGTGAAAACCAGTCATTTGATTTTTGATTCTTTTAACTATTTGATATGGAAACCAGCCCAAATGGCCTAGGGAGGAGACACCATATATGACACATTACCAACTACTACAAGCAACTGATTCATATAGTATTAAGGATAGAATTTTATTTTAAAGACCGAATTTTCTGCACAGTGTCATCAGTTTTCAGCGAAATAGGCATAGCAAGGTCAACTCTGTTTACCTATTTACTATGAATACAACAGACGAACTTCTCTAACTCAGCATGGAATCAGTCAGCTAACTAAATAAAGTAACTACTTATGTGCAGTGCGGTCTTGGTCAAGTCACTCAAAAACTTACCACTTAAGATTATGGTTCTGCAGCAGTCTAAATTAAACTAACAGTTGGGTTATGTGGTCCAGTTCTGGCTATGCGTTCCCATTCCTCCCTTATACCCAACACATTGCTCATCACACTATTCACCAAGCTGTTTCCCGATCTAGGTCAACATAAAGCTCACCTAACAAAAATTAACATAGTCTTTTGTACAAACTAGGATCACAATAATAGCTAAAACTATAGGTAAGAAATGACATTTAACTTCAATTTCCCTTCTAATTTTAGACAACTGCAATTTTCCTCAGATTTGGGAGCTGCGGAGATTGGGAAGTTTTGGAAAATTTGATAAAATGCTCATTCTTATATGCAAAATAAAATTTCAACGTGCTTTCTCTGTTATTGTCACTTCACGTTTCTTAGGAAAAAGTTAAAGTGAAAATTAATGAAATTCAGTGAATGCCTGCTGGAAAATGTTTTCTTTATAACGAAAACACAGGCATGTCATGACAATACTTAGAATGGAAGGCAGAAAGCATTTCAGATAGTTTTTATATCTTAGAGAACATTATGTAATTTGTTACTTAGATGTCATTAGGCTACATTAAAAAAAAAAAAAAAAAGGAAGACCAGACATACCAAATAAAAATTAGGAAAAAGCCCTTTTTTTCCCCCCTTGTAGTACAGCTTGTAGAATCCAGGGTTTTGACCCTGTTAAGACCCTCAGTCTGGCAAGCAACTATTGCAAGCCACAGCTGCACCAAAGCTCTCTCCCTCTGTGCTGGAGCCCCCTTGCAGACTACAGTGATCAGCACAACACAATTTTTTCCCTCTCTGTCTGGGATCTGGCAATGACCCCCTGCAACTTAACTGCTCTCCTCACCAGACTTTTCTCCAGGCTATGTGCTGACCTGGCAAATGCTTCTAGCTGCAAGAAGATGAAAAGAAGGTAAGGAAAAAATGGGGGGAAAAAAACCAGCCCTGCAGATGAAAGTCTGAGGCAGTGTTTTCCTTTCCAAAGTGCTGCTACATTCCCATAAGCTTGTGGTTTCCTGCATTCTGTTAGAGGGCTTTTTTTCTTTTTTCTTTTTATAAATCCTTCTGGTGATATCTGAAGAGGGAAAATATCCAGCACTAACAGGAGGCCTTTTGTTCTATTAGTTTCTAAGTGGACTTTAACCCAGTTACTACAGAGTGAGTCACTGTAGAAACAAATAAAATAAAAGCTCTCTGTTTTGTCCCTCTGGACAGGTCAGGGACATGTGAAGTTCTATTCTCCCTCTTCTGTTTTTTTGAAAGCAGTACTAGACCTGGCATTGCACTGCAATAATAATGAACATAGTTTATGGCTGTTCTTTTTTATATGTCCTGGCAACCCCTACAGAGCTGATATTCCCATAGAGCCAGCATTTCATTAACAAAATAAATGCACAGGGACGTATCTTTGGGTAATGAGATGAAATTAAACCAGAGAAAGGCTGGCTACCGGGGACCAGTAAGATGTAAGTGTAAAACATATAGGTGAATACCTGAGTTATTTTGGTACCTTGTCAGATCTCAAATATTTTGGTGACCCACAGCAAATAATTGCTTGTCACTGAATATGACTGTAAGATTCTCTTACTATCAGGCTGAATTTTACGTTGAATCTGATGGTTGAATTTTGGTAATTTGTTGCAGTTCTGATTGCTATGTCAAGTTATACCCTGTTACCATACATTAATTTTAGGATAAATCATTATATATTTAGATCCCAACCACCTAAATTAAAACATCTAAGAGAAAAGAAAAAAAAAAGGCATCCTATGCATAGGTCTGTGATTCCCTGGGTTTACTGATCTCCGGAGGCTCTGGAAAGTCTGTGTACAAGATTGCTCCTCCTCTTTCCCCCCTTCTCTCATAAGCCCGCTTTCACTGAAAACCTTTTTAACTCTTTAGTGTCCCCTTACTTCTAAGCTCTGAGCACTGCCAAAACAGGTGCCTGTTGTGGTTGGCAAGTGCAGAAGCTGGCTATACACTTGCTTTTGCCCCTCTTTTGTTCCCTCCCCTACAGCTGCTTACTTAGTTGCTTATTTAAAGCCATTGTGCTGTTTTCCAACAGCCTTCTTCCTGGTCCAGGGTACTCCAGTTTGTTTGTAAAGTGGGGAAGTTTAATTCTGGGAACAAGTTAGTAGGAGGAAGAAGTAGTAGTAGGAAGTACTTAGTACTAGTAGAAATACATTTTTCAGCAGGGGAATGGGCCTTCGTGTAAAGCTAGGACAGTGACAAACAGTAACACTTAGGAGAGAGGATTTTGTACAAGAATATTACCATGCAGTGCTGCATAGAGAACTGAACACGGGCAAAGCCAAGACTGTTCTGGGCAATGGGTGTGAGTCAGCAAGAGTTTCACATGTGGCTGGTATTGTGCTGGGCATGGGAGGACAGAAAGCACAGAGGCAGAGGAGTATACTGATGCCAGAGTTGGTGTGCAGAGTCAGGACTGAGTTCAGCACCGTGCCAGGCTTCCTGCTGCTCCCCTTTCTCTCTTCTATTTCCCAGTAAAACTGTCATCCTACAGCCACAGCACTCTGGGACTGTGTGCCTGGCATAAGTGGCAAATGTTCCCACACCTGCTCAGAGCTGTGTGGAAACACTGTCCTAGCTGCTGAGGTTTGCTGGGGAAGTATTTTGATCATGCTTCCTTTGCCTGGTTCCATTTCTTGTGTGTCTTAATGTTCCTCAACTCTAAAACAGTCCAGAAACAGTTGGTCAGCCCCTTATGCTGTGCCAGAACAGAGCTTCTTTTAGCCTTTTACTCTTAGTAAAAGAGTAAAATGCACATCAAGTGAAAAGTGAATAGGAACTGTTAGGCTATTGATTTCTTAACACACCGTATACTGTCTGCAGGAACCTATCAGTCTACACAAGCTGCAGCAGGAGTTCAGCAAAGGCTCTGTGATCTTGGTGCTACCCAGCATCATTATTCTTACCTAACTTATCCTTTGATTTATTTTGCAACAGGCATAAGAGACCAAAATATGGTCCAGGTTTAGCATAATTTCAGAGCATAGGTGTCTGCATTATTCTTTCCTTGTTACAATAGCAGCAAGGGAAACACAGACAGATTCTTCCCTTACCTTGTTCCTTGCTACTACAATATCGGGGTTTCACTGGGATGGTCCTCACATCACTTGGGCCATGAGAAAAAATGCAAAAGAAATTCTATCCTAACTATAGACCTGGAGGGGTTTCAGAGCCTGTCAAGAGCAAGTAAAGCAGCAAATCATTCTGAAGTTCAGATGGCAGATTCTTTGGAACAGTTTCCAAGCAAATTTATGTTTGTTTCTTGGCTGAACACAACTTGAAAAAGAAATCAGAATGGTGAACATGGGAAGAAATTTGCACTCAGCAGAAGTAAAACATCTGTTTTACCGGAGACAACTGAACTCCAGATGTTGTCAAAATCACATAATTCTAGAAGTGCCAACCTCTTTGTGGGTTGCTCTGAGAAAGGTCATGTCACTGAACTCTTGGTGACTGAATGGCTTTTGTACTGGAAAATCCACTGCCAGATGTGCAGTGCATGCTGGAGCTTGATGCAATTTGCTTTGCTATCTCAGACAGAGGGAAAAAAGAGATCACAAGGAGATACCCTACTTTAGGAGAGTAAGCTGGTATCATAGATCCTGCACAAGTTGTGCTTGTTCTCATTCCTACTGAAACGTGTTGAACATGTTCATTGGTACAGAATGTTTCCTCAAGTTGTCAGTAAGATAATCAAATACCTTTACCTCAGCCTGATTGGTTTGCAGGAATGGCACTCATCAATATAAGTACAGGTTACAAATCAGAGTCAATGCTGAAACAGTCTTTATGTTGTTCTGGAGGACATCATGCTACTGAGATAAGCACTAACCTAAGTTCTTGCTAGAGCATTCCATGTATAGTGTAGGTAGAAGGAAAACATTTGAATCTCCTTTCAGTACAGAATTCTTTCCCAGTTCTGAGCACTAACAACTGGGCTCCTTAGCTGTACTATCAATTCTTTTGCCTCTTAACCATTGAGTCTCTGACACCAATAAAATTATGACCACCAATTGTAGAAGCACTGTAATGCTCACATCACGTGTCATCTGTTTCCCTTTTCTGTTTCACACATAGAGCCTGT
>NW_020897693.1:22890770-23114967 GCF_003984885.1 Neopelma chrysocephalum
CATGGCATAAATGAGTGCAGTGTGTTTGTATGACATGGAGGCACATGACTATGCACACCACTGGGCAGCTCTGTAAAGAGGTCAGTGGAACTGATTTTCTTTTGTAAAAGCTGTTCGCCCTGCCAGAATTTTCCTTTTCTGTCACAACTCTACTATTGCTTTGCAACATAAGAAGATTCTCAGTGAAATCTGTTTTCTTGACACTGCAGATACTAGGAAAGCTTAAGAATTTTCTGTGTATGATCTTATGCAGAGTCAAAATGTGCAGCAATGACATGCAGCACATTATATATAAACTTGATTAGAAAATGGGTTTAAGCAATAGAATATAACTTGCATCTATCTGTCATTCAAGAAGGGATGCACAAAAGACCCTGTCACTTAATTCAGTAGGGTGATCAGTGGGTCTGCCTGGGAATGTACTTATTTACAAAAGGGCACATTATGGCTTTAGAGCTTGTTGGAGTGAAGCAGGCTTAAATGTGAGTGTACATATGAACCGTTCTATTTTATAACTTGTAAGTTGCTCTTTCCGATGTACTCCACCCTCCAGTGACCTTTTGCTCAGAAATTAACCTAATCCACACACTAACTGAGCTTCCCTCCTTCATCACTATCAGCAACAACTTTCTGCATATTTGCACTGAGCACAAAACTTCAGTTACTCATCTATTTTTATAACTACTGAAGTCAATTTATGATGAGTTTTACCAGTTGCTTACAGTAGGTTGCATTGCTTACATTTAGTAGGTAGTATGGTCAGGTATGAGTTCTAAAAAGATTTTGCATAAACAAACAAATAATAAAAAAGTGCAGAAAGCAATTTGAGCAGAGGACTTAATTTCTGCTAAGACCTTTGACAGTAGATTCATTGGCTTCCAGCTGATGAGACAGACTTTCAGCTCCTTGCTGGCTTTATTCTCGCATGATCTGAAGGCATTTGGTTGGATAGTGCATTTTAAACCAATTGGTTGTTTTCTCAGAGTCTACATAGAGGTCGGGGAGAAAGGGGAATATCTTTCTTGCTAATGTTAGCCAGACAATGGCAGCTTAACTGTAAAGCCCCCTAAAAGAGAATAAGCCTATTGTGTTCCCAGTGTGTTTCCCACATTTCAAAGGCCACTAAGTAGCACCAGCATCTTTGCCTCTGGGTTACTGAGAAGACAGACTCTTATGCTTATTAAATGATGGCTTTCCCTAATGATTTGAAACAAAAAAGGCACACACATACAAAACCAGAGATGTGCACATTTAAGGCTTCTCCTGCCACAAGGTCAAACACATGAAAAGACACAAAAAAAAAGTTTGGCCCCAAGACACCAGAGTAGACCCACTTCCCCATCTCTCCCACACGGGCCCTTACTCTATTTTCTGCTGCAAGAGCCCCCGTTCCTGCACAATTAAGCTCAGCACCAATGGCAATTCTGCTGCCGCTCCTTCCACTTGGCTTCACTGCTGAGAAAGGAGTTTGTTCAGCAGGGAGGTGGGCACTGTTGCCTGAATAGTCTCTGAAGCATTCATTATCTCCCACCTAATTACATGGCCGGCATAGTGGTGGTGTTGTGGGAACATTGCATCACATTAATCAGCAAGGGGATGTGCCAAGATGAAAGGGTCCCCTTGTGTCTGCTCTCGGCTGTGGAAAATGGGCAGGAGGGTGGGGGAAGGAGCGGGGTATTTATCAAGTGGCAAGTAGGGAAGGCACAGTGGGTGCACCCCAGCTTGGCCTGGCCAAGTCACCATCTTCCCAGGTCATGCTTTTGCAGAAAATACACTTTCTGTGCTCGTGCATGGTGACGGATCAATAGCTTTGGAGGCTGAAATCCTTCACCACAGCACAGGTATGAGCAAGAGCTGTAAGTTGACATACCACTCAGTTGCTCCTGGAGGGAGTGGGAGCTGATCCTCCATAGCCTGTCCTGCCCTCAGCCTGCTCTGATCAGAAATAAGACCACCGGTTTGAACAGACTCAGATTTAGCTGCAACCCGGCCACAAAGCTTCACAGAAAGTCACTCTCCCTGGAAACACCCTCCACTCACGCTCTCCTCCAAGGGTCTTCAAGTCAGATGTTAAATAGTAGTTGTGATGGGCCTCCTGAATCAAAGTCAAGCTAGTACACAAAAGCAAAAGTTTCATTTCCCAAAGCCTGCTGGTGAGAACCCCAGTTCACCCACACAGTATAATTTTTAAATGGACTCTTGAAATCTGAGAAGCGATCTCATTTCCTCCTATCTTTGTCCCACTTGCAGGACATTTGAAAGGCTTTGTAAGGCTTTGCATAGATGCTCCTCTGTGTGTTTGGGCTGGGGGAAGGGTTGAGGCATCCACACTGTAGTTGTTTGGCACTCTGCAAAATACTGGGTCAGACTGGAATACAAAATGACAGTCTTTGGCCGAGCAGCTTACTGCTGTGAGATGCAAAGCAGTGCTCTACAGAGAATATGGAAAAGTAACAGAAAAATGAAGACATTACAAATGCAGTTCTTTGCATTGGTTAGCCTCTCCCATTCAATTTTGATTCAGTAAGTTTACATCAGATCTCTTTAAAATCCTCCAAGGACAAGCAGCAGCTCATGCTCAACTCTCTTCCCATTTGGCTTCCTGCAGGCCTTCTGTCCCTCACAGCTTTTCTGCACTTGAACTGTGCTGCAGGTGGAATTCAATTGCTTGAAATGGAAGTGTCTTGCATCCAAACCCCACTGTTTTTGCAATGCATCTGGCTTATTAATGCAGGCTATTAAAGCCACTTTGGAAGCCAATTTACTGAGACGCAGTTTGCACCACAAACTAGGTGTGAATGCCAGTTATTCCTGCAGTGACTGTTGCCAAGTCCTCCCACTAGTATCCCATGCTGGTTTGGGACAATTGGGGCAGCCTGCTTATCTGTGTGCCACCTGTTGTGTTGGAGTCACCCTGACCCAGTGCCACCTTTCTATTCAAATACTGTTGCCAAGTCAGGTGGTGCTCTTTGGGTTTCAGAACACAGGGAGCATCGCTTATGTGATGCTGGACGGTCCTATACTAACAGGCTTGACTTCATTGCCCTCTGGTGAGAGGAGTATATACAACAGGGCCTATCAATTTTTTTTTTTGAGGGAGACCAAATGGGACCCGCCGAGGTTACAAGCAGCAATCAGACTGAGGAAGGGAAAACTTCCAGTTGTCCTTGTTGCATATAACATAAACCGAGTGTATGAAGAAGGAGAGAACATTTAATATAGTTCAGCTCCAGATATCATCTCTCCATCTTGGGCTTCTAATGGCTAGTGTTGCTCTGGTTTGTTTACCTCTGCTTCTTGATCTTTGGGCACAAGAAAAAAAGAATGACGACTGTGATACATAGCATGTTTAAATCCAGCACAGGGACTGCATGGCCAAGCAGCTCTCTTAGTCCCACTGTCACAACCCCTGTTTCATTTCCACTCTTGTTCCAGCGCTAGAGATTCACACTAGAAAACAGCATCTCAGCTTAGCTTCCATATTTACCAGGTTTTAACAGAATCCTTCCTCTGCCACTTGGGCACAACATCCTTTAAACAAATTAACCTAGAAAGCTGGATATGTACTTTCTAGCTCCTCTCCTCTGCTATGTCTTTGGCTGACAAACCTACCTTGAAGACAGGACCCTTGGTACTTTATTAACCTTTCCCTCAAGTCACCAGGACAGTGGTGCTCTAGCCATCTCCTTCCCAACAGAGACCCAGAAATTTCACAAGATTAAGAGCATTTTTCCAGGGCCATACTCACTAAAGACTGATAAAACCCATGGGACTGGAATCCCAACCCCAAGACAAAACACAGTTTTACTCCCAGTAGTATTAAGGTTACTATTTGAACAATAACTAGCTGTCTTTTTCATCTCACCTTTGCCTGACAAAAGTGAGATACTAAACTTCGATCACTGCAATGTATGCTGTGCTAAAGCCAGCAGGTTTGCCTCCTGCTTACACTAGCATCTGACCACAGGCACGAGCTTGCATGCACACTGCAGTTTGTTTTGGAAAGTGGCTTTTGACTTGTGTTTTACCACCACTGCCAGTTACTCCAGGACTTGAGCTTTGTTTTGGCCTATGAGTCAGGGCACTGGGAAGACCAAATGCAGATATGGAAAATGAAGAGCTCTAGAAGAGGCCTAGGGTAAAAGTCAGTCTGGTTTCAATCTCCTCCACTTTCATGTGCCCCTCTCACTGCCACATTTATGGTGGCTTATGTGAGACACTCCTGCAGCAACTTCTGTGTAGTAAGAACTGTGCAAATAAAACCTTTTTTTTCCAGTTTTGGGACTGTAACTTTGAAACAACTTTTTTTTTTTCTAGAGACAGTAGAAAGGTGATGGTACAAAACAACTACAGAAATTTCTTGTTTTGACACAAAATTTCATTGTTTCTGAAGAGGAAAACCAACACCACAAACATTCCCCCTTCCAGAAGACGGAAGGAGAAGGGGCAAGTGACTGCTCCACACAAAGTTCTCCAGCCCTGAAATGAAGTATCTCCCAAGGTCTATGTGCCACTAAGGCACATCTGCAAAGTCCATGACAAATCCCAACACAGTTAAGTTCTGTTTCACAGTTTCGACAACACTCTTCATGTGACAGCTTTCTTTACAATCCCATATTATCTCCTTCTCACCTGGAATCATCATCTCTGGTTTTTCTTTCTCCTTGTTTTGGCCTCTGGTTTCCAATGGACTGTTAACTGAGAACCTCTTTTCTCCCTTGTATCTATGTTTCTGTCAACCCTGCTTTACATATGCTACTACAAAAAATAAAATCAAATTTCAGCTGCATGAAAAAAGGACTCAAACCATTTCACAGTAACTGCAGCATTCATGCCTATCTCTCACTGGTGCCAAAGGTGACTGGAATTTTAGTAATTGAATAGATAGATAAGATATGGGAGGTTATTTAATTTAGTATTTGGCTGTACCATGTTTCTAAAATACTGTGCAGCTAAAAAATGCTAAAGGTCACATGATGTGTTTCTTTAAGTAAATGAAACAACTTTTTCTAAAGTGATATGTTCATTCCAGGTGCAATTATCGTATTTTTAAGACTTTGCCGCAAGTTCCCGTTTAAAGGAAGGTTTTACCCAACAACTCTGAGGTCATTTTAAGTAATTCCCCTCCCTTCACATGCCTACACTAACACCAACAGGGCTTACAAGGAAATCCCAACAGGCAGACTGTTATTCAGTCCATTTCTGCATTTCTAAGGCTCATCGACCCTTCTTTTGTCAGATAAAAGCTTCCCATCTCTTTAAGCCCTTCATTCTTGCAATAGTCCCACAGAAAAGTTGACATCCTTTGCAAGGAGAGTGAAAAGCAGCTTGTCCGCCCTTCCCAATAGGCCAGGCTGGAGTTGTTTTAGCCTGTTTAAATCTCTCCCCTATTTATATGTTAATGTTCTGGTATCAGTAGAAAGTATAAACAGTGTTGTTTACAGCTCCCTGTAGTCTGTGAGCATCAAGCTGCCAGGAGAATACTGCAAAGAGATGTATTTATTGACAATAAAAATGACCACTTCTAAGACTATGAGAAACAAAACTGAACTGTAAAAATGCAGTGTCAGCCAACAATATAACCGTACAAAACAGGACTGGCAAAAAGCCATTAGCCAGGGGTCACTCATGGGCTCTGGAGAGCCACGAGATTTCATACTTAACACGGAGAGATCTGGGGAGACCTTCAGCACAGAGACCTCTGAAAAAAGAGAGTATCAAGTTCCTTGGCAAGGCAGCTTACATGCTCCATTTGCCATTATTGCAGATTTTTGTTAGTGGATAATGGTTCATAGCTTGGCTCATAGCTCTCCTGGATCCTGAAGTGAATTAAACTCTCCTAAGGAAAACAGCATGGTCTAAATGAGCAAGCACAGGAATTCTTGTGTTCAGATCTTCTCTCCATTTTGTGGTGACTCTCTTTATCAGTAGAGCACTATGCCTTAAAAATAACAGTAACAGCAAAACCAGGCAGCAGTGAGGACGTACATCAAAGATGTTTGTGCAATGTCAAGCTCTCCGAACATTAGGGCACAGAGCTTATCTCTTCTTTACATTAGTCAACAAAATGTTGACAATTGCAATGGCATTCCCTGTTCAAAACCAGGGAAATACCTGCTCACATCAGCAATGCATTATCTTCCAGTAAATACAAACTTAAGAACCTTAAAAAAATTCCTCATTTTCCTGTGTGCAATTTGCACACAAATGCAATTACTGACAAAAGATGCTGCACTGGTTGACTTCACAATCCTTATAGTATTGCTTTCTACTGAAAGATGGAAAAAGATGGGGGCCATTAAACTTTATCTCACATTCTCCTATCGTATATATGTTTCAGTTCTCACCAGGTGAGATTCAGCTCTCTACTTCCAGAAGGGAAAATGCAGGAGACTTCAGTGGGGGTTCTTGTGAGTCCATGCCACTCAGGCCAGCTGAGCTGCATCCAGTGCCTGCACTGACAATACTGCACTCTGCTCTCTTCAGAGCTGGGCTCCAGTGGCTAGATGACCAGTCCAGCCTGTCCTAGTGATCCAAAGTCACATCACGCCCACCAGTACCACTGCCTCTCTTGCTGGGCAGTCTCTGACAAGGTAACAAGAAAGGACTGAGTCTTTTTCTTGCCCTCACAGTCCTGCAAAAGCAGTGCAGAGGTACCTGGGGAGGACAACATATACTTGCTTGGCTGTTACTAGAGAAATATACATACACAGTAAATAAAAGGAAGTCATCTACTCAGCAACATTTTATCAGCAGCGCGGAATTGATGAAAGAGTAAAATGCTAAGAGGACCACTTGCAATGACATTGTGCCTTGTCAGAGCAGCACAGTCACAGAAAGAGTTTGAGGTGGTGAACAATAGGAGTATTATATTGGCAAAGATGTGCTTTTCTTCCAGTGGGAATTCAGTTGCTAAGTGCATCAAGAGGATTTACAGCAACCCTTTGCTGTAATAACTAAACATAGGCCTGCATGAAAATCCCACATTTGGCTGTGGCACGCTGGCTAAACTACTCTGTCTCCTTCTAGTAGTGTGTTCCCAAAGAAGGAAACAGCTTATTTCTGCTACTATATTACATCTGAAATCAAGTAGGAGTCTGGTGGTGCCATGCCAAATTTTCCAATGCAGAAAGTTTTTCTGTCTCCCAAGTTAAAGTAATCTGCATGTGGTCTTGCACATATTATTTACATCATCTTTTAAAGAAATTTAATCTAGCCAGTTTTGAGCTTTGAAGTTTTGCTGTATAATGTAAAAGGGTTAAGTCTACACAGCCTGCATCAGATGCTCCGCATGCATTATGCCGCGTATTTTGCAGGATTACAAGTGCTTATCAACAGTGCAAATAAACCAGCCCAGTGCTTTTACTCTACTCAAGACTGTCTGAAACGTGTTCATTTCTAATAACTGACAGCTAAACCACTAAGCCAGGTGGGGATGATGCTTGTTGGAGCCGTTTTGAGCTTCAGCAGAAGTTTCTAAAGCACCTTCCATTACTTGTTATTAATTACCGTTCTCTAAGCACCAGCAGTAAGAGACAAATACAGGCAGCTCCATAGCAAGGGGTTAACTTCTAAGCAAAAGGCATATCAATTAAAACCACAGTATGAACAGTGAGAGATATCTTGAATCTGAAGCCAGGAATTAAGATTCTTGTATTTATATTTTTGGCATCTGTATCTGAAAGAAGACAAAGAGGCCTATAAGTGTTTCTAAGGGTAGGTGGGTGTTTTGGTCAAGGGGAAAGCTGACACATCTAAAACTAGGTAAAGAGAGAACTGTAGATGTACTTCTTTGAGATACATCTACAGAAATAATAATAAAGAAAAGGCTAGAATGTAGTCTTACATAATTCATTGCTGCTGGGACATGGGCCGGGAGGGAAGAATGGAAAAAAACAGTCCATAAAGATGCCAATAGTTTCTAAGCAGAAACATCTGCTGAGGTCTTAAAAACGGTCAAGCCCGCAGCAAGCTCAGCAACAGGAAAGCCTGCAGTTGATCACTCCTACCCTCATCAGCCCCATGAGCTCCTACCCCTGAGACTGGATTGGAGCTTGGAAGACAGCTGACACTATGAATCAAACACAGCTCCTTTCTTAAAGGGGAAAAGGGGAGGAACAGAGAATCAGGATGGGTGCCTGGGGAAGGCAAATGATTATTTGGAATGGAGGTATTCAGGAAGAGTTACGAAAGAATAAGGGAACACGCCAAGGGAGACGCAGTGGCTTATCCACGCTGTCCCATTAGGGGCCTATACACTGAATTTCCATTGCTCTGACCAGTCTAATTTTAAATGTCTCAAGCAAAAGGCCTTGCTCCCCTTGGGAGGCTATTGCAAAATCTCACAAATCATCTTTGCCTTTTACATGACTGCCTCTTCCTTTGTGATAGTTCATTTAACTTTGTTTTCTCTTGATATTCAACAGTCCCCCTAGACATATCAGTTTCAAACAGCAATTTCTTCTTCCTGAAAGCATTTGTTCCTCTCTGCTGTCTTCTCTCAAGAAAGGAGTTATCTTAAATATCTGTGGAGACTATATTTTGTTCATCTCTGCATCTTCCAACAGGAAGGGAACATAGATCTGATGGATCTTAGAAGGATCAATGACTGGGGGGCCTCAGCTGCTATATTACAGAAGAAGTATACATTGGCAAAAGTTCTTATAAAGCACGGTTTGAAGCCTTCTCTTCCCCATCTCCAATCATTTCAGGTGCCAATTTTGACTAATTGTTCATGTTAAAACTTCCTTAAGTACATGAAGCTTTATCCACCAAGAAGGCCAAACTTCAATCAATGGCAATAAAAATTTTAACTACCAGTCCTTGGGTGGAGATTCCATTTTTGCTGAAAATCCAAAACTCCAGCAGCCTGCCATATCCACAAGAGTGGGTAGTAACCTAGCAGTGAATTTCTGAGTTTGCAAAGGATTCTATTTTAAAGTTAGTGGTGACTGAAATACCAGATCTGTACTTTATTTCTCAAAAAAGGGTAATATTTGAGTGCTTGGGACTTCAAAGGTATTTATGCTGCACTTTTGAAAATCTAAGCAAAATCCTTTCACCCCCTCAAACTAATCACTAACATTTTCCTAGCAATAGTTATTCTACATAAAGTTAGACTGAAGGATCAACATACGGCTTACATTGCTGTGAAATTACCCATGCAATCCACAACCAGCACCTCATAACAATAACAGAAGCGAACAGAGTAGTGGTTAGTGTTCAGATGTTCAAAAACAAACTCTGCAGTTCTCAGTATTCATCAGTTTTCAGATTTTGACCTGCTCTAGACCTGTACTCCAAAATGGCACAGTGCGATTTGCTTCCCAGTTCTCAGCACTGAACATCAAAAAGCTTGCTGCTTGATGGGATCTCTTCCAGCCTGCCTTGCTCCCTGCTCTTCTTCCCCACCTTTTGCTTTTTTCATTAGATTACTAGCTTCAAACAAGCAACTGTGGCACTATCTGAAGCTCTAAGGATCCATTTACCAGGCTTTGTAAGGTACTCTCCACCTTCATTACTTGCTTTCTGGCTATGCCTATAAACATTGTATCAGGGAATGACTTCCTGACAATGAACTTGTTCATGTTTCTAGTTGTGAAGTCAGTTGGATAGCTTAGTGTTGATGGTGGGACAAATAACATTACTAGAAGTAGTGGTATTAGACAGCTTTTCATGTCACATAGCTCAAAATGGCTGACCAAAAGGCCTTATCAATAGCTTGCTTTTCCTTTCAGGTGCAGAGCAAAGTCTTCACACTGCATGTGAGGCACTGGATGACTTCAAAGACTGAAAAACACAAAAAGGCTTAGAAACCTTCTTGCATCCCGCTATTCCTCCTGTAGATTTCTAACCAGTCTCAACCAGCTGCCTACATCCAATCTGGGCTCATGAAGTCCCAATTCCCTGCAGATCCTCTGGCAGCACACAAGAAGGGAATGGCCTCCAACAATGCAGGAGTAAAGGGAACTTTTAACTCAATGTTAAGCCTCTTAAAAATGAGCTGAGGTTCCTCTGAGATTTTATTAAATCTGCCAGCCTGTGAAATACTGCCCATTGGATCAAAGACACAATGCACCCTTTCTTAGCTTGTGTTGAGCTCTTCATGGAACTCCAAAGGGCACTAGTGCTGTAATGTCTCGTTAGGTCAGTCATTAAATACAAGGAACCGAAAAATTCACCAGAGACCGAAAGTCAGGATGGGATTCTGCCATCCCTTCAGGAGCACGTCTGACCCTTTTAATTCATCTTCACTCCTACCCCAGTACACTGAGAACCACTCACTGTTGCTGATGCACAAAACCCTGCCACGACAACTACTAAAAAGGGCAGCTCCATGCTGGCATTGATCCTGCCGTCATCTCACTGCATTCTTTGTCTAAGAGAACAGAGGCAGGATTAGAAGGGGGTTTAGAGTGCAACCAGGCAGTAAGATTAATAACTGCTCTTAGCTTCATTCATGATCAATTGAGTGTGTGTGAAACTGCAGAGGACCTTCTCCAAACAATCAGTAGGGACAGTAATGGCAGTCATGGAACCAGAAATCCAAAGCAAATTTCAGTTACACAGCACTTTTTTAGGGAAAATGTAAATGTTTTGCTATCTCTTGATCAGTAAATACTGCTCTGCTTGCATTGATCGGCTAGTACTTACCCCCAAATCTGTTATGCACCCTTTCTTACCCCCTAGGAAGTCCACTGACTCCAGTGGGCAAACAGGCAAGTATTATATGAAGGAAAGTTTGCTATCAGGAATGCTTTCAGCTACACACTTGAAATGTGTCAGCTACTCTTTAAACAAATAAAACACCTTGAAGACTACAGGATAACATGTTTCACCAGGTTTATCCCAATTTGATCTCCCAAAAGTAAATGCAGATAAATTACATACTCTGGCTCTTTTTACTTGGAGGGGCTAGCCCTTACTTTCTGAATTCTTGCATATGTGAATACAAGATATAGCATGTACCGTGGTCAGAGGTGACCATCAGAGTTCCCTATTGACCAGCCTGTTGGTAGGACCTCACTGGTCAGAATTCAGCAGTTGCTAGTATAAAAGTGGAAAACACACTCATGTGAATGATAACTGGCCATGTTTTACATTCATTAACTAATTCTGTTGACATCACAGAACAAAGTATTTTTGTAGCACTTTGATTGGTTGCTTGCAGTATAAGGAATGACCCCAGTGGGCATATGGCTTTGGGACACCACTCTGGTGGGAGCAAAACCATGTAGGAAAGGTGCATGCTGGGTTTTGATTTCAGAGTACACAACATCAGATAATGTTTCTCTGTAGCTGTTCGAGGGGCTTCTGGGGGGTCACTGCCGGCCGCTTTGTGAAGGTTTTCAGGGTTGGGATCACCCCCTCACCGCCCGTCTCTTGTGGCAGGGACAGGTGGCGGAGGTACTTAAGCCAGGAGACAGAGACCACGTAGCACACAAGGAATCCAGCAGTGAAGAGAGCTTTATTCAAATTTCCCGCAGCTTATAAGGGTTGCTGGGCAAAGGAGGGGATTGGCCATTTGGCTAGCCAATGCAAGGAGACAATATAATAACTATGGCAACACAGAAACCAATGGTAGACAAGTGAGTTAACAACTTCAAAACCCCGGCATCTCACCCTTTCTTATTCATAATAAAGACAACATTTGTAATTTTAATGGGATATAACAATGAAGATTTTTTAGTTGAACCTGGGGTGAAAGTTGATATAAAAATGAGAAAGTGAGTAAGATGATTTTTATTGAACTTGGGAAATCAGGTAATTTTATAATTTATGTTCCTATTATAAAAAGAGAAATCTCCAAATTAAATTTTACTTGAGTCTGTTTGGGTGACTCTACCCGAGCCTGTTAGGGAGGCTTCCAACCCAAGCATGTGTGGGTGCTCAACCTGAGCCAGTTAGGGCGGCCTCAACCCCGGTAGACAAGTGAGTTAACAACTTCAAAACCCCAGCATTTCTTTCCAGAGATGCCCCTATTTTCCATTTGTACATAACTTTTTATTCTAGAAAATATCAAAGTATCGGCTGTTCAAACTGGTAGTGATGAAATAACAAAGAGAAGTCCAAGGGCAATCAAAAGAGACTTCAGGGCCCTGTGACAATGGGTAGAGGGATCAGGAGCACAGGTAGTGATTTCCTTAATTCTTCTGGCAACAAGGAATAATATTGATAGGAATACACAGATCCATCAGGTCAATGAGTGGCCCCAAGGTTGGTGTAATTGGAAAAATTTGGGGTTTTTTGACCATGGGATGATCTACTCAACACCTGGTCTACTGATACCTGATGGGATGCACCTATCTCAGAGGGGGAAAAGAGTTGTAGCACAGGAACTAATGAAGCTCATTGACAGAGCTTTAAACTGGCTTGTAAGAGGGAAGGGGACAAAACCAGGCTCTCCAGTGATGAGCGATGAGATGGAGTGCCAAAACTGGAGAAAACAGGCACTCATGGGATCCGTCAATCTTCCTCAGGAGGTGTTGGTTACAATGTACCACACCTGAAATGTTTCTATACTAATGCACAAAGCATGAAGAACAAACAAGAGCAGGTTGAAGGTTTGGCCCAGTCCCAGAGACCATCACTGGCATAAGTGAAACTTGGCGGGATGATACCTGTGACTGGAGTGTCCCATTGGATGGTTACAGGTTCTTCAGGAGAGACAGACAGGGCAGAAGAGGTGGAGGGGTGGCACTGTATGTTAGAGAAGGGTTAGAATGTATGGAGCTCACAGTTGGCAACAGCACAGTTGAGAGCCTCTGGGTAAGAATCAAGGGGCAAAAAAATGATGTGGATGTCACTGTGGGAGTCTGCTATAGACCTCCCAGCCAGGACGATGATGTCAATGAATTCTTCTTTGAGGAACTAAGGAACACTCCCAGGTCAAGTGCCCTTGTCCTTATGGGGGACTTCAACTTGCAGAAATTAACTGGGAGCATCACACAGCTGGTACAACCCAGGCTGGAAGATTCCTAAGAAACCTGGATCACAACTTTATGGAACAGGTCCTAAGGGACCCAACTCAGAAAAATGCCCTCCTTGATCTGCTGGTTGTCATAAGAGTGGATCTCGTGAGCAAAGTGGACATTGGTGGCTGTCTTCGCCACAGCAATCACGAAGTCATTGAGTTTAACATCTCTGTTGACAGGAGGAAAAGTGCCAGCAAATCCTCAACTCTGGTCATGAGGAGAGCAGACTTCAGGTTGCTCAGGGAATTACCCCTGGGAAAATGTTTTTGCAGATCTGGGGTCCATCAGTGCTGGTCACTTTTCAAACATCACCTCCTAAGTGCACAGGAGCAGGCAGTTCCCAAATGTTGGAAGTCAAGCAGGTGAGGCAGAAGGCCAGCTTGGCTGAGCAGGGATCTTCTCTTGGAAATAAGGCAAAAAAAAGGAAGGTGTATGCCCAGTGGAAGCAACGTCAAGTGACATGGGAA
The DNA here is from genome assembly GCF_003984885.1 of Neopelma chrysocephalum. Taxonomy (NCBI): domain Eukaryota; kingdom Metazoa; phylum Chordata; class Aves; order Passeriformes; family Pipridae; genus Neopelma; species Neopelma chrysocephalum. The sequence goes on from NW_020897693.1 coordinate 22,904,212, forward strand.
GAATACAAATATGCTGCTTGCTGCTGTAGGGAGAAAATTCATGTGGCCAAAGCTCAGCTGGAGTTGAAGCCGGCCAGAAATGTGGGGGATAATAAAAAGAGTTTTTTCAAACATATTAATGGCAATAGGCAGTATAGAAATATCATCAGCCCGTTACAGGGTGAGGATGGTCACCTCACAAACAGGGACAGAGACAAGGCAGAGGTGTTTAACGCTTTCTTTGCCTCTGTCTTCAACATGGATGATGGACCAAGAGGGTCTCAGTGCCCTGAGCTGGAGGATCATGACTGCGAGAATGACCAGTTCCCAGTTGACCCTGAAAATGTGCAGGATCTGCTGCTCAAGCTGGATCTTTACAAGTCTATGAGGCCTGATGGGATTCAACCCAGAATCCTCAAAGAGCCGCAGATGTCATCCCAAAACCTCTCTCAATGATTTTTGAGCAGTCTTGGGAATCCCGAGAGGTCCCAGCCAACTGGAAGCTGGTGAATGTTGTCTCGATTTTAAAGAAGAACAAGAAGGAGGATCCTGGAAACTACAGGCCTGTCAGTCTCACTTCAGTGCCCAGTAAAGTTATTTACTTTACAGGAGAGTATTCTGGGAGGTATTGAAAAACAACGCAGTCACTGCTTACAGCCAGGATGGCTTCAAGAGAGGAAAGTCCCATTTATCCAACGTGATTTCCTTTTATGACAAGGTATCCCACCCAGTTGATCAAGGGAAGTCAGTTAATGTAATCTTTTTGGATTTCAGTAAAGCTTTTGACACAGTCTCTCACAGGATCCTTCTGGACAAACTGTTCAGCCCACAGCTGGATAAACACATCATGAGCTGGGTGAGGAATTGGGTCGAGCACAGAGGGTAATAGTGAATGGGGTAACATCAGACTGGTGACCTGTCACTAGTGGGGTTCCACAGGGCGCTGTCTTAGGCCCTGTGCTCTTCAACATCTTCATAAATGACTTGGACACAGAACTGGAAGGCATACTAAACAAGTTTGCAGATGACACAAAACTGGGAGGACCTGTTAACTCCCTTGAAGGCAGGGAGGCCCTGCAGAGGGACCTCAACAAATTAGAGGGCTGGGCAAACACCAACCACATGAAGTTTAACAAAGACAAGTGATGGATTCTGCACCTGGGATGGGGCAATCCCGGATGTTCCTACACACTGGGGAATGAGATGCTGGAAAGCAGTGCATCGAAAGGGACCTGGGGGTTCTGGTCAACGGGAAGTTGAATATGAGTCAGCAGTGCCCTGGCAGCCAGGAGGGCCAACCGTGTCCTGAGGGAATCAGGCAAAGCATCGCCAGCCCGTCGAGGGAGGGGATTGTTTCCCTCTCTGCTCTGCACTGGGGCGGCCTCACCTTGAATATTGTGTGCAGTTTTGGGCACCACAATATAAGAAAGATATTAAGCTCTTAGAGAGTGTCCAAAGGAGGGCAATGAAGATGGTGAAGGGCCTTGAGGGGAAGCTGTATGAGGAGTGGCTGAGGTCACTTGGTTTCTTCAGCCTGGAGAAGAGGAGACTGAGGGGAGACCTCATTACAGTCTACAACTCCTTGTGAGGGGAAGAGGAGGGACAGGCAGTGATCTCTTCTCCGTGGTGACCAGTGATGGGACCAGAGGGAATGGTCTGAAGTTGTGTCAGGGGAGGTTTAGGTTGGATATTAGAAAGAGGTTCTTCACCCAGAGGGTGGTTGGGCACTGGAACAGGCTCCCCAGGGAAGTGGTCACAGCACCAAGCCTGACAGAGTTCAAGAAGCATTTGAACAATGCTCTCAGGCACCTGGTGTGACTTTTGGGTATGCTCTTGTGCAGAGCAGGAGTGGGACTCGATGGGTCCCTCCCAACTTGGTATATTCTGTGGTTCTGTGAGGAAGACCAAGCTACACAAAGGAATGCCTATATCCATGATTAAAATGGAGCTAGGGGCAGCAGTTAGCCATGCCAGACAGCACTACACAAGAGCTTAGGAAAAACATGAAAAACAATTTTCCTTTTCTAATGGTCAACAATACCTTACGGGTATGTCCATGCAGAGTTGGAATGTCTGGACCCAGGTTTCAAAAATGTGGAACCATCCAAGCATTTTGCTTGGCCTGACAAAGGAGAGGAAGGAGTGCATGTGGTTGCCTTGCCCTTACCACACTCCCTAACATGTCCTGTAATGTGTCCTGCACGAACAAAATTCTTACTTCAAATAATGGAGCATTACCTGAATAGTCATCCCTCAGTCTGCACACAGCAGCTGGCTGTATTCTCAAGCATTTAGAAATTTGCCATCCCTATTTAATTGAAACAGCAGGAGAATTTATGGAAGCAAAACTAAGTTCCCGTAACTGATAACTGAGAGATTAACTTCTGGAAGGAATGCCTTCAGATCACATATGATCAGGACTGTGGTTTAATTTCTTCTCTATCCATGTAGTACTGACTAAAACAGTGCTAATGATAGAAAAAAGAAGAAAAGGAAATAAAAAGAACATATTGGCCTATTGGCCTCTGCCATCTGAAATATGATCTAAAGAGGTCACTGTAGCAGCCCCAAAAAATCCAGCTGCCCAAGGAATTTCTTACTGATTAACAATTCCTACTGGCATCAGAAAGAAAGAGTCCAGGAAAAACAAAGCTGCTCCAGCATGTTTTAAAACAAAACAAAACAAAACAAATCCCACAAAACTCCCACAGGCTCTTGTTTTCATTAAGCCAAGTGCCACTGACTTCTGCAGACCTCAACCAAGATCATTAATGGTTGAACTTGGACTACCTTTATGAGACCACCATACGAGACTCGTATTCACTCTTCACAGTAATTTTAAATTCTGTTTTCAATTCACGCTAACCTCTTACCTCCCCAGAAGCATTTATGAAACACTGGTATTAAACTGAGACTATAGCCCTTCACATTCAATGTGATATAATATGTCAGGGGATGGGTGAAACCTCAAAGGGGGCAGTGCAGTGAGGCACTGCTTCTGCAGGTTCCACTGCCCAATCTAGAGGCCCAAGGTAGCTCAGTGACTTTGAAGAGTTGCTTTTTCATGGCAGGGCTATGTTACTCCATTGCATTATTTAGAATTAGACCTTGTTAAATGCTGTTTCTTTGGCAGTTTTAGCCCAGAACTGACCACGGAAATATCCTTTTTTGCTCATATGAAAAGGACTTTGCTTTATGAATGAGGCACACTAGCCACAGCAATAAGGAGAGTGTGGAGCAAACAGTAAACATTGGTCTTCAATGCTGTCATATTAACACTAAATTCAGTTTAAAAAAACAAATGAGAGAAACATATGGTAAGATAGCTAAGAACGCTGATACTTCTGAGGAGGGGAGCAAGACGAGTCATTTGTAAAAATGGTAGAAACCCTGTCTGTAACTTCAGCAACGTTCAATTTCTGTATTTAAAAGAGTCCTCTGAGGCTGCAGCTTTCACAGGGAGCATGGGAAAATAAACTCATTGTGTCTGAAGGCCTTGAAAGGGAAAGGAGGCTTGAGGCAGGATGGGAGGAGGGGAAGAGCTAGAGCCCAGCTTGAAAACGCATGGAGAGAAATCAAAAACAAAGATGTACCTACCCCCCAACATGCACACACACACACAGAGGCAGGCCCTAAACTCTGACTGAACTCTGAAATTGGAGACCAAGCTGCTTCGGGAGCCACTGCTAACTTTTCTTCTTCTCTCCTTTTTTTTTTTTGGTGGGTGGTTTTTTTTGTGTTTGTTTTTTTTTTTCTTTTGGTGCTTTTTTGTTTTGTTTTCAATTACCTTCCTAAGAAGGAAAAGAAAATCAGTAAAGTTGTGTGCGTGTGTGTGCATATGTGTCTCCTGGGCAGCTTAGGAAGAGCGAGTTGTCAAAGGCCCAGCCCAGGATCTGTATTTCTTGTTTCTGGGGAGGATTTTATAAATATTTTGGAGGTTGCGTGGGGTTGAAGGTGGGGTGGGAGGGATGGGGGGGCTGCAGGAGGGAGGCTAGATAACTTTTGGGCCCACACAGCACAGAAGTTTTGAAAGCCTGCTTTTGATTAGCATTGCCTAGCAACCAACTCATCTGCTGCAAATCTCATCACGCCCCTGCAAAGCATCCACGGCATGCTAATCTTTTCATTTGATAGAAAAGCTGCTGTAATCTTTCTTCCTTTTCCTTTCTAAAAAAGCAGACAATAATAATAATGATGATAAAAAAAGATTTCATTCCTCCTCCTCCCCCTGCCCTGCACCCCCCCAGTGCTCTTGTTGATCCAACACTTTGCTGAGTTCCCATGGATGACCTACATGTGTGTGTTCTGGCAGACAAGTCCCAGCTGCAAAGGCAAGCTTGGGTTGGTTTTTGCTTTCTGTGTTGTGTGTGCTGGAAAGGGAGGGCGGCAAGGGGGAGGATTTTTCTGGCTGGGAGCTGAGAAAGGAAGGAGGCAGGCAAGGCTATAGCACTCAGAGTCCAAATGGCTTAAATGAAATGTCTGGCTTCAGATACTGTAACTGAAGCCTCCCCAGCAGACAGAGAAGAACTGGTTTGTTCTGGTGTGTGCGCATGCATGCTTATGCATGTTTCTGTGTGCTTGCACAAGTCCAAGTTCTCACTATATCTGCAGGAGAAGAGCGAGTCTTGCTTTGTTGCTGATGAATTCTGTGTCCAGCCAGCTGCAAACAAGCCATGTTCTGGAATCTCCTTGGGCTTTGTCTGTGTTTTCACTCTGAAAATATCATGCCTAAGGGTAGGGGAAGTGGTTTGGACAAAATAAGACTCGACCTGAGCATCTGCCCAGAACTGAAACCAAACGTTTGTCTCCCCGAATTTTTGGCTTTTGATAAAGCTCAGATAATTTTTCTTGCCACCTGGCCATTTCCAAGCATGTCTGTGCTTTATGGTTCCACACAGATGCACTAATCTATCATGAAACAGGCCAAGCATGCAGCTTCTAAGCTGGTGAGAAGCAGGAGCAGGAAAACATACAGAAAAACACATTTTCAAATATCCAGCCGCATTTTTACAGGCACACGTCCCAATCAGCAAGGTTTGTGCTACCCTGCCCTTTGTCCTTTCCTCAGTCTCCTTCCCCTCTTTCTAGTCTCCATATTTTTTTTTCCTTTTTAATACTTTTAAGTACTCCTAAGGATGTCTTGTCCTCCCCACTCAAAAAGAAGTCAACTCCTCCAAAGTGCAACCCTGGGGGCATTTCACATTCTGCTTAACAACCTATCCTCTTTCCTGCTCCTTGAACCTGTGAACTTTGAACATAATACACCTCACTCCTACCCACACGTGATGATTGAGAGCAGACTCCTTTACAAAGATGTTTCCTTTTCTCCTCTACAGCATAATGCTGGAAGCATTCCCACTAGTGAGGTGCTATAAAGATGACTGCAGGATCACAAGGCCCCAAAGCAAAGATTAAGTCCCTCTGGTCAATAATCTTACACCTAAGGAAATGACAATGCAGCCATTGTGTAATAGATCAGGCAGAGATACTAACAATTTCCTAAGAAATCCAGGCTAAAACAGGAGCAATATGAGGCCTGAGAAGCAGTAAATGTTATGTAAAGTTGAAAAGGACACTAAGTTTGTGGAAGGTGTTTCAGGGTCACGCTGCTTTGCATTCTTAAGCAATACACAGTGAACGACCAATTTTCAGGCCTACTCCTACAAAGTCCTAAAGGATAGCTAGGCCCAGTAACAAAACTTATGACAGCGTAGCTGAAAGAATGGCTGTAAGGCCACAGCAAAGGACAGTGAGGAAATTCAACCAAATCTCATCTTGAACCTCTTGCAACCACTTCAAAAGGTTTCATGGAGCAGAGTGCCCACAAGCCAACGCAATGAGACCCTTCATGTGCCATTTACGGCACTTGACAGGGAAGAATTGCCAGGTTTTGAAAAGCACATCCACCCACTCTCTCTTATCTTCTAAACAACTCCAGTCCTACCAGCTTCAGCACTCTGTGCTGCAAACGCTTTTAGAGTCATCAATCAGGTAAAAACCCTTTTCCCTATGCACACACTGGGCTCAAAACCATTATGGGTTGGCTCTGCTCCCACAGCCAGCTGGAGACAGAGGTGCTTTAAACGCATTCAACGGGAAATGAAATAAAAACCCCACCTTAGCTGGTTTTTAATTAAAAAAAATCTCAAGCCTCATTGGTTCTCAGGAAAACATAGAGTTGGCTCATGTTTAAAGTGATACTATGAAATAAAATTAGTATTTTAACAAATTCCTTTCTCTACGTAAGAAGGAGCTCTAACAAAATGGCTGGTGACCCTAAAAATAAGATTTTTGATCACTGGAAGGCAGGTATTTCAGACTCAAAAGAAGACTGAATTTGGCTACTAATTGCCTTCTCTTGCTAGGAATTTGCACCTATCTTTTCATAGACCTAAATTTCTTTGAAATCAACTCTAGGCCATTCCAGCGACAGTCAGCTCTGTTAGGCTGGATAAAAAGTAACAGATAGCAAAGCAATTTCACCAGATGGCAGAGAGCAGCAAGTGAGGAACTGAATGCCACTTACCCACATGGCAGATAATTTGCTATGAACTGCCATCACTGTAGAGACAGAAGAAGATAGATTGTTGTGAGTGGAAAATGAACTGGAATGGAGACAAGATTCCTCAGTTCAGACGAAACAGTGATTATCATAATTTTTCTGTAGAGTCCCAGAGAGTAGAAATTAAATATGTGACAAGTGTCAGGCCTCTGTTGTCCTTGATGAACTTATAAGCAGGTTTCAAATATCCCAGCCCAAGCAGCATTCTCATTAGCAAAATGAGTTGAGAAGCCAAAACCTGAATGAACATCCCTCAGATTCGCAGATGATGAGTGAGGACTTAAAGGTTGTAACATATAGTAGTTTTTTGTGGGTTTTTTTTAAATTTTTGTCAACTTAAAGGTACGGAAACAAAATTGCAAGCTCCTCTTGGTAACGCTGAATTCAGGTTTATGGATCTATGTTCCTCACAGCCTCTACTGGAGAAAAAATTCTTTATCAAAGAACAGTAGCAACTTATCTGTAATGATCCATTCTTGGGAAAGACTCAGGGCTAAGCAAACAATAGATTGTTATATGTATCAACCTTTTTTTTTTTTTTAACTCTAGCAAGTTGCAACAACTTCTCTCTAAGATTTATTTTTGTCTTATAGCAGTCATGTTCTTACAGTATTAACAAAATGACAGCTCCCAATGAACAGCGCATAGAAGGCTTACAGTATTGGACATGGCTGAGAAATGCCAGCTTTCATGATGTTCTGCAGTTCAAAAGTGAGGAAAGTTTGTCACTTTGGCAGAATATTAGCTGAGGGAAAGAAAAATGTGTGAAGGCAGTTAAATAAGGTTACACAGGTGCTGCTGCTTCAGACTGTGGAAAAAAATAAATTAAAATACATGTGAAAGAAAATAATCTCTCTAATGTTTGAGTCTTCTTACTGCAGGGATAAAACCACAAGTCTGCTTTAGGAGTGCTGCCCTTCTTTAACTAGCCAAACATCACACCGACATTCTTTGGTGACTTGTGGTTTGGAGAGATGGCCATATGTAAAGCTGAGGTCTATGCACTTCTTAGAACCAGAAACTATTTGTGTATGTTCTGGTAAACTCTGAGATGCAATCAAGCCAAAGACAATTCTAAATGCTAATAGAACTTAATTTCACGATAAATTTTATAGTCTCCTAAGACAATTTTATCATTTCAGGCTACTCTTTACCCCTCACAAATCAACAGATAGTTTCCAGTTTTAGGGGGGAAATGAGAAGGGTTTAAATGCTGCCAGTATCAAAACACAGCATTTCAGAATAGCCAGAGATTGAAGCAAGTTCTGTGATTGCTAGAAATACGTCAAACTCAAATTACACTCATAAGCGCTCCAAAAGTTTAAAGAAATTGAGGGAAAGAAACAAATGTGGTTATCACCAAAGTAAAAAGATGACCTTATCATGAACTCGTTTGTACTGAAGAAGTAGATATAATTTTACCAAAGAGTTCTTTAAAATTTAAATTGTTATTTATATAGAATTCTTGCCTTGTAGTTCACCCAAAGTCCCCTTGTTCTAGACAGAACGACTGAACTGCTTTCTTTAGACGATTCACAAATGAGATGCCTTTAATGTTTTTACAGAATAGACATCAGGGTTTGGACTTGTTGCCATACATGGCATTTTCCCCCTAAATTTACTGAGATTCAGTTGTATTAGACATCAAATCCTAGAATCAGAATACCAGGTTTTGCATTAGCATTGTCAAACACCTATTAATTTAAAATGTCAAATTGCATTCCATCAAAGAAAAATGCTGGTATTTTTAGGGTTTGGATAGCTTTGGATCTAAGGTAAATACTTTTAATTTCTTGCACAAATAGGAAGCACAGCGTTCTTTCTAAAGATAAGAGGGAAATGAAGCAAATATCTTGTCAACCAATTGCTATGCAGCAGTGAAATAGAGAGATTCAAAAACTTCAGCATACATTTAAGGTCTGGAAATGAGTCCTTTTAAACTCTTATCTTCCTACATGGATCTCCTTTTATGCCACACCAATTTTAAACTTCATTGTGGCTGTCACTTCCACAGTCTTCTGCTTCAACAGTTTCCCAGTTCATCATTGTCCTGATTGTACTGCTCGCTGCTTTCCATTCCAGTTCCTTCAAGATGCCCAGAGGGGTATTGTGAAATGGGAGATACAGCTTAATTTCCCATGTCCTAATACTACCTTCCAGTGACCCAACAGTTCTTAAAGGTTAGAAAAAGGTTAGAAAAAGTTAGAAAATGGACTCAAGCTTGTGCTAGAACATGCTTAGAATAAGACTACTTGCGCAAATTTTCATGTGAAAATAAAACTTCTTTCCTTTTTTTCTCCTAACACCCCATTTACCCATACATAATGTGAATCTGTACTCAAAAATGGAGGCCACGGAGCTTTTTAGAAAAGAAGAATCGCTTTCAACACTTGTAAGACAATTACTTTCTTCCTAACTCAATAAAAACTTTTTGAAGAAACTTTACATCAAAACCATCCAGAAACAAGTCCCTTATATAAGCCTTTTTGGCTCAAATGCTATGGTAAATTTTAATTAGATGAAAACAGTATTTTATGATGGAAGATATAAGACAACTGCAACAATCATTGTGTAACTATCTCTGCACGCCCATCAATGATAAGGTGACAGCAATTCCAAATGTCCGAATGACCAAACACATTGAAAACAAACTTAAACTCCTTAACAGATCACTTAGGATACATCGATATACCCAGATGCTTCCTGCTCCCTGGATAACGGGCAATTCCATGCTTATATCTGCACTGGTCTTAACCCATGGACTTCCTTTGGAGGACACTACCTGGGCTTTCATGTGTCTGCAATGCCTTGGTTGTAAATGCTTTCTGGTATTGCTTTCTGGTGCAATTGTGCATGCTTGTGTGCTTACAAACACAGCCATCCATTAACTCCTTATCACCCTCCTTTGCCAGGGATTACTCAATAGATAGAGAAAACACAGCAAAACCAAACCAGGATTACCTGATCCAAGTTTTTCATTCTGTTCTGCCTGCAAATTAGTGTTGCTGAAAAATAAAAAGTCTAAGAATGTTGTGATTGGGAGCTCTCTAATATCCATGTGATGGATGAACAGCAGCACAAGCTTCCTCACTGTCTGCCAGTTCATAGTCACTGAATCAGGCAGAGGAAGCCTAAGGACAGGAACGAGGTATGGGCTCTGACCATTCACTCTGGGACTTCTCCGCTGACATCAACGACAAAGGTTCCAGGTGGTTTTCCCTAGCTGACCTCAAGTTGGACCACTGACTCTTACCAAGAAGACTAAAGATAAGAAGAAGGAGTAAAGTACTAGGTCCCATCCTAGATGAGTATGCTGCTCCAAAGTTTTGTATGTCAACACAGAGTGAGGATCCCTTATGTAGGGAATCAAGGTGATCAACTGCTCTCTGCTGCAAGGGAAAAGAAACAGACTACAGCAAAGGGAACTCTAACCCCTGTTCTTGCTAGAGACTTCTGAAAGGCAAATGCCTTCAAACTGTCAGTGACTGTTAGAGACAAAGTAGGCCCAATCTTATAGAGCCAAATGTCTAATACTGTAGGTCTGTAGACTTACACTACTCTACTGAAATCGAACTCTTCATGACGTTAAACTGCCTATAAAGCAATTAACTTAGACGCTCTTTCCAGTGGTTTTAAGAATATATATTCCTTCATCTTCATGGAAGGTCCTAGCTGCATGGGGAATTGCATTTGTAAGTCAGCTATGAAACACAGGCCACCAAACTGTCCTGGAAACAGCAGCAGCCAGCAGACTCTTATGTAACTGAAAAGCTTAGAGGAACTGATGTACGATTATCTAAAGATGCAGTTCCATGGGACCTTCAACCAGTCTCAGCTGAGTGGCCTAAAAAAATCCCCCAGGATTGTTTTTCAGCCAGTTTAAGCCAGTTCATGCAACTATTCAGGTCAGAAAAGTGCCAATACCAGAGCAACAGAAGAAGAGGGGAACACATAGCTGGGAGCTGAGGGAGTAGGAGCACAGCAGACTGAGCAGTTTAAACTGCTGTGGAGCTGAACCTTGGGAAAACACAGAAAGAAACTATTTGATCCACTTTTCAGTCACTACTGAATGTAGCACATGAGCTCCTACATGTTCCTTCTTAATGCTAAAGTGCTTTTTCAGATATTTATAAAAGATCTTCCCTGATTATTATAGAGGTAACTGAGCTCTGCCCCACTTCCACTGAAGGTAATGGAAAGAAAACAGGCTGCTTTTGGTCAACAATGGGAAACCAAGCAAAGAGTGAAACTGAAAAGTAGCAGTGGAAAAATATTCTAGATTTAGAATTACGGACAGTAAAGAAATCACAAAGAGAAATGGCAAGTGGAGTACCTTTGGATTTCGAACTGAAACCTGCTCTATTGAATATTCTGCACTAACTGGGAAATGGAAACAATTTACAGTAGACAAATCTCATGATGTCTGACAACTTGAGTATTGGCACAGTAGTGAATAGAAGTTGATGCTCGTTGACTCGTAAATCAAATCAACTTTGAAGTCTTTCAAGGGGTAAAGTGTGAATAAGCCGCTTGAAGGGAATCTAGCTTGTATGCAAGTTAGCCAATGGGCAGATGCTTACTCTGCAAACAGCTGCCCTAGTCTGAGAGACTGCTGCCCTCCAGCTGCCTCTATCTGCCACCCTGCTCAGAGCTGCTGTCTCCCCAGCAGCTGGCAGAGCCACTGCTGTGAGCACTTCCAGGCAGGATTGGACACATCAGTTTAAGCAAGTGGTTTGAGCTAATGCACCTTTACACTACACCCCAAAATGTACTGGGGAGTACGTACACAACCCCCATCCATGGCCAAGCAGTTGAAGGTGGCCAACACAGGACTGTGGTAACTGGGCTCAGCAATACCTTCCCGCTGAGTCCAGAGGAAGAGGGTTGTCCGTAGGTTTTGACTTTGCTCTTGTTTACACAGGGAAATTACACTGCTTCAAGTAAATGCACAGTTTATATCCAATTTACTTAAACTATTGCAAACCCTTATGTAACCACTTAGTGAAACGCAGCTTAAACAGAGAATGAACATGGGTGTGGCACAAGTTCCAGTAAACCTGTTAAACTTACTTAAATTAAACCAGTAGGATTTCCAGCTGTTAACAAATTCTGTGCAACTCCATAAGGGCAAATTCTTCCATTATGTCCATACTCATGCAGGAGTAAACTTGTATGCAGTAGGACTAAATAAGTTCAGAATTTGGCTCTGCACTAAGCACAAACCAAGTTTTAAATTGTAATCAATCCTAAGCACCAAATCACAGCAAACCTGAAATTCCTTTACTGTTATTCCCAGGGTAACACACCACCTGAAATGTGGAAAATATGAAGCTCTCCATCCTCATGATCACTGTACCTATTTTCCTCAGGCTCAGGCTTTGCAAAACAATTAGAAAGTACCATGGTCTCCCAGTACTTGAAAGAGTAGAGGCCTTGTAAATCTCAATATCCTGCCTGTCCAAAAGAATGGAGCAGAGCTGGCTTTGAGTATGGGGGAGGAGAAAGGAAGTGTTCGTAAGCCTGAATGCAATCAGTGCATACAGTAGGTCTAATTCTTGTCCTATCAGCCTTGACGCAATGTGTCCTTTTCTTTCAGCTATTTTAGATAAACAGGAAAAGAAAAGGAAAAAAAACAGTGCTGGAAAAAATACAAGTCAGTTTAAAAAGAAAATGTTATTGTCAAATGTTCTAATAGTGGTTTCAAACAACAGTGAGTACAGTATGTCATATGAAAAACAGTGTTATTGGTATGACAGTCAATCATACCAAAACCAGAAAAAAAAGAGAGACTTTTTTTAAAAATGATGCTGCAATAAGAATAACTAGTGATTTTGAGCATTAAGCATTACAGCTTACGAGTAACAAAACCTGAAAAGTGGAAACCAGCACAAGTGGTATTATTCTTACATCCATTTTTCTGACAGGGAAGGTTCTTTACAGATACTTAAAGTGGTTTGCTGTGGTTTGCAAATAATCGTAGAGTGTACCTATGCTACTGCCTAGCAAAGCCATGAATAGCACTACCTTCCTCTAGCCATTACATTATTCCAAGAAGTATTCTTTCATTAATGCTTCATACAGAAAAAAATCCAAAAAACAGGTGAAAACTAGTTACACAGTAGGAATAATCTGGTTTGGCACTCAATACTACTTCTAGAAGCCAAGTCAACTTTCTGGTGTGAATGTGGGAGTGTTAACACCACTGAAAAGGCTTATTCTACAACTGAAGACTATAAAATATAGTCTTTCACAATGATTTTTGTGCAGAAATCTATGAAAGAAGACATAGGTTATGACAGCAGACCCTCTCAATTAACAAATGTTGTACTTCTAAATTTTGTTTATAAAGACATTGGACCTAGTAAGCCAAATCATTAGTGATGGGCATAGCTTCAAAGAAATCAGTGCAACTCAGTGACGTGATGAGAAAATTTGACTCAGTTTAATTTCTTATTGGTGGGCTTTTATCATTTGTAGCATGGACATGAGGGATATGAAGGGACACATTCATCTGTTTAATTAATTTAACAAACCACACAGTATGATGCATTGTCACAATCAATTACCAGAAATATGGAAATTGATATCTTCAAAACATTCATAACTAATTATCCCACACATTTTCACAAAGTAGTTCAACGTTACTAACTACTCTGTGAAAATGTTCACCGATGTTATCCATTGTCATTCAACAAATCTAGAGCTGAGTAAATATTAAAAAGGAGCTTCTTGTTTCCACAAACACCTTCTACCCATTAGACTGTGCTGCTTATTCACACTCTTAAGGACTTAGCTGTGAGTAAGAACTGATGACTATTTTTATCTCTGTTACTCATCAAAAATCCCTTTATTCAGTGAATGGGCTGTATGTAATGGGCTTCCATTCCAGTTCTTAGAGCATGTCTGTTCACAATACAAAAACCACCCTTACTAAAATTGCTCTTAAATGAGTCTCTAGAAGTGTTATGGATGGACTAGACAACACTGACAATACTCTCCTTTGACCCCATTCTAGTTCTTCTGCAGAACAGATTGTCATCATGGCTAGGCTTCGCGAATGAAGATTTGGGTAAGACTGTAACACACTACTAAATTTAAGAGAAAAAAGATGCTCTGAAAGACATCCTGGAGGATGCAGAGTTGCTAATGAAGAGTATGCCCTGGTCAGGTGACATGGTTCCAGTTCTCTACTCATTCAGTCCCTCCACTCCCTGTGATGCTGTAAATGTCTCAGTCGTGCTCTATAACTGCCTGGGGTTGTTTGTTCGTCCATCTGTTCAAAAGTCAAGAGTCAATCAACGCTTTCATCTTCCTCATGCTCTACTATAGTAGGACTTTTTTCTTCACTCTCCCCATATAGCAGGGCATGATAGTTGACTTTCTCTACTTGCTGCCTCCTGCTGACATTTTTCTCTTGTACCTCTTGCTCTGCTTCTGCTTTCTTTCTTTTCTTTCCTTAAACCCAGTTGATAGGACTACCTTTCTGGGCTGTGCCCTTTGTCTGCAGGGGTAGTGAACCCTGATCCCTAGAGGAAGCCTCGAGCCCTAAAATTCAGGTCAAATAAGTTACCAGTTCTGTGAACTCAGTATTCTCTTTTTAAAATATTTTAAAAGGAGAAGTTGTTTGCAAAAGAACAAAAGACCAGAAAGGTTTATAACTCCTAACAGAAGCCATCTGCTTGAATGTAAAGCAGGGAATGTATTGGCATTTTCAGTTCAGGCCAGGACAGCTGGGATCAAGAATACCAGCCTGCAGGCTGTTGTTCAGACTTATCTTTCTGTTAACGAAACAGTTTTTGCAAGAGAAGTGTTATCGTATCCTTAAAAACAAACAAACTAACAAATACTTTCAGAAACCCCCAGCATATTCTTTTATGAAGCTGAACATTTTCCTCTCACACTCCTGAGAAAAAGGGCAGGCTACTCCAAAAAATACTGCTTGCCATTATAAATCAAACAGAGGAAAGAGAAATGAAGAGCTCATTCTGTAGGTGTTCTTTATTAATAACTTTTAACTAAAGTTATATATTAAAATATCCAACACTGATTTTCTACAAAAAAAAAAAACCAAAACAACAAACAATCCACCAAAACTCAAACCTGTGAATTTCAACCATTATGGGATTTTTTTGTTTCTCCTCTCTTAAAAATAACATGACCATGGCCCATTTTTCAAGCCAGATTTCAATCCTCTCCAGCCAGCTGTCAGGAAACCACAGAAGGTGCTTGAAAGAGCACAAGAAATGACTGGTTCTAATCTGAAGGAAAAAAAAAAGTTGGGGAACAAGGCAGCTACTTGTGGCAGAATGTTATTTTTTCTTCAGTCTCTGCCTGCATATTTTCACAACATGTGTACTCTGTTACCCCATCACTTCCCTCTTTTCCTTTGGTAAATATCTCTGCTTTGGAATAAAAGAAGGCCCAGGGGTGCTACTTGTAAGGACTGCACTTGCCTTGATATGTTTTTTTTGAACTGAACACATACAATGGACACATTTCAAACTTGGACCTTTGCCATCATACATGTTGCTTTTAGTCTAACTTTCTCAGATAATGGGTGGAGGTTAGAGGTAAGGAAGAGGCTGGGAGTGGGGTCATACACTCTATCCTTTACCAGATGTGGGATCTCATGGGAGCCAAGTGTGATAGCCCACACAAACCCCTCTAAGCACACAACATAATGGAGAGAGAGTGGAATGCAAACTGACTCTCTCCAAGCACTGATTGTTTGCAAAATCAAACACGAACCCCATGGAGAAATGGATGCCTAGGCCATACCTTTGCCATGCAGCTGCTTAGATTAAAAAAAGGTAGCATGATTAATAATTTATTTTTAAAAAGAAACAAATCTGTTTACAAGTTCTTTTTGAGGAAGAGAATCAATGAGAGGGAGATTTCTCCCCACTTTCACCCTGTACACTGCATGCCCAGTTAAATGACTGGGTTTCATATATTTGATTTAACCTGCTATTTGCAACCCAACAGATGGACTGAACTAGATTAGACATCTGTTCTAGAGAAGAATTAGAACAGAATTGGGACCTAGGAAACTCTGGATTAACACGGCTCAAAGACTAACCCACACCCAAATACTAACCCAGTTAAGAACACTGGGTAAGACACACTTTTCAACATCGTGCTCATGCATCAAATGGCAATGCAGCAACAGCTAGGGGAAGGACAAGAGATGGCAATGGGCTCACCCTGTGAACTTACATGCCAGGGTACTTCCAAGTGGCATGTGAATGAAGCCATGTGTACTAAGCAACTTGGAGATGGGAAGAGTTGCCAGTAGGGCTGAGGGTAGTGCTTGAGCAAAGTTAATTTGGGAACAAAACAAAGTATTGAGAGGTTCCTGAAAGGGCTAGGGAGGTCTGAAAGATTTGAGAATTCTCTGCATTACATAGTGTTGAGTCCAGCTCTGCAAAGTATTTTTCAACTTGTATTTTACATACATGGGACTGTATTTTCTAGAAGTTGTGGATTTCTTTATATATACAGACCTACCTGTGAAAACTGCAAGAGAGGTTAGGAATGCAATAAACTTCAGTTTTTTGCAGCTCCTTTACTAACCAACTGAACTAGCTACCCCATTTAAGTTTGGTTGTCAGGTTTTCATCTGCTACTAAGACGCAAACAGCTTTGGAGTAAAACACAGCAGTACTTTGTAGGAGCCAAGCAGTGTCACACAGCAGCAAAAGCCATATAAAGAAATCTAATAACATTATAGGAGGAGAATTAAGGTCCCATGTAAGAAAAATGAACATCACATACTCTTTGGCATGGAAGGGCTAACAGAGTTTTCTCCTACAGTATATGTGCTATCCTGTCAGTGATAAAGGATCCAGCTCTGTGCTGGGACAAATAGCTTCTTTTCTTGGTCTAGTGTAGCAGAAGTCTTCTGTCCCGTTGTTTTCTCTTGGAAAAAGAAAAGAGTTACTACAAAAAGGTGCAGAAAGCTGCCTAGAGCATGGGTAATTCAATCAATATCCCTGGCACAGCTGGTATCCTCTGGCACACACTGGGCAGCTTATCAGGCAAAATGACAGCAGGTCCAAAGCTCCATTTCAGATGCTGCTGTTGCTCAGCCCAGAAGTTGGGTAGCAGTCCTCACCATGCTAACTCTGCAGCAGAATACTTAATCTAAGAGGATATATAAGAAAGGAAAAGGTGTAAGACCTGTCAAATGACAAAACCTTGTAATATGATACTAGCAATGAAATGTGTGCAAGAAAATAGAGCAATACCACAGACAGCTAAAGAAAGGTGTTGCCATGACCTGGTAACTTCAGATAAAGTGATATGGGCCCTGCTGCTGCATGTCCCATAAAGGAAGAGGGGGCTCACATATACAACTCTTCACTAGCTCCTTTCTCTCTTTTACAGTTTCAACTCAAGTAATGCCACCTTGTGAAGAGGCAGAACTCCAGGGTCATCTAATGAAGCTCTGAAATCCACTGCTGCCTACTGGGGCACCAAGATTTCAAGACATTAAAGTTAAAATAATTCCCAGTAGGTCTCCTACTAACATTTTAATGTGTCTGTACCAAGTGGTATTTTCACAACATTCCCTTCCTTTCTCCTTTGACTGGATAAAGAGTTAGGAGGAAAAAAAATGTACCTGTGAATACTGATGTGCAGGGAGGCCTCGTAAATTCGCTTCCCGTCAGTTCAACAAATGAGGTCCCCCTGGGAAGCTCTGAGAGAGAGCCTTCTCACAACAGCCTGATTATCAAAAGTTTCTTCTGTCTTGAAATACTCTAACCTCACAGGGACAAGCATCATAATATTATGAAAGTATCATAATAGCTTGAGCACTGTAAATTACTTTCGTAACTTGGGATGCGTGAGGCACATTTCCAGCAGGCTGGTTCCCAGCGATGCTGTTTGCATCTCTGTATCACTTGAGAATTACCCCAAGCCCAAAAGATTCATGTGCTGTACAAATTCAATTTCAGAATAGAAATGTGATTCTCCATATATTGGATTTCAGGTAGTCACTGCATCCATCAAAAGTCCAGTAAGCTAGCTTTATCACTGCCTTCTTCTCTTCAGAAATATAATACGTGTTATCTGTTACAGTCCTACCCAGTATTTCAAAAATTTTCTAGAAATAAGCTGTTCTTCAGGGATTGCCATAAGTCTACAGTACTTCAGTATTGATGGCATTTCTGTCAACTTACAGATCTGCCCTTCACAGTTTTCTGTCCTGGATCTTTTCCATTTTTGTCGTTTACAGATCCATCCATGTTTTGCAGCTATCTCTGTGTGAAGGCATTCTACATAATAATCTGAGAAGTTATCTCCTGCTTTCTTTCCAGTCTCCCTAGAGTTTCTGGGGCAGCGCTTTTGTATGTTGGTACACAAAGCTAACCTCACATGTATCCTTCTCCTAACGCTAAAAAAGAAACTGCCTTACAACCATGTTTCAGTTCAGTTGTAACGTTAAAACTCCAAACTCTAAGAAACCAGAATGAACTAGTGTAAATCAAACAGTGCTCTTACCACTTAGACCCGCCCTGCAACCCTTTGCAATCAGGGAATCTAAAATTACCATATTTACAGCATCTGCAGCAGAGCCAAGTACAAAACAAGATGAATAGCCGTGACGCACAAGGCAGAGTGTAGAAGTATGCAGCTGGGCCTGCAAACAATATAGGCACTCGGCACTGAAGTCCATCTAATACTTTTCACAGATCAGAGTGACTAAAAGGGGAAGGAGGGGGAGGGAGGAGAAGAGAAATTCCAGGAAGATGAGTGAAAACACAGCAGAAGTCCCAGGCTGCTTCACTAATGGGTAATTGAAATGACTCACAAAAGGTCTAATAGAGAATTCAATTAATTAGGGACATGACTGGGCAGGGAGGAGGAGGAAAAGAAAAGAGTGCCAGTGATACAAGAAAATCACTCCTTTCCATTTACTTAAAAAAGGGTCTGGAAGAAAACCTGAAGGTAAAAAAAAGCCAAGTTTTTCAAGGCAGGGCCTCTACCCTTTCTTATGCACAGAAGAAGCCCACAGTTGAACCACCCTGGCTTCATGGGATGAGAAAAGGACAAATAAGCAGATTCCTACTGCCTGTCTTCCTTTCCCTAGATTTCTAAAGAAAAGGAACAAAAAAAAAAAATTTTATATATTTAATACATCACCAGTAAGGCAACTAGTAAGAAGAAACTATGAGGACAAGACAGAGGAATGATGCAGAATAGATTAATACGATGCTGCTAATAGCATCCCCATCTTCATAACACCGCTACTTATTCCATGTGACAATGAGGGGAGGGCGATAGGAAGCTGTAGGAAGCTGTAAAAATGAAAAATACATGGGGACATATGAAGGAAAAAAATGTAATGCAAGAAAGGGAGAGCAGTAGGAATGGGGAGATGAAGGAATGGAAGCAACATGAGGAGGGAGAGGAAAAAATGGAAAAGGAGTGGATGGAGGGAAGAAGAGGGGAAATGGGGAAGGTCATGGGTGAGAGGACCAGGAGGGGGAAAACCTGAAAAGGAGGAGAAGAGCAGATGGAGGAATGGTCAGGGAAAGAATGAGAAGTTTCACAATCAGTCAGCGGTTAGAACTTGCTGTGATGGGTAATTGGGAACAGCAGTGTTGATTCAGTGACCATCTATTGACAAATACTGCTTCTGATTAAGCCTCAGAGACTAAATTTACACTAGTGCTAGTTTAGAAGTCTCCACGAATATGTGACCCAAACTTGCAGGCCCACAACTGGTCATTCCATCCCAGGATGGAAAGTGGGAAAGTGGGATCTGCAGCCTTTCACAATAAAGTTACCATAGCTTGAAACGTAGCTCTTGTTAATTCTGACTTGGAGCTGTTATTGCCAGGCTGGCTGTTAAATAGCTTTACAAAAGAAACTCACAGTCATTGTTTACCTTCGTGAATCATGAAGAGAGCTAACAAAAAGCACTTCTTGGGCCTATCGGGTTCAGCACTGAATACCCTCAGAAGGCTTAGATATGCTCTCACGCTCAAGGATCTATCACTGTGAAAGGTTGGCAAAGTTTGCAATATACTGCATGTTTGGGCAATTAGTTGAGTATTTCTGTTCCCAGGGTTGCCAATCTAACATCTTAGCATGAAAACATATAAATCAAACTATATACCTCTGCCAGTGAACAGACCGTTAATGTCAGCCCGACTATCAAATGACTTCCAGAAAAGCAAAAGATTTTTTATAAGCTTTATATTTACAGTAATAAAGAAGATACAACACTGCCCAAGAAAACAATTTTCAGGCAGTCGAGACATACTGGACCAGAAGGAAAAATATACTGTTTAGGTAACAAGAACCAGTATGATACAAATATCTTCATACTACTGTAAATACACTTGTGTCTAGATACATAAATTGCACTACCATAACAAAATCCTGGCTTTCACATTGTTTTAAGGTAGATTCATGCAAAAATGAGTATGCAGAAATCCCCAGCTGATTCAGAATTGACCTTCCAACATGACTAAGGAGTATTATGCTGCTGCAGGAATCATTTTTCAGAAGTATAAAGTGGAAATTCAAATTCCTTTGGGCTGGTTTAAAAAGTAGCCCCTAGAAATTTTGTGAAGATATTATTGTTGGTGCTCCAGACAAATGTAAACATATTCTAGTTTCAACCAACTTGGTTGGTATTTTCTAAGGAAAGGACTACAAACTGTGGGCGTTAAGAGCCTAGGTGCCTATGCAACAATGCTATTGTCATACAAGAATTACAATACAGCTATAAAATGTCAGTTAAGTCAGGCAGCCTCAAAAGTAAATTCAAGCTGGGTAGCCAAAGCACTTGACACAGTACTTTTTTGGCTTCAAAGCTCCATTCTTTTCAAATTCTCTAACATGTCAGATGAAACAGACAGTACAATGTGCTCTGAAGGTCATCAGTTTCTAGCCAAAGCGCCTCCAAAATTTAGCAGGTCCTTGGTTTCATTGCCAATATAATTTTGTCCTTTTACTGAGCCTTCATCAAGTTAAACTCAAGAGAACTACAGGCTAGGTCAACATGTATCTTGAGGCTATCTGGGTTCTGTTAAGCCAGGCTGACGCATTTTGTCCAGACCCTCCTCTCCTTCTCTTCAAAACACTCATCAGAAAATTTAAAAAATCCCCTCTCTTCTACAGAATTTAAATAATTAGAAAAAATTCTTTTAATCTCTCTAATTATGTACCATCCTGTATTTAGTCAGTTGACAGCACTAAAGAATGATTTTTCTGTATTCCACAATGTCATCCCTCCTCCCTGGATCTATTCAAAGCCTCTTGTACATATTTAATCACTCCTAGCTAGGCCTGGCTAATGAAATGCAGGGCCTTGCCCTGACCTGACCTTGCTATTTCTATTTTGGCTCAGCACATCCTCTGCTAGTTGGGTAAAAAAAAAAAAAGTTCTTTCTTTCTCTTGGACTTAAAGATCCTGTTACTGGCAGGGGGTATGGTCAAGGACACTGCTGAAAACAGAACAAATGACTCTGAACGCTACTTTGCAAAACTACTGCAAACCGAAAAAGGACCATAGCAACTTATGTGCAAATTTTTTCCCCTTTTTCCTTTGCTTGGCAAAGACTGGTGGGCACTGTTCATCTACTGGGAATGCCTTATGGATAGATAATTCTGTAAGAAAAATGGACTGCTCAAATTGTTTCCAGCACTCATAAAGCACTGGTATTTGTTTTGGGCACTTACTTCAACTAAATATATTTTTCTTGGTTTTCCCTATCTACCTTTCCTATTTGCCAATACGACAATTAAAAAATATATTTTCCCTTTCCAAGAGCTTGTAAAGAAGTGTGATCCCATTTATGAGCACTAGGAATGCTGGATGTTGGGTTAGCCCTTTTGTCACATGATGTTGGTTGCAGGAATTTATCAACGTGCCAATCAAAAGTCAGAAATGTTTCTAGTATAGAACAGGACAACATTTACATGGTGATTGTGTGGTCTTTTTAAGCTGAGTTTTCAAGCGGTTTGTGATTTTGTTGACCATTAGTGGTGCTCAACAGTGGGGAAGGATAAGGTCTGGATGGATAGAGGGTTCTTTTAGATTGATGGTGGTCCCGGCCAGGCTGGGGCCTTGTAAGGTACCCCAGCCTTGGCTAGGTATGGGGGCCAGAACAGTTGGTCGGTTGGTTTGTTTGTTTGTCTATTTATTTCTTTAGTTTTGGCTCTCCTGCGGCTACTGCCCAGGTTCGGCATGTTCTGGATATATTTGCTTTGCTCTGTTACACCCTGAAAGAGTGGGCAGGACAAAGGGTTGTTACTGGAAATGAAAGACCTGCCCAAATCGTTCTAACAGGAACGTAGCCTATGTACCCCTATGTGGTTGCGAGCTATGCTGGCGAGGGTTCATGCCTTTGGTAGGGTTGCCCATGCCAGACAGGTCAAAACCATAGGGCCAGATAAACTACATCCTTGGGCAGGATGAGCTCATTAGCCTTCTGGCAGTCATCCTAGGAGAAGGACAACTCTCATCCCAAACCCGGGCAGATGGAGCTCGCTTAGCCCTGTAAGGCCATCCATCTAAGAGAAGGTCACTCTAATCAAACCTACGTCCTGAGGACCTCGCTGCCACCATCCAAGCTTGCTCGGCCCTGGCAGATGAACCTCAGGATTAAAGGGTGGGTTCAGTTCCGCGCATACTGCATCTCACCTAAAAAATCCATTGCGCAGGCTTGAAGGCTTTACCCACATGCAAAAAGTCCTGTAGCGACGGGCGAGGGTCGAAACGGTAGGTGAAAGGTGCACTGGGAGCCGCAGACTCAACCCTGCATGCAGGCGGTTCAGGATATTGGTCATTTGAGACTGACGGAGATGAGAGTCTCTTGGGGCAGCACCCTGAACGACCAAGCAGCCTTTTCAAGGACAGCACTGCTTGCTCCACTCGGAGAGGGGCCTAGAAAAGGTGGCCTAAACAAAGCTCATCTCCACCTTCACCCGGTTGGTTAACCGCAGACCAACGGGCATCTTCTTCCAATGCGGTCGCACAAAGAGCAAAAGACAAAGGCATGCACCTGCCTCCAAAGGTGTACCCAAATTAACTCTAGCATGCTGGAACATCAGAACCATGCTCGACTCTGCGAATAGCGGACGTCCTGAGCGACGTTCTGCCCTAATTGCCCATGAACTGGCTCGTCTCAACATTGACATTGCTGCTCTCAGTGAAGTTTGCCTTCACGAGGAAGGCAGCCTCAGAGAACATGGTGCCGGTTACACACTCTTTTGGTCAGGTAAACCCAGAACCGAAAAACATCTCTCAGGTGTCGGCTTCATGATCAAAAACTCTATTGTCTCTAAACTCGAAAATCTTCCGACAGGTCACTCTGACCGCATTATCTCCCTACGCCTTCCACTAAACAACAACCAACACGCTGTCATCTTCAGTACATATGCCCCAACTCTCCAAGCTGACCCTGCTGAAAAAGAAAAATTTTACACTGACCTGCGCTACCTTACCCAAAAGGTGCCCGCAGATGATAAGATCATTATCTTTGGTGATTTCAATGCCAGAGTAGGTAAGAATTTTGAAGCCTGGAAAGGAGTATTAGGCAAGCATGGTGTTGGAAACTGCAACGATAATGGTCGACTTCTGCTAGAATTCTGTGCGGAGCAACAGTTTACCATCTCTAATACTATCTTTCAGCAGAAAAATAGTCTGAAGACAACCTGGATGCACCCCAGGTCTAAGCATTGGCACCTCATTGATTATGTCTTGGTGCGTCGGAGAGATGTCTGCGATGTCCTCCACACCCGCGTGATGCCCAGCGTGGAATGCCAAACAGACCATCGGCTTGTGCGCTGTAAACTCAACTTTAATCTCAAATTCAAACCCAAAAGGGGCAGTATCCCAAGGAGAAGACTCCAAGTTAACGATCTCCAATCAGCCACAGTAAGAGAAAGATTCCAGGCAAACCTTCAAACTAGGCTCGAAAACCATTCCACAGATTCTGCAGTTTCCTCCCCTGAAACAATTTGGCATCATATTAAAAGCTGCATCCTGCAATCCTCTGAAGAATCCTTAGGGTTCTCCCTCAAGAAGAACAAGGACTGGTTTGATGAAAACAATCAAGAAATCCAGGACTTGTTGAGGAAGAAGAGAACTGCCCACCAAGCACACCTTGCACTGCCATCCTGTCACGCAAGAAAAACAGCCTTTCGTCTTGCATGCAGCAAGCTCCAACAGAAACTCCGTGACATCCAGAATAAGTGGTGGACCGATCTAGCTGCAAAAACTCAACTATGTGCAGATACAGGGGATCACAAAGGATTCTATGAGGCCCTGAAAACAGCATACGGGCCTACATACCAAGTCCAAAGCCCATTACTCAGTGCAGATGGTCAAACACTTCTGACAGATAAAACCTCCATTCTGAATAGATGGTCTGAACACTTTCAGACTATTTTCAGTACCAACCGTGTAGTACAAGACTCAGCAATTCAGTCCATCACACAACAACCAGTGAAATACGAATTGGATACTGCCCCCACTTTAGGAGAAACCCTCAAGGCCATACAGCAGGTGAAAATCGGCAAGGCAGCTGGGGTTGATGGAATTCCACCCGAAGTCTGGAAACATGGGGGCCTTGCACTCCATGCTAAATTTCATGAGTTTGTGGTGCGCTGTTGGGAACTAGGCGAACTACCTCCAGACCTTCGTGATGCAGTCATCATCACCTTGTATAAGAAGAAAGGTACCAAATCAGACTGTTCAAATTACCGTGGTATTACTCTGCTCTCCATTGCTGGCAAAATCCTGGCAGGAATACTCCTGAACAGACTAATACCTGCTATAGCAGAAGGAATTCTACCTGAAAGTCAGTGTGGTTTCAGAGCCAACAGGAGCACCACAGACATGATATTTGCTCTCAGACAAATGCAAGAGAAGTGTAGGGAACAGAACAAAGGTCTCTATGTAACCTTTGTCGACCTCACCAAGGCTTTCGATACTGTGAGCAGAAAAGGTCTCTGGCAGATTTTGGAACGTTTAGGTTGTCCCCCCAAGTTCCTTAAAATGATCATCTCACTCCATGAGGATCAGCATGGCCAAGTCAGATATGGCAACACACTTTCTGAGCCCTTTCTAATAAAGAATGGTGTGAAACAAGGCTGCGTTCTCGCTCCTACCCTATTCACAGTCTTTTTCAGCATGATGCTCCAAAGGGCCACGGCAGACCTCGATGATCAGGACGGTATCTACATATGATATCGTACTGACGGAAGCCTATTCAACCTAAGGCGACTGAAGGCCCACACCAAGACCCTAAACCATCTTGTCCGGGAGCTGCTTTATGCTGATGACGCCGCCCTTGTTGCCCACACAGAAGCAGCTCTGCAGCGTTTAACATCCTGCTTTGCAGACGCTGCTGAGCTCTTTGGGCTGGAAGTCAGCCTAAAGAAGACTGAAGTTCTCCATCAACCTGCACCTCAGGAAGTCCCCCATCATCCCCACATCACCATCGGCCAATCAGAACTCAAATCAGTCCAACAGTTTAATTACTTAGGCAGCCTCATCTCCTCGGATGGTAAGATTGACGGGGAGATAGATAACAGGTTAGCAAAGGCATATAGTGCTTTTGGAAAGCTTCATAAAAGAGTCTGGCGAAATAAACACTTGAAGAAAAGTACCAAGATCAGTGTTTACAGAGCCATAGTGCTGTCTACTCTTTTATATGGCTCCGAATCATGGGTCATCTACCGCCACCACCTGCGACTCCTAGAACGCTTCCATCAACGCTGTCTCCGCACAATCCTAAACATCCACTGGTCAGACTATGTGACCAATACATCTGTTCTCAAACAGGCAGCAATCACAAGTATTGAGGCCATGTTGCTGAGAACGCAGCTGCGTTGGGCTGGGCACGTCTCTAGGATGAAGGACCACCGCCTCCCCAAGATCCTGCTTTACGGTGAACTTGCCACTGGCTGCCGCAAGAGAGGAGCCCCAAAGAAAAGATACAAGGACTCCCTGAAGCAACAACTCAGCCTCGGGCATATTGATCACCATAACTGGTCTACTCTGGCCTCCAATCGGGAGGCCTGGAGACAAACCATTTATAACGCTGATGATGCTTTTGAGAAAGCGCGCAGGATCACCCTTGAGGAGAAAAGACAATGCAGAAAGAATCGAGCCTTACAGAATATACCACCTAAGGAGTCTTTCTGCTGTGTCTTTTGCAACCGGACATGCCTTTCTCATATTGGCCTTTTTAGCCACCAACGCGCTTGCAAGAAACGTGGGTAGAGCCCTTCCCAAATCTTCGTTCGCGAAGCCTAGCCATGATGATAATGAGTGGTGCTCAGTTTGACGTACTGAGTTGCTGGATGAACCATAAACCATATTTGAAGTCTGTAAGGGCAAGGGCCATCTTTTTATTCTTTGTGTGCACACACTGCCTTGCATTGTGGAGCTCTGGATACTGAATAGGGGTCACAGATGCTATCACAAAACAACCAGTAACAGCACAAGGATCTTTAGGTACTCAGATTGTCAGAAAAATAAGGCTGAGTGGCTCAATTGTTCCTTGATTATCTCTCAACGGAGGCACGTCAGAGAAATATGGCTGAATAGGACAAGGATGCCTTTAGCTAGCTGCCCGAAACTAATGCCCTACATCCCATGGAACACTGTGAGTCCTAAGGACCACAGATATAGACCATCTTTCTAATGGCCAGAATCCATGTAACACATCCCTTATTAGTTCTTCTGTACACGCTGGAACTGACATAAGAAGAGTTAGACTCACGCTTACAAGCCTCGTTTTTTCTCAGCTCAACTAAAACAAACAGGTTCAAGTTGCAACATTCAGACGAATTGAAGCAGTAGCAGATTAGACATTGAAGAAATAATAAAATCATGTTTATAATCACTGGAATGGCGTGCTGTGTAGAACAAACACACTCACACTGACTGCCCGTGTCTTTGGTTTCTTTGTGTTATATTCTGCTGCAGGCATTTTTGTTGTGATTTTACACTACAGACATCAAGAGTATTGAGTGCTGAATCTCCCTGCTTATGCTGTTCCTGATGTTTGGCAGAGCTGGAGAATGCTACCTTGGGGTCCTTCTTCCCTCAGAGATCTCACGGGATGTTGCAGTTAAGCCACATCCCCACAGCTAAAACCACAGAATGTAAAAACAGCTGCGAAATCCAACTGTCTGATCTGCCTCGGTGTTTAGCTGGCCTCTGTGGGGCCAAATTTTTTTGAATCAGAGTAAAAATATGATTTAGCACAATTCATGAGACTAGGCAAAAGCATTTTTGGAAAGTTTTTTCCAACCTACTTGTAACAAACAAATTTGGGCCATCACCTATATATGCCAGAAAAAATGTTTATCTAGCTTAGCCAAAATTGAGCAAAATAGATTTGTTGGCAGCATGGACAAAGCTTTATGCTTTTTTTTTTAAGGTCCCTTCCTAATTCCAGTTTTCCATTCCCCACCCCTTAATTTTTTTTCCCTTATGGTTCTTTTCTTTCCTTTAGTCTTCTTTTGCATTTGTTTTCTTTCTGTCCTGTCTCATGGGAGCATATTAAGACTTCCTATCTCTACCATTCCTACCTTTTCTTTGCTAAATTATTTTCCCCTGGCCAAAGGTATATCCTTTGATACCCCTTGATTAAATTTCCAACATATTAAATGACTGGGAAACACGAATCTTAACAGTAGCCTAAGACCACTAATCCAAAAAAACATAAGGATTTTTTTAATCTACATTTGTCTTACTAATGTAGATATTTATATATAGATACATATATTTTAATATCTCACCACTTACTCAACAACTAGCATAGAAAAGATACATGTAAGACAACTTCAGAAAGAGGAAAATAGACAAATTTAATAGCTTAACAAGGAAAATTTGAATCTATCATTTCCAGGCACACTGGTCTTCCTTCTGCTATTACAGACTTCATATGTTTGCCATGAGGTGAACCTTAAAATTCCTATTTCTTTAGCATTAACTGCATGAACCATTATAAAATGGCTCACACTCCCAAAAATCAACATAGAAATTTTTAGCACTCCAGCTGGAACTTTCTGAAATTTCATTTGAATTTTTTAAATACAAAGTCAGACTGAGTCTCACAGTAAGTGCCATTTAGTTTTGCATGCATTCTTGAGGCTACTCAGATTGACCTATGTAAAGACCTGAGTACTATCTAATTTCTGCTGAATATGTTTCCTAAAAATAGTCTCACTGTCTCCAGAGACTTTAAATCACAGTGATAACCAGTTGTCTTGGAGATGACAAGAAGCAACTCTTCACAGGCAGTTGTTCAAGGGAGCCTTCCCAATTGATTCTTCTAGGGGTTCATATCTTCATGCTTTATTAAGAGTCTGTTGCCTCAGACTCACTTTTTGGAATATATGAGCACTTGAAATTAGTTCATGATAAACTTGTCGAGGGCTGATTTTATCACTTTTTAATTGAAAGCAGGTCACTAAAAAAATAATCGCCCATGTTGAGAATCCAAAAGATTTAGGAGGGGTATGACAAGTCATTCAAGCAACACTGAGTGTTCAAATGATGCTTAAATGCTCAATATACAATACCACCCATAAGAAGAAAAACTGTGCTTAGGTAGTGTCTAGGCATACTTCACAGTCACATCAGGACTGGCTCCCAAACACAAAATACATGCATACGTCATGCTAGTAACTGGTCAATGGCTATCATTACTCATCACAGGCTTGGAAAATACAATGAAAAGGTAAATTACAACTAAAACCTTTTAATTCTCACAATCAATTCTTCAAGCCAAGAAAGAAGTCTTTGTTTTGGTTTGGTTTTTAGGAGTCCTGTTGGAAACACTGATGGCATCTTCAGCAACTGCATCACTATTGCTCTGACATGTATCCACAGTGGCTCTCAGCAGGTTCAGACAAGAAATGGGAAGACTGATATCACTTTCTTGCTGTGAGATCCAAGTCCTTGCTGGGTCAGAAATCACATGGTGTATTAAGGGCTTAAGATTTATTCTGGAGATTTAAACTCCTGTTCTGACCATACACCATGAATGGAAATGGGCTACATTAAAAATAAGTTTGACGGATCTGGGCCATGGAGTAAGAGAAGACTGTAATCAAGGAAAAATGAATGAATTAAAGTGATAGATGTGCTTTTAGTATCCTGTCAAGTAAGTCACACCATTAACTTGTTTCTGGAATCTGACAAAAAATGACAATATTAGGTATTTTATGTTAGAGGACAGTCTTTGCAGGGGGCTGTGTAACTCTATTCATGGTGACAATTTCTGTGTTAAAAGGCCAGGAATAATCTGCTCCATTAAAGAATGGAATGAAATCCACTCTCTTCAGGTTGGTTAGCAGTCCCTTTTTCTTCTTTCAGATATAGCCCAGATATTACTGTAAACTGACTATTAGGTAAGAACTCTGGTGTCTATTACCAATACCTGAAAACTTCAACATGTTTTCATCTCTTTATAGCCAATACCAACATTTTTTTATCACTATGAGTAAAAAGTAATAAATACAAAGTAATGTCCAAACCAGTTCCCAGCCTTCAGAAGACTGTACAACACACAGATGGCATCCTATATTCAGGTAATATATTTCACTGGATGATAGATGAAGAGAGATTTCATATGGCATGTAGGGATGCAATTTTAACATCAAATACATTCCAACTCCCTTATCTAATCTAACGAGCCATTTAACACTTTATCTATCAGATCAAGTCTTTGAATCAGTTTTGTGCCATGGGAGTAAAACATGCTAATATTTAAATAATCATCTTTTTGACAAAGGTGAATTTGATCAGTAATAAAAACTGTTTCCAATCAATGACCTTCAAAAGATTTCTTCCATTTCTTTCCAGACGACTACACAAAACATCACAGTACATAAAATACCTTGGTCAAATCCACTGTCACTTATTTTCCTGTTTGTCACTATTTCTTAAGTTTTATAAAGTACTTTCATAAATGTTTTGGGTCTAGAGAAGGCATGCTCTTACTTTCATATGGAAACTGTAAGCTCTTTCATCCCTCCACTGCCAGAACACACACACACAGCTGGCACATTCTTCTAATCATAAAAGTAAAAAAAAGAAAAAAAAAATCACAGCTGCAATATTAATAGCAAATATATTCTGGTTCATGTCCAGTTACACTCAGGCGAACACTGATAAGTCATGTGTGAGGTTCTCATACATAGCTCTGCCACTGCAACACCAATCCTATCATGCCTCAGCCTCTTTTTAACATTGTCGAACAGCTCGTTCTTGAATGGCATCTTGCTGATCCACTCCTATCCAGTAGAGATTTCTTATAGTTGGCCATAGTTGGGTTGTTGCTTTTTACAGTATAATAAATATATGGGCCTCTGTCTCCTCTCAGAATCTGAGACTTCAGATAGGCAGGTCGACCAAATTCTGCAGCAACGCTTCCTCCAAATGACAACTATCCTCCAAATGACAATGTTTGCAAAATACATGATTAAAAAATCTGTCCTAGTTAAGCTGGTTTGTGTGGTCTTCTAGATGCCATACAAGTGTTTCAACAATAAATATACAGGAATCAAATTAAAGTACTATGTTAAATGAAACAAAATGTCTATATTGTGCAAATGTGTCCCAGATTAAAGTAGTGAGCTCTATAAGCACCATCTTGGCCATCTTAGGATGCACATACCCTGCCTGATTTTCAGCTGATCTGTATTGCATTTACAGTATGGGGAAATTTCTGTGGAAGAAACCCTATCACCATTTTTCAAGAGCAGACTAAGGTTTGCCTTTAAAGCAATAATGCTGAGGCAAATTCCCGTACGTTCCCTCCCAGCAGTCTTGGTACAGCAATTTTTCACTACTTGCTACACTAGGCAGTGTTTATGGAAAGTCACTGAATACCTTCAAGAAGCTATGAGACCTACTCATAGCACTCACCTCCAAGTGCATAGTATTCCTAGCACAAAATTAAACACTGGGGACTAGCATGCCATGGCATTCATAGCAGGGCTTTTACAGCAGCTCAGTTACAGTACGCTCAGCAAACATACCGAGAATAAAACAGTTTAGCAAGAAACACTGAAGAACAGTGAGCAAACGGCATGGTATCTATGGACTGTCACCAAGGCACTAGGCCTTCATAATGCAAAGTAATATGTAAAAATAGAGCTTAATGTAAACAGTAGAAATGGGAAAGCATTGCCAGACATTAATGAAATGCTAACTTTCCTAGCTTGGGAAAATTCATTCATCACTACAAAGCCATTGCTTGGTAGCTTGATTTAACAGCAGAGAAGGATGCCTAAAGAATTCCTTATAGGTAGTAAGAATTTTAGAGCTTCTTCATGTATAAAAAAGTATTTTTTTAAACCTATGAGGTTCAAGTCAAATGGGCAATCCTATAAATCTCTAATCAGTTTTACTTTCCTTCTCTTCTCACTTTCAAATTCTGGTCTCCTGGACCACAGCTGCAGAAGAAATTTCCAGTAGTTCAGGACATTTTTGCAATTACTTAAGCTGGTTTACTTAGCCTATGGTAAGAGGCGTTATCATGTGTAATAATCAGCTACAGGGAAAAAGCTTTGGCCCAAATGATCGATATTCTTTCAAAAAGAATGATGAAGATTGCTGCCTCTAAATGTAATCACTGTACAGACCTGTTTTAACTTTTACCTCCATGGCCTTAAAGTGACTACATGAGATAAAGGGACACAGGCACAGCAAAGCTGTGCTGTGAGATCTCATTCCTCCTTTGGTGTAATTTGGTGGCATCACGGTCCATAACTCAGTTTCTCAAAGCTTACAAAGGAAATGCTCAAAAGCAAGAAACAGACAGCAGTGGGAACGCTTTGCTATGCAACTCCTGATGTGTAAGTCATATTGAATTACACAGAGAGATTTGCAAACACTCAAGGGTCCCCCCAACCTAGGGTTCGCTTTTCTTGCAGTACACATTAATGGCTTTATAGAAAGCAACTGCCTTTCCACATTCCACCATGGGCTAAAATAAGCTGCCCATCCCAACCTGAGCAACCAAACTCAAGCACTTTCCAGGCCCCTGTAACATGAGCAACCTATGAGGGGATGGGGCACTGTGCTGGATGAGGCACTCAAAATGTCTGTCCTCTCCTTCTGGCACAGAGAGCACCACTGTTCCTTTTCAAAAATTCCCTGCTCTTAGCAAGGTTTGTTTTTCTAACTGGTTCCCAGAAACCTCTTGGGGGTTCCAAGCCCAGCAAAGTAATTACTGCATTACTTTGGCCACAGACACAATATCAACCTTGTTAGACTTGGCCTGTGGAGAGAGCCAAACACCTGCTGCTGCAACATTTATTTGATAAGCTTCATGGTTTGCTAACATAAACCTGATCCTGCTGACCTGCAGGAGGATGAAAAGGAGTTGGGGGGAAAAGGGTGGAGCAGGTAGGCAATCTCATGGCCCTCTGGCCCAGCAGCTTACAGCCCTCTCTCCCAGCAAGCTCTCATTTCTCTTTGCTTTCTTGTTCCCTGGTGAGAGCTTCAGAGAATTGGTTTTCCCCCTGCAGTTATGCAGGCAGATGTGGAAGGGGCTAGGATTCCCATGCCTTATGACGGATTAACTGACAAGTGCGGGATCAATACGGGAATTGTTCTAGCTCTGGCTGCATCTGTAGGCTTCCAAAGCAGACAGAATAGCTGCACACATTCTCATTGGCATGGTGGTGTGTGCACTGAAAGGCTGGCTTAATGCCAAAGTCTATTAGTTAACAGCAAGAAGGGAGGGGAAGAAGGGCTGCAAATCAGTCAAATTAACAGATAAATGTTGGGGAGAAACGCAGATGTACAAATAGAAACCTGATTCTTATTATTCAAATGACATAGTTTTCTTGTCTAGTAAAAAAAAAATGGGGGAAATAAATAAGGTTTTATCCCAAATAGGACCATTTCTTCCAGCTGATACTGCTAATATCTGAGGAAAACAACACAAATGCCAAGGGAATTAGCAGGAAGAAGAAAATAACCTTCCCAACTATGGTGCTCCATATCAGGAAAGAAACTTATTCTTCTGACTGGTAAGCTTGTCTCTCTGCCTCACCTTTTTCCAGGCAGAGGAAGTAAAAAATGGACAATCTAGAAAACCAAGAAAGGACATTTCAATGTATCTGCTAGTTATCACATGGAAAGGGTTTGATCTCAGAACAGTATGTTTTCTAGTGTACCTCTGTCTGTTGTGTTGATAGTGTATCTTGGAGATATATAGGGTAATTCACTCTCTTGGGAGACAGTGAGAAGCAGATGAATCACTGTGGATTACATCAGAGCCAGACCAAACTTTTGTACAAAACTTGGCAAAAATCTGAAGACTAACCCTTTGAACATGTGTGAAATTGTCTACATGAGCATCTTCTATCTTATTTCACCTTTTTCCACTCAGAACTTCAGGAAATTTATTTCCGGATGGATAAAAAACCCTGCAAAATCCAAATAATAGAGCACAAGGCATTTTCTGGGTAGATCCAACCCAAATCAAACACCTCAAAAGAAAACTTCTCTTCTCAAGCACAGTTCTGCACGTATGTGAAATTCAGGTAACAAATGATAAACATATGAAGTTTTGGACTAGCACCAACATTCTATTTTTGTATTCACCCTTCACAGGGTGAAGGTACAGGACTCACAGCATCAAAGCAAAATGCTAACTACACTCAGAAACCAGCATGATTGGATTCTCAGAGCTCTACTAACACAGCCAACTGTTTTTCAATTTCTGCTTTTATTGACTAGATTGTTTCTCTACAAAGAGTACAAGACAGATTTTTTAGAACTAATAATTAAGGAAAACAAAAAATAATGTGATACTATTAGAAGACTCTTGTAGAAAGTGCTGTAAGCAAGAAGACAGAAAGTGTAAGGGAATTTGACCTACACTGGGAAGCCTACATTGCTTGGAAGCCTGTGAGCACAAAACATCCACAAAGTAAGTGCTGCCCAGCAGGAAAATCTTGAAAGCAACATACAATACAACGAACTCCTGGAAAATCCACCAGACTGAGCTGTCAGCTTTGTTGAAAATTGCTGATGACCAAAGCAAATACCTTCATTCTTCTTCCACCATTATGCTTCAGGCTCTATGCCAATGTTCCCCAACAGACTAAAAGCAAAACCAAGGAACTCCAAACACACCCAGCAGGCAATGGTGATAAGAAAGAACTCATGGCTTGTTCCTCAACAGCTGATAGAGAAACCAGCAGCAAAAGTCCCAAGTTAAGAACAATTTTATTATTTGGAGCTCTTAGAACAATTAAAGCCATCTTATTTCCAAAAGTATTACGAAGCATTACAGGTAAAGTATTGGAATTACTATAAAGATCCTCCTAATGGTATTTCTACAAAATCCCTATCATATTACAGGATGCTCATCTATATTATTCTGCCTTTTATTCTTGTTTCAGACTGTGAGCAACTGTACACCTTGTACAGCAGTGTCTGCCTGTAGTTTCCCCAGAGCATCACACATGCAGAAGCTCCCTGAAGGATATATGTTTCATGGTAAAATACTGGTAGACTGTTACACTAGCAGGAACAGTTTTAAAGAAAGTTGAACAGGTCTGACAGCAGACAGGGTGAACTACCGCTGGTTATCTGAGAAGTGGAACCCAAGGAGCTTCACCTGACAAATCAGCAGAGCACTCTGAAACTACACTAAGTTTGGAGCACAGCAGGGCAAATGAGAAACAATGATGGCCACACAGCTCACTCAGAGCATCCCCAAGAGAGCAGCCATATGCTGACAACGAACACTGCAGCCAAAAGGAACCAAAATCACATAAGAGCTTCTTAAAATAAATCCTCCCAACAGGCCCTACTTCCTGTTCTGTAACAGCCACCAGACAACAGGAGTGAAACTTACTCTGAGTCACGTAAGTGCATGTGTGCTTGTGTGCTCAAGAGCACCAAGCTCTGGGTGCCTAGGCACGTGTGGCTGACCGTGCTTTTGTGCAGCCAGCTACAGGACCATGAGAAGAACATGAAAGCAGGATGCCTCTCTCTCTCTCTCTCTCTCTCTCTCCATATTCTTTCTCTATGCAACGAACTTTATGGAGTTGAAAATTGAAAAATTGTGAACTTTTTCCTCACTACAGGTAAAATGTGAGCAAGAGTTGGAGGCCCTTAACAGTGCATGGGTAACTAGAGCTCAGTCTGGTAACATATCACTTGTGCTGTGTCACATTCCCGGGAACCGCCAGGATCAAGACCTTACCACTACACCATTTTGTATGATAAAAAAAGATCAAATTGGCCAGAGTCAGAGTAGAATATCAAGATAAAACTTTTTACAATGGTAACTGAATATTGTGCTCTCAAATCTTCTCCTTTTCAAAAGAGCATTTCTAGCTTTAATATTGTGAAGACAACTTTTATGTTGGGAACCAAGAGTAAGCAATATAAGTTGCCCAAGTTTGCAAACACACTAAAACAGGTTTCTCAAAAATACGTCATAGCTTGGTGCCTTGAAATGATTGAACTGCATCCTTCTCCTGAGTTTTTTGTTTGAGCATATCTGGTTTCTTCAGGTTGGAATCAATGGAAGAAAAAGACTGTGGTTTTTTGTTATGTCTTGGGTTAAAACCTATTGAAACTGGTCAATCTAGCACTACATTTCCTTTCAAGCTAAATAAGGCTACGGTTAAATACCTCTTTGTTTAGTAATTGCTAAAAACAAAAGACTACAAAAATACACAAAGGTTGTGCAGGGTCTGGACCTCGCAAGACAAAGGGAATCATGGGAACAGATGCCACAAATGAGGAGATTAGGCCAATGAGTAGTGCGGCTCTGCTTCTAAAAGTGTTGGGGATGAATATGGTATCTTTGTCAACATATGAAGCATATCCTATCATGTGAGGCTTACTGTAAGTCAATGTTACTGATATAATTTTTACTACATCAAAGTATCATACTTATTTCTTTGGTAATTTTCTAGCTGTCACTCAAAGCACGTGGAATAGTAAAAGGATAAAATTGCTTATTTTATTTTTTGTTTTTGTTAGGGGAGGGGTGTGTGTGTGTGTGTGTGTAAAGAATACCAAGAACAGGTTTCTTCTTAAAGAAAGTCATCCAAAGACATCCAAAATTAGGTTTACTCTCTCAGAATATTCTTAGGTTATCCTGAGCCTTAAAATAAATCTCCGGCCAAGTCCTAGGTGGCTAATTACTTCCAGTTATTTCTGAATAAAGTTTTAACCACTCCTCTTGGAGTCATCAGTATCTAACAGGTTAGGGTGAGGGGAGGAAGTGACCTGTCTGAGCATTAGACAAATAACAGAGTTACTGACAGAATAAAAGCAAAAGAACAAAACAAAGTAACTGGAAAGGATAGCAGACTAATTTGCTTATAGCAGCATTTGAGGAAGGGCTAAGAAAACAGTGAAACACCTTACAGTATCCAAAAGCCTTCAGGCCACTTTAGTTCAGCTGTATCATGCCCTAGGTTTTGGCAAGAAGAAATACAGGCAGGACATGCTAATAAGATTTCCAGTCCTTCACCTTGATATTCAAATAGTTTTTTTTCACAGCACCAGTACATCAACTTAAACTTGATTTATCCTTAAAAAACCCAGTATAGTTCCTAAAAGCTCTGCAGCAGCTCTGGCCTGTTTTCAGAGCACTGTGGCACACAGGAGGTGAACTGGGTGCTGACGGGGGAGGTACAGCATGTGCTTAGGAGCAGGCCTACAAGAGAATCCTATGGAAAAACCACATTATGCTCAACCTAGTCTCCAGATGACCTTTTATAAATGTGAGAAATTATTTGTCAGGCAAAGTACAAGGGATTATGTGTGTATTTAAACCTTTGCTTGAATTGGCTCATAAAGCAGGAAAGCCATGAACATGCAAAATTCACTTTGGAAAAATATGCCCAGATAAGTAAATATAAGGCTTTACAGATAACTATGCAATAATGGGACTATATGTATACATACTATATGTATATATATACTATATGTATTTAACACTGTAGAAATGAAGTATCCTTCATATAATGCTGAACATTTCAGCATCTCTGTAAATTAGAAAAGAAGACAGAAAATAGGACATGGTGAAATTCTTCTGTCCATTCATTATTGCAAAAAAATGGCAAGAATTAGCAGTTGAAGCCAGATATCCTCGGGCCTCAATCTTAAAACTGTATTTTTTTTGATGTTACTCATTCTTAGGGCACATTTAAAAGAGCAGTGAACAACTGGTGCTGATTCTTGTGGGTTATTAGCCACCGATACATGCCGTGCATATACTCATTTACCATAACAGATATTTGCACATGGGTTTGAAACACTGGGAGGCCATACATGGACAGCTACTGTCTCAAGTCAACCCTTCCTTTCAAGGC
This sequence comes from Neopelma chrysocephalum, assembly GCF_003984885.1. Taxonomy (NCBI): domain Eukaryota; kingdom Metazoa; phylum Chordata; class Aves; order Passeriformes; family Pipridae; genus Neopelma; species Neopelma chrysocephalum. The sequence continues at coordinate 22,941,095 of NW_020897693.1, forward strand.
CCAGTTCCACTCCCTTCTCCATCTTAGTCCCTCCATTGATCTCCCATCTGCCTTCTAGTTTTGCTTAGATTACAAATTATCGTTACTAAGTACAAGAACACTGTAACCAAAGACTGTCTGTGCCTAACATAATCACGCAAATAATTTCCTGTTTGCTTCACTTTTCCACCCACTGTCTGGCTTTTTTAGGGTAAAGACATAACTTCTTGCATGTTGCTAGAGGACTACACACACTAGTGGGGCTAAGAATGCAATAAAAAAGATTTAACGGCAAAGAGAGAATAGAATCAATGAGTATTTTCCCTTCAGCAGAAAACAGTATATTGCTACTTCGGTGACAAAGGCTCCTATGCCCAGAAGAAGCTAGAGAACTGCCTTCTGTAAGTGCAAAGACAGTGGAAGCACTTTTGGCTCGACTGTACTTTTGGCTGATCTGATTCTTCAATGAAACAATTCACTGTCTGTTTCTGGGGACATAACGAATGGAGGAGTTAGATCAATTATCCAAGAGTCTTCAGGATACACTCTGACAGATGATGAAAGGACTCTAATACGTAATTGAAATGGCCTCTACCAAAATACTTACATTAAACGTTGGCTGATTACACACAGGTCTGAGCTATCTCAGACCTTCAGAACAGGAATTGAGTTGTTTTTCAGTGAAAGCCAAACTTCTAAAAAGCTGGCTTCCCACTACAGAGCCTTTGTGTTGGGTAAATTAGCTTCAGGAAGAGAATAAAAACGAATTAAAACCATATGGAGATACTCTCCCTTTACCCCCCTTTCCCCTTTCCTTTCGGTATATGAATCCCCTCTGACTGACAGAGGCCAGTTTAGTATAATTTAGTCCAGTGTTTTTGTTTCCTAAAGTCTGTCTTGGGCTGAGTCCATTAATAGGCTGCAGCTGATTTTAATCTAGATGAACTCAAGATTTCTCTCTTCTTTGGTTTTAAAAAGATTACAAATTGTGTGTTATATAAATAGAGGGAAAAGAAGAACCAGAATGAGTAAAAAATCTGCTCTCCATTAGCTGACCTGCTGAATAAGATTATGATCCAAATAAAGATGAGAAATGAGAGATGTGGGGAGAAAAATACACAACTAAAAGCTCTAGTGATACTGCATCCAGACACATTGGTAAAAGGAGATGCAGTAATGTCTGATAGTGACCATTACTATTGTAACAACACAGAAGAGGTATTAATGGGACTCCAAAAGTGGTAAACCAGATGCCTCAAGGACTGTTCTGATGGTTTGCGGCACCCCTTCCCAGTTAAAATCACTTTGATAGTGACTATGACCTCTTTGTATCTTGGGTCTGTCTGGTAGCTAAGGTGGAATAAGTTGGTCTTAGACTAGCTCCTTGTAGATATTCTTGAGCGTGAAAGAATGCAATGATACTCCCACGGACTGATTCAAGTGGGACTTGTAAGCAGAGGTGCTGAACCTAAAGAGAGTTGCCTCAGATTGGTGCTGAGGTAATTTTGAGTGGGAAGGGGCTGGTTTGGTTTTTGACTTAATGCCAGCCTGAATTCCATGTCTGCTTTATGCCACCTGGAACTCCAGACACAGTCACAGGACTGTGGATGGCTCAAGACTGCATGAATGCATGATTTTAAAAATACTTGCTATAGGCTGCAAATGTGACACTCATTTTTACTGATGCTCAACCTCAGTGCTGATGCATTAAAAGTTTCCGTTAAGAAGAATCTCATGAACAGCTCATACACACCTGCTCCATTTAAAAATGGCCATTTAAAAACTTAAAAGTGGCTGAGCAGCAAAGCCAAACATGAAGGGACTATGAACAGCACAGGAGTAGAGCGTAACTACTTACAGCACAGGAACAGGATGGCTGTCATTTGGAAGAACAAGAGTTATAGAATTGTCTGTAACAGACTTCTGATATTTAACTCCAGATGAAAAATATAGATAAAAACCTGTTTTCAATCCACAAGAAAACAAAATGTTTTTCATAACCTATGAGCAAAATTTTAAGTGAGCTGTACTCACAAATGAAAGGTCCCAAGAAGCTGGAGTCTCAATGTCACTATGATAACTTAAAAATTTCAAAATAGCATTTTATTCCACAGAGAATCCATTTCAGAAATCCAGAAATGTTTTTCTCTACTTGCTAACGCTCTCATTCTGGGAATCACATACATCTGTTTTACACAAACAAAGATAGTATATACCTGTATAAAGTAAAAATCACAGCTTTGCCCTAAGAAGGGCAACAGATATAGTAAAAGCACTAGTAATCAATAATAAACAATAAATATGCAGAGAAACAGATGGAGAGACAATATGAGTAAGTGGAATTACATGGTTCTATCAGCTTTACCTGAATACAACCCCTCATAGTAAGTTTCAATTGCAATGATAAACGTGACTGGATTAAACCCAGTAAATTTTTCATTTCTTGCTAATGGGGCAAATGTAACTTGGAAGGAGTCTGTATGCAATCACTGGAGGTTTTATTTGTATAACTTTTCTGGAGTTTGACTATATTTGATTGCATGTGGGTGGCTGTGGGACGGGCGGACAGCTGGGTGAAAAACTATGACAAAAGGAATCTTGTCCCATTTCCTGCCTTTGCTTCATTCACTAATGAGCACTGCTCTGGGTCATTCTCAAGATTTCTTCATCTGTTGTTGTCTTGTCTGCAAAAGGGGCACCCCAGCAGTGGAGCTGTTGTCAGCTTGTCTTGAGAGTTTATTCTGCTGCCTCTCACCCTTGCAGCTGTGTGGGATTTTAAGTGCCTGGCTGTAAACAACTCCATACTTTGTGTTTCTTTTTGGATGACTTGAAGGCCAGTCTGAGGCCAGATGTGTTTGCTTGTATAATCTGTTTCTCATTTCTTCTAATAAATGCATATCTCAACAACTAATAATAAAGTGAAATCAGGATTTATCTGTTGTCTTCTTCAGTGTGATTTGTGTTGGAAAGAGAATATTAATAAAAGGTAGTTAAGTCCTCTTAACTGGAGTGCTTGAAACATTCACTGAACATAGCCCTACAAATAAACAACCAGGTTGGTGAATTAGACTGATGCCATTAGACTCCTGCTGTAGCAACCAATATCCATCTTGCTAACTTGTGGAAACAAAGCCATTTTGCTTCTTTAAGAAACATTGTTTTTCAGTAACACTGCCTCGTTTATTCTTGTTTCTTTTGTCAGATCAGTCCATTTGAAAAAGTTTCTTCCTGATAACAGGTTTAGTCATTTTAGCAAGATTCTTTTATAAAAGGCTTCTACCTGTGCACAGACAGGTTTCAGCTTTCTCCCACTGCAAAGTGTTCTGTTATCAAGTCTAGTCCATTAATGAGAAACCTCATTAAAGGAGCCACATGAAGACTGCACCTCCCTTCCTGTGTCCAGGGTAGCTCCTGTTTTACATACTCTGCAAGTTGAAATTATGATAATAGATAGACAGACAGACAGACATATATAGATGGTAATAAAAACAGTTTCTATAAAGTCATAGGGTTTCCTTTACTCAAGAAGCCTTTCAGAGAAATGCTCTAGTTTCATCCCAAAGGAGGTTTTACCAAGCCCTCTAGCCCTGGGAAGGAAAGGAAACCCTTTCCACAGTGCTAGGAAGTTCTAATTACAGATTCATCAAACCAGCACCTACTTTTATTGAAGATAATTGTTCTCTGACAGTACTCAGAAGCTCATCTATTGTCTTCAACTGCACTAATGAATGTTAATTACTCAGTCAGCCTCACTAGCTCTGTTCAGCAAATGCACCACCAAAACCTAAGTAAATGCTATTTCTTCTGTGCCTCTTCAGTTTTATTTTAACACCCAAGTACAAGAACTGTAAGTGCATATGTAAGCCACTGTGACTGGCATAACTGAAGACAACTGTTTTTACTGGCAAGGAAGACAATTTATTCTATTAAAACCACTCATGATGATATGTGAGAAGGAAAGATGCTCTTTTAGCTTTTAAAAAACAAATAATTTCTAGGGTTACTAATTAGGAAAACAAAACAAATGCAAAACATTTGTATTTTTAAACTGAGTATACTTGTGGCTTGACTAAAATGTGCAAATGTAATCTTGGAATTTTTTTCCTCAAAGAATCACTGCATTTCAAGATGTTAGGAACATAAAAAAAACAAGTATGGGCAGAGTCATTCTGCTACTGGCCCATCTGGGTTTTCAGCATTTTACTGAGCTTTCATATCTACTATGTGAATTAAAGATCAATCTGTTTTCAGAAGGCTACTTTGGTGGGTGGTCTGAGTTAATTTTATTTCTTAATTTAATTTTCCAGAACATTCAGAGTTTTCTTTCCATTTTCTGTGTTGAACTTAGTGGTTTTACAGCACCACAATACCAACAAGGTAATATGGAGTACATGTTCTGTATCTTCCTGTATCCAGCATGGTTTTACATGCAAACTTATCATACACAAAACCTCAAGAAGCATATCTAATTTGAGCTTGGCCCTAACTCTCCTGCCTTCAACAGTTTTGTATATAGTTTACATATTATGACCTTTTAAAGAATATTTCTTACACTTGACCCTCTCAATAATTTCATGGGATTCTCCCCATTCTCTTTGCATTCTTATCAAATGCTTTCACTCTGACAAATAAACAGATTTTTTGCATTAAATCAGATAATTTGCATTAAACAAAACAAGGCTATTTTATCTAATTAAAGTTCTTGCTTTGTCTACAGTAATGTTGATAGAGCCTTCACAAAACATATTGTTGTGAGCACAAACAGATTCCGGGATTATGGAAATAGACTCTAACATAAATGTGTGAAAGTGTCATTTTGTACATCATGCACCATGGTAACCTGTGAATTAACAGGAAATCAATGCAGGGGTGCACCCTGAATTGGAAGACAAAGTTGATAAGTATATGTGGGCTACTTTTATTTTCTTTCCAGAAATTTTAAAGCATCATATACGAGAAATGAATTCTGTCTATCAGAATCAAAATATGCATCCACATTTTTCAAACATCCTAACACCAGAGCATTGTCTTTAATGGGATGTAAATCTGTTTTTCCAGTGTCTCTGGACATGCTGAGTTGGTACATGGAATAGACAAAGCCAGAGTAAGACTAATGCACAGGCAGGCTAAGGAAACTTTCATGATGGTAAGGAGTATCTTTAAATCATAACCTGAACTTAGCTGATGACACAATCATTGCCTGAGTCATCTGAAAATCTGAAACAATGGCTCTGAGCATGGTAAACTTAAGTCATTAATCTGACAGTGTGTCAGCCTCATGACTTAAAGGATGAGGAGAGGGACAGCAGGGATTCTGCCACTTCAGCAGGCAGCACTCCATGGGTGGAACAAGAGCACAAAAGTACAGTAAGCCTGACTCAGTCTCTAGCAGATATATTCCTGATGTTTCAGCAACATGAGCGAATGCCACACTCAGGACACCCAAAGCCTGTCACATTCAATAAGGAAATGGCATCTCTTACTGCTTCTAATGGTGAGCAACAATGCAGAGGAGGAATCAAATGGCAGAGAAGCAGAAAAGCAGAGGAACCAGGGTTTAAAAACAGGGTTTTAAAACCTCACATGACCTAAATAAATACTAGCGCTGATATACCTGATTTGGGGCTGTCATGTAAGGGAAGCCTAGTCTTTAGATAAACAGTGTGTCCACCCTTAACCTCCTGAACTATCAATTTTCTTCGTTTAATACTGCAGAAAGGTTATATTGCAGTGCCCTGTGCTTCCTCACATTTAAAGTTAGGGTAGCCAAGGGCAACAAAGACTCCTTCCTCTCCAGCCTGATAGCAGAGCTCTTCCTTCCTTTTGTTCACATGAAGAACAAACACTGAGTTGAACAATAACAGTGGATGCTTCATTATGATGTTCTCCTGGGCACCCAGTCTTGGTTAGCATTATCTTACCACTTGGTTTTGTTTTGAAGGAAACCCTGAATGGCCCTTTCAATTGCTGGTGTTTCAAGATCAACATTATCTCTACTTCCTCTGTTTTCAAGTTTCCTTATTTTACCAACAATATGTGGCACTATGAAAAAAACAAAAAAAGACACCCCAACGAACTGAGACTTGCCAGTCTGAGGCAAGCAGTAATGGAAGACCAATTAAAACTAGCTTTCTCTGAACCAGTTAAGCTACTGATTCTGAGCACTATGAAAAAAAAACCACCAAACCAAGAACAAAGAAACCCAAAACAACTTAATCCTTGGCAACTATTAAAGGAAGTGCACATGAGGAACACAGTTTAGGCCTGGAATATACTTTATTTGAAAACATCCAGGCATCTGTTCGCACTTCCTGAAACCAACGTCAGCAGCAGACCACCCTCTGTCACATCTTCTACTTTACGGTCAAAAAGGCCTTTAGTAATTTAACAAAATCCATACTCTCTAATCTAGTACAGACAGGTGGTGAACCCAACTTACCACAGTTATCACTTGTGCATTCCTGCAGACTTTTACTCTTCTTGGACAAGTAATTGTTTTGGACAAGTTTACTACATTATTGCTCACTTTTCACACTTTGTTCACACAGGCAGACAAATTCAATGTCAGGTTGACAGGCCTGTAGCTCCCCAGATTCTCCTTCTGGCTATTCTTATAGATGGGTGTCGCATTTACCAATTCCCAGTCACCTTTCACCTCCCCTGTTGACCAGGACTGCTGATAAATGATTAAAATTGTCTCAGTGAGCTCTTCCGCCAGCTCTCTTGAGTACTCTTGGGTGAATCCCATCAGGCACCATGGACTTGTGCAGGTCTAAGTTGAATAGCAGTTTGCTGATCATCTCCTTCTGGAGTATGGAGGCAAAAGTTGTTTCAGTCGTGAGTGGGAAGAGGAGCAATTTGGAGCAGATAGCTTTGTTCTCAGTCAAGGTTCTTTTTCCACCTTGAGTTTGCAGATTCAGTTTATGTGCTAAAGTTTCCTGTGCCTTTGAGTGATACAGCAGAAAATTGTGTTCCTGAGTCCAGACAGCAGGGACCAGCTTGAGGGGCACCATTCTCCCAGTGTGTTCAGATGTGACAGTGGAATGTAGTTCATTCTGGAGAAAATTGGACTTGCTCTGATTTCTGTCCATCACTTAGGAACCTCTCCTAGGGCATGACAAGTCCTTCTAATGAAAATCAAACAGTGCCTTGGGTGTCTGCCTGTCCTTGCTACTGCTACTGTAGGTTGGAGACTATGGGTCAATTGTGTGACCACTCATTCCCCAGTTCAACACACATTTGAGAGAAAAAAGGGAAGAAATAAAGGAAAATAAAGTATTCTGGATGAATAAAAGTTACCTCTGTTAAACTCCAATAAAATCCTAATGAGTATTACTCAGCTTGAAGGACTGAAGTGATGAAGCAAGGCAATGAAGTTCTGGGGAAGGAGGGCTGAAAGGCTGCTGTGCGCACCATGAGGCCCTGCCTCTGTATCAAATATGAAGGTGGCTAGGATCATATTACAGGACTATCAAAGCTATGCTTTAACCATCCTGATTTAGCGGCTTTGGCTTTTGCTACCACATTAGAATACATTAGTTTGATTTTCAAAGGTAACAAGCACCTACAGCTCCCACTCCCACTGGTGACAGCTGCAGCTCTAAAAATCAGTTTAAGATAGTTTGCATATTCAGAAGAACTGAAGGAAAATAAAGTCTGTTGTGTGGAATAGAGGAGTTTAAACACTGTTGATTGGTTATATATGAGTCCCATTCCTTTTCAAATGAATTTCACTTCGTGTTTTGTTTGGTTTTCCTGTTGATGCCTCCTGCACCCTCCAGTGCTAAGCTGGTGTGATCCCACATACTTTTCCTGGCATGTGGTGTTTAAAATAAGAGACCTCAGCAATCGGATATCCTCAGCATTTCCAGCTATTGAACACAATAATGAGTGTTGTGATCCAATTTCAGAGCAGAAGAGGAAAGATATACAGTAATATTCTCCCTGTGCTGGTATGGGGCAGACAAAAGAAAACTAGGCAAACAGGATGTTCTGCTCCTCTGTGAACTTCAGCAAATGCTGTGGCAGATAGGATATGGTTTACAGACTCACAGCTGCAATGTAGGCGCCTGGCTGCCCAATACCTTGCTTTAGGTAATTCACTCACAGCACAATATGGCACAAAGTAAAAGACGTAGTGTGCAGTTCCCACCCGACATGCCTCAAGACTGAAGTCCTTCATCAAGCATATGCAGCCTGAAGGAGGAATGGGATGTTTTCTATATGCTACTAAGCAAGAATCTCCTTCCTAAATTCACTCAAAAATCTTTAGGAGTGCAATACTTGGTGTTCACAACTTTGGATATCAGCCTGCTTATTCTAAGCCTATTCACTGAGTAGTAAGATATATCTCAGCCAAGGTCTCCACAACAGCATAGGGCACTCTATTCAGCCTACTTGATAGCACTCCAATGTTCCCCAACATTTTCTAGAAACATCATTCCTCACATCTCTGCTGTTGCTTCTGGAAAGAGCACCTTCACAGGGCATTGGACTGTATGGGAGATGGTTTCTGTAACAGAAAAACTAGGAAGTTTAAATGAAAATGAGATTCAGCGGACAATAAAGCAAAATCTTTTCAATAACAACATCTCTTGTTGAACTGTTAATTGTAATATCGTTTGCCTTTGCTTCCTCTGCACCCCTGCAGTTATATGTGTGCTGCCTTGCCTCCGTTGAAGCCTAAGGCAGACCCTCTAGGGTTATTCAGGTGGCAAATCAAGGAACAGCCAGGCTCTAACAAAATGCTGACTAAAGTTGTTGCCTCTTTCATCTCTATAATCCCTGGTTAACTCAATCTGGCCCTGAAATTTAATCTTACAAATTTTTCAGGGGTCTTCACAGAACTGAATGGCAAAGGACGAGATTCTGGTTTCATTACAATGTAAGCATTGAGGAGCAGTGCTAAAGTTCAAAGGAACATTGCAGAAAATACTTCACAGCAACAGTCCAATATTATTAATTTTAGGGAATGACTGTAAAGAAAAAAAGCTTTTGAAGTTAACTGTTTGCTGAGAGAGTTTATCATGTCTGTTTCTATTAAAGTGCTATATATTCCTATTCCATCTCATCAAGACAGACTTAAGGTTATATGAGAAGATCATTTAAATCTGTGATTACTCCAGTTTCAAAGACAGGGCAAGTCAACATGTCAGATACAGAGATACCTGAGGTTGTTCTGCATGTGTTGATTCTGGAAACAGAGAAAGTTTCAAAGAAAACAGTACTGGGGCCAAAGGAGTGGAAGCCCTATTTGTAAAGCATTATCCCTGTGCTAGTACATTCCCCCTCAGGCAAAGTTTTCTAGTTTAGATGAAGTGTTATTCAAATGTGCTTGTCTACAAAGAATTGCACTCTGGAGACTTCCTGGTTTAGACTGTAGGCAACTGCAGGATCTCCACAGCATTCTCCCCTCCCCAGCATAGGGAACAATAAGAAGTCCAGCATTTCTCTTTGGCAAACAGGCTGTACAGTCAGAGATTTTATAAGATTTTAACATGGAGAATACATGAATTCATACAGCTAAAGAAAAGTTGCATGTATTACCAAGGCTAAGTCATTTGGGTCATAGTCCTCTATTGCTAATTATCATTTCACAAGACCAAATGACAGTAGTGATGGCTTCACCAAACATGTTAGTGGTGAAGCCAGAACAGACATAACTTTTGAGGATAACAAAAGAAATCTAGTTGTGCCTACACAAGAAAGGAATAAATCACAGTGAGACCTAATTGCCTTTTACTTTCATAAGCTGCACACAAAAGCACGAGACTTTACTCTGGCTGAAAAACACGTTTTTGAACAGATTTTTTTTTGGCTTCCTACTCATGACTGCGTTCATTTAAGAACATTAAGTCCATTTTAGGTACATTTGACCTTATTCTACAAATCTGTAGCTTGAAAAATGTAATAGCTACATTAAATCCAGGCAATTACTAGTAGAGACTTGGTATTTTATTACAATGTTCAGTTCCCAGAACAATATATTGTCACAAATCACAGATACTACCTCTAATCAACAGACAATTTCAGTCCTTATGTTAAAAGCCTTTTAGAAAAAAGGCCATTTGCTTTAGCACTATGCTGAAAACCCAGGGGAGCAGCCCACTTTGATCAGGAATTCATTAGAGAGCCTGGTAAGGAGATTCCTCTGAAGTGAGATCATTTTGTCCCAGGAAGCCTATGCCAGCCTTGAAAAGAGGGGAACAGATTTACACTCTTCAGCTCGTTGTTTTAACAACACTGGATTAAAAGAAATTAGTTTTGTTTCACATTTGTGTAAATGAGAACAGATTTGACCCACTGCCTGCACTAAGGTTTTTTGCATATTACATTTAGTAGAACTTCAGACAAATGAAATGCTGGCACTTCAGTTGCACTCTAGCAAAGCATTTAGGGACATGTTTGGCTTTCAGTGCAAGGCAGCAGTACTGCATCTTCAGTATCTCTACAAGCATCTTCAAAAATAAGCAGGTAATTCAAGACATTGTGCTAAACTGGATTTATCCAGCATAATACCCTGTCACAAGTTAAGCTCACAGCAAAAAGTATGGCCAGAAACTTTACTAATCTGCTATCTACTAGGCTACTATATGAAAGTTCATGTTTGCAGATAGAAGCATCTAGTTTTATTGAAATGGCAGTTTATTTTGTTTCTACTGGATCTAAACCCAAGATGCCTCTAGTTCTCCTTCACCAGTAAAATATTTTCCTTTACCCTCTCTTCATTAACATTTTTAGTTGGTTTTGCATCTGTGCTTTGTTTCTCTAACCTCCTTCATTTGATAGCCACGGAGTTTGGTTACTCCAGCAAGGCTTTGCTAATGCTGCTACAGAGCAGTAGAGTAGTTCCCACACAGCCATCTAGTGAGGACACCCCCACCCAAGCAAACACCATTCCTGGGTCAGGTTTAGTAATCCGTTCCTCAAAATGCCATTAATTGCCCAAACAAAAGGATGTTTTCATTGATGTCAGCTACATCTGTACAGGAGATGTTGCTGGCATTGGGATGATAGGAGTTTTATATTTTTCACATGCCTTACTGCCCGGATAGACCTAACCTGACTGATAGTGCTTTTTTGCTCTCATTATTACTAACCTGTTAGAAATAGCATGAGACTTTCAGTGTCCTGTGGGGAATACAGCAAAAACGGTTTCACCCTACAGAGATCCTAACAATGATCAGTTCATCTTTATGCCTCCAATAGAGCTGGAAATCACCAGTGGCACTGCAAATCTGTTACCATCTCAATAGCAATGCACAACTCTATTCCCATTAATCCGTATTCCACCCATTCACACATCAAGTACAACCCTGCTTCATTTTACAGATTATATCCATGTTGCTTCAGACAAAGGTCACTTTATAGTTACAGTTCTTCAATTGAATAAAAGCTTTTGATGCAGTAAATAATTGTCTTTTACTGTTCAAACCCACACAGTGCAATACAAATAATGCTGCCCTTTCTTTTAGAATTCCCTTTCTACCTCACTACTCGATTCTTTACAAAATAAAATGAGGCACTTTTCACTTGCTTCAGTCACATAAATTAGTTATAGCACTTTGGAGACAGTTTGCCATGCTGCACTACAAACCCAGACCCTTTGCTATTTTGAGATCGAAATGAGCCTCTTTCATTACTTTAGGGACAAATGAAACTAATGTACCAAGGTTTCCCTAGATTTAGCTGTTACTACAACTTTTCCCTTAGTACTGTGAAACCTAGGACACTCTCTTCCAAGTGCCACATTCTTTTGTTTCTACTTATCAGAAGTTACCTGTCTCAATAAGACATTACATGCAAGTGAGCACGTTTGTGTTAAGACAGATTGTGTGCAGTGGAAAAGAGGGCAGGAGAAAGGGTGGAATAATCGACTAACTAATCATCCCATCCTGTGGCACAAAACGCAAACTCTTCCCTTTAGCAATACAAGGTATTCTGTCCTTTCTTTGAATAGTGAGGAGAGCCAGTCAGCATGACACACAAAAGTTTTGAGGTTATATTTACAGAGTTATAACTTTCTTTCAAAAGGAAGAGTAAAACATAGCATAGCATAGAGAAATCACAATGCCAAGTACACTCATGAAAAATAGCAACCATTTGATAGCAATAGAGCTTTATTTAGCATTGAAGGTCATGAGAAGAACTGAGGCTAAAAGCTGAAAGCAGACAAATTCTAATCTGAAATACAGAACAAGTGTTTAGCAGCAACGTAGCTAAAACTTGAAAACACTATCAAGGCAAACCAGGAACTCACATGTCTTCAAACAAAAGTGAATACCTTTCTAAAAGACACAATTCAGTGTAATGTAAGTTACCAGGTACCTGAAAGAAACATGTATGATATATGGGAGGTCAGTTTGGATGAATTGCTAATTCTACCTATCTTTTAAACCCTATGAAAATAAATCATTACTCAAAAGCAAGTCCTAGCTCACTAATATAATTTGCCTTATGTTTTCAGTGCTTCTGAGTTTTTTCAGTGAAGAGCAATGTTAATCACTTAGTTAAAGCATTCAGTTAAAAGTCCCACTAGAATCTTCAGTTGGTAAGCAGCCACCGTGTTCCCTATCTTCTTTCACACCACCATCCTCTTGGTAACAGAAAGCATTTACTTAAGTAAGATGGAATGAGACTACCACAAACAGCAGAGTTATCAGTTGCTAATAGTTAGGCTTGTTGCTAGCTTGTATTTATACCCCAGAACACTGCTGCTTCAAAAGCTGGACTCAGATAATCACCCACAGAATACAGATTAAAACTGACATCAGTTTATTCAGCCTGTGTTTTTTGCATATGTGTGTGCAAGGCTAAGTGGCATCTTCTAGTTCAGCTGACCTAACCCTGTATGTGCTACATTCAACTTCAACAAAACTACAACCAGGCAAGAACAGCTCCGAATCTCTTCTGACTGTTACACTAGGAACAGAATTACCAGCTAATAATTTCCAATCAAATCAGAAATTATATCACTGCCAATGAGAAAAATAATTTTATGACTTGCACTCTTAAACAATCTGTAGCTTTTTTATTGTTATTTTTCTTTTTAACAATATAACTGCACTCACTTTAACTGGTATATTGAAATAGGGAAGCAACAGCAAGTCCTTAAACAGCATACACAAGTTGACAGTTATACTTCCAATATTTTGCAGTGCTTAGATCCAGGCTTCTGCCTCTTCGTCTAAGATCTCTGCAAAATAGAGATCTGCTTTCAGACTGGATTCTGCACTCACAATTAGGTTCATTACAGAGTGTCACTGTACAGCATGGCAGTACATGACATGACATTGTATTGCAATGTAAAGGCAACTGAGGAATATTTTTGGGTTTGCAGTCCACTCCCTCCACAGCACAGAGCATACTGAAGCAACAAAAGGATGAAACTCAAAAGTTTCCTTGCTAAGTCTCTGACTGTCCAATCTTGCTTACAAATCATCAAATTTAATTTCTTTAGTCTGAATGTGGAATTAAAGAGTGAGTGAGTAAATGGATTCTCTTCATCCCTGAACACTTAAAGTTTATAAAAGCAAAGAAGTTTTCTCCATGGCACCCTTGGGCAGCCTGGAGATCTCCTCTGACAATAAAAGAGAAGCAGTTCTGCCTTCACTAGGATCTCCTCCAAAAACTTCTGTGCTTGCAGAGGCCATGAGATGCAAAGATACCAGGGAAACAGAACAGCGATTTACATTGACAAAGAGGATTTTGATACACTCCTCCAAATGGGACAGCATTACCATCTTAATAGCCTTTTGCTCTCAGCCCTCTTCCTGAGGACGCTGGAGATTTTTGCGAATGGAGAACAGTTCCGCTTCTCATTTTAACTGCAACAATGGTAGAAGGGCTCCTTAAACTGCATCAAATAGCAGTCTGTGAAATCCCTAACTAGCCACACTGCCTCTCCTGCCGTTTTATTATCCTCCAGTCCACAGAACAAAGAGGGGGGGAGCTACTCCTCTTTTTTTTTTTTTTTTAGCCTATTCCATACATCCTAATCCCTCAGAGGTGGCAATGGAAATTGCCTGTGGAACTGTTAAATCACACTTTCACTTTGTCTTTCATTCCCCATTCACCCTTGCTAATCAAGGAGCTTCCAGCCACATTTTCCGATATCAATTTGTTTATGGCCTATTGGTTAATGGTCCCGGGATGGGACCCCCTGAGTAAAAAGAAAGAATCCTGGGCACTTCAGCCAGCTGCTGTTTCTCACCAGTTCCCACACCCATCCACTTGTTCTCATCAGCCACACTGAATGTGCTCACCTCCTGACACCAACTGAATTAAACAACAAAGCCTGAACGGGACAGTTGCATTTGCAGTCAGGCTGCAGGACAGATTCCACTTGTTAGTGCTACATGATGTCTCTTAAGCAGCAACACAGAGATACTTCATCACCAGCTGATCCATGGCCAGTTACCTTGCTCTCATCTTACCTTGCATCCAGCTTCCCTTTGGAAAGAAGCACCAACTACAACTCTCAGGAAAACTCTAGCTTCTCTTGCACAAGGCAGCCTGGTGCCACTTCCTGCATCTAATCCAAACCAGCCATTTCCTGGTGATTTGCTCACTTCCTCTTTCCACAGAAATAATGATCATTGAAATGTGGGATGAGAACATGCAATATTTACTTTGCACAGGTCAGGGAGATGGCTCACATGTAAGTGCTTACAAGTCTCTGTAAAACAGTCTGGGGCACATTACCAGGGGAACCATGCCCTTCCTTGCTACCCCTGTTGGAGAAAAATATCTGAAGTAGAAACATAATGGTGTAGTTAACATAATAAAAGGCTCACACAAAGACGAGCTTCTAGCTGCCTTCCAAAATGTACAAAGAATGCCTGATATTGAGATATCATTTATTTAAAGAAATCCAAACTGGTATCTCACCTGTTTTTAGAAAAATGGCAAATGATGTTTTAAATTTACACCCCAGAAACATACAGATATAGGGAAATCAGCAATTGCCACACTCCTAATACAGTGATATCCTTCTATCAGAGAGTGCTGTTCCATCACCATTAAGTGTAAACAGGCCCATTTGTTCTTTAAAGGTAGGGTTCAGTCCTGGGAAAGCTATATTCATGGCCCACAGAAAAGAACTGAAAAAATAAACATCCTCTCTGAACAAATGCTCTCTGTTTCTGAAATGGGAAAACTTTCTTTCCCAAAGTTTCACTACATTAGTGCCTGAGGACAGAGCAGGAAACTGATTTTTTTTATAATGACCAGAAACATCTATGTAACCCAGAAGACATCCAAATAGAAAAGTAGCTTATCTTCAGCCCTACATTGAAACAAAACATGTCAAGACCAACTCTTGCAAGTAACCTCAGTTTAAACTAATACATTTTTTTTCTAGTTCCTATAGACTTTTACAATTACTGGCACCAAATAAGGCAGATCAAATGCCCAAAATGCTATCTAAGAATACACTGAGTATAGTATCTAAAGGCTTAGAAACACTGGATGGACCCCTGTCCCCATTATCATTATGTAGATGTATCAAATGGAAGCAAAAACACACCATAAAACATTTTTATTTCTTTTGTTTTCTGACATTTTGCATCACCTGAGATGTAAGCACATTGAGTCATGAGAAAATATAAAAGTCATTGGTATGGTACAGCCTGTTTGAAGATGAGAAACATGCAATCAGAAAGAACTGTTCACATCTCTTAAAATGTCCATAGTCACTCATGGGATCAGTGATTCTCAATCACTGGAACCTGAGAAACAGCTATACTCGCTCTTCTTACTGCCATGGCTGCATATCACACTGTCTCTTCTGAGCAAAAGCTGACAGGCACTGACTAGTTTTATTTAGTCTGTTAAACTGACGCAGCGATAAGGAGCCAGGCTGCGTATCAACAGACAGCAACTCAACAAAATTGGTCTATGAATGTCTGTCAAAAAGTAAGGATGTTTATTGGGATAAATGGGGAAAAGAAGGGAAGAGCTGAACTTCTTTCTTTGCTGTGGTCTGAAAGTACATGATTTAGGACATGGTCACAAGGACTCCTAGTTCCCTGCCATCATGGTGGTAATATCCAGCTTTTCAGTATACTACTTCATATCCCAGAGAATCTGAGGATTATTTAAGACCATGGGGCATTAGCATTAAAATGATCACAAATATAGAAAACAGATATTAATTTCCTGTATTTTTACTGATGTCAAGCCACTTGCTAAAGAAGAGACATTTATTAGAGCAGGTTATTAATGACAGATGGGTATGTTTTTCCTGAAGAAATCTATCCCATAGGACCAATGTTACCAGAATCATTTCACTTTACCTTGAAGGAAAACAGGGAGCCTTGATTAATAATTTCAGGGCCCATTCCTAGATCCATGGCAATATACAAAAACTAATTTAGTGTAATCCAAGACAAATTAGTAAATGCAGCACAAGGCTGCCCTTGTCAACCAGGCTGTTTAAATGTGTGGGGCTTTAATTAGGCATAAATAGCACCATTTTCAACAATAGTTGCTGTTATCTACATTCAGTCTGCTTAAAATACTAATTGAAAAGGCAAAACAACCAATGCTCTCGTCTTACCCTGAAGAACCAAGCCTGATTTCTCAATGGTGTAGAAAAAAGCGGAGAATGGAGCAACAGGCGATTTAGCAACCAGGAGCTGCAAAGCAAACATAACATATAAGCACACATATTTATAACACACTGATCAAAGCTTAAATCTGTAAAACAATCTCACCAAATTTAACTTCCAGAAGTAGTAAAGCATACTTCAGAAATAACATGGTAGTTATTGATCTAGCTCTGTCATTTCTAAGTAATTGAGGTCCTCTCATTCACATATATAGACCATACTACAATTTTAAAAGGATCCACAGGTCTTAAAAAAACACTGCCGTGAAAGCAGTAAGTTTTGCTTGTCTTACTAACATCCTGTTAAGCTTAATCATTCCTGCTGGTTCAGGCTGTTGCACTCAGAGACAATTTTGAGCAAAACTGCTACTGCCACTGTATGGCAATTTTTAATTGCCATTAGCCATTCCACAGATATGCTCCCTTGGCTTCTGAAAGAACTCCACCCACTGTCTTCCTCCAGACTGTGGAAGCAACATGTCCACCCATGGGTCACCATACCAGGGATGGTAACACGCCATTGCAAGTATCTGGATGTCCTCTTTTGCAAAAGGGGTATTGACCAAGCAAAGTTTTATCTAAGGATCATGTCTTTGGAATATCAAAATAGGAACTCGAATTCCCTTGCGGTGTATAACACAATTGAATTTAGCTTGGCATTAGGGTGTGTTGCTCCTTCACCGTCAGGCCAGAAATATCCCAAGCTCCCTGGCTCCACTACAGAAGAACCGTCCTCTGTGGGAGATGAACTGCAGCAGAGCTCGGGAGACAAAAAAATGGGCTTGTTGGCAGAGTAGGGAATGTGGGACCTGCAGGTGGCAAATTCAAACAAATGTGCCAGGCTTTATTGCTTGGCTGTTTGATTTTTGTTCATTGCCAAGGACTTCTCTCTCACAGGTTGCCTCAAAATAATTCCCATTCTGTTACATGAACCTACATGAAAGTGACATTTTAATGACAGATTTAATATATTCTGCCCAGAGTGTGATCAGCACAAACACTTATCTGCTGGTGCCTGTGTGGCCCTGCAAAAGCTGCTGGCAGCAGTAGCTGAAGCACAGAATGTGTGCTGTTGCTTTGCCTCTGGTGCAGAGCTGCTGAACAAACCTGAAACTTGGTTCTTGCTCATCTCTTCAACAGCTAGAAAAGGACGATGTCTGGAAACCAGCCCTCCCAGCAGTGGCCGTGTACCCTGGAGATCCTTCCTGCCTTCCTGGCCTGAGGACATGGTTTGGGTAGACAGTTTCCCTTCAGCTCATGCTGACCTTCAGCAGGGATCTGAAGAGATCCTCTCAGCAGAGCCTCTGCTGAGGACACAGAGCTGATCCGTTGGCTTTCTTTCAGTGCACTGATTTCATCTACCCCATCCATAAGGCTTGTTGAGCAGCATGCTGTGGAACCATCACACACCTCAGTCCCTAAATTTCCAAAGCCCTGTCAGATACTGCACTCTCACAGTCCACAATAGGCAGCCCTCTGTCAGATACATTCAAGTACAGATTTCTTAGAACTACAGGCAGTAACAATCTCATTTTTAGAGGTCCTAGCAGATCCTGCTGATTTCAAATGAAGTAAAAAAACCCCCATTATTTCCAAAGGTCATGCCCTAATTCTGCCAAACATTCAAGCATTCATAAGGGTCACTGCATATGAATTTTGGTTGGTGATGCCTAACAATCAGTGGGGAAACACTGAGCAGGTTTTACAGAACTCAAGAGAGACTACAGGAAAGCAACAATTTCGTGCTCACCCAGGCTGCTTACATTTCCCTGCAAAGTCAGACAGTATTGAATCACTTCACAAACATACAGGACTGGGACATTTATTCCTAAGAGTAAGAATAACAATATCAAGCACCAGAAGTTTGAGCTCTGCAGTGTCCTTAAGTATCCAGAGAATTTGGCAGCAAATTCTGCTGCAGTATCACAGCTCATGTGACTTTCCTGTAGCAGTTTAAATGCTAAGCGTGTCTGCAGAGTAGGTAGGTTTAATTTGTATTTGTATGTAATCTGCAGACAGGACCATGCTTAGATGCTTAGTCTTGCAACTCTTTCTCATCTGATTCTGATACAGGCTGAAGAAACAAAATCCTCATATCTGGTAACCAAATATGACCCACAGCTAGCTAACAGTTTTATGGTTTTCAGCATTTAAACCAAACATAATCTCCCTTCTTCTTTGAATATGAAAAATAAAGGCAGGTATGTAAAGACCACAAATACAGCCAGAAATTCAGAGCCAGACCAGTCCAAATGTCAATGTTTTCCTTTCAGCCATATGAAGATGGTAAAACCACCTCAGGATGTGATACAAACTTAGTGAATACCCCAAGCAGGAAAACTGCTGTAGTTGCATTTTCCCCTCTTCCATGTTAATTACCATTCTCTCTGGGATGATCTTCTGGAGAAAAGGGCACATCATATCCCATATCCCTGATGCACCCTGACGAAACCCAAATTCTCTTGCCTGTCATTATCCCCAGAGCCAGCACTTCACACTAGCACAGCAGGAGGGGGACTCTGCCAGGAGGAAAGAAGAGTGAAGTTGAGTGCCTCCAGGGGCTTTGCACACTCCCTCACCTCTGAGAACATGAGGGGGAGGACAGGTGGAAAAACTGTGCAAACACTCAGGTAGAATCTCCCACAACAGCTGGATGTTTAATTGGAAGTACGCGAAGCGAAACAGTTACAAATCTGATGTCTAAAGTCAAATTTTTGGCATTCCATGCACTTCTATGCATATAAATACTAACCTATATGTGCACTACATATAGGTTACACGTGCACATGGACAGACATTCAAATAACCATATGTATATTCTGTTGCTGCATTTTTATGCAGTTACAATATGTGCATAACTAAGTATAGCAATGAAAAAATATAATAAATCACATTATTTCAGCAGCACATCATAGGGTGCCTCTCAAAGGCTGCTGCCTTTCACAGATGCACAGCTATATCTGAGGTTCTGAATTAGCTTCCTTCTTAGTGAAACAGGAACAGCTCAGAATATTCAAAGATATTGTTTTATTTTGAATGTTTGTTTACTGAGAAAAAGAATCTTTAAAGTACGATTGCGTATTTCAGAACCAGATAGAGCACACAGATTTCTTTTTTATAACACCAAACTCTACACTAACATAACATTTTTAAAAAAGAATTAAATATGTATTTAGATTTGTTTTTCAACCAAAGAGAAAAAAACTGTAGAAGGTCATTGCAAACCATCCTCTAGTTGGAATAGACAACACAAAGTAGGTTCTTATATATAGACAAGGAACTCATAAAGCATAGGAGGAAATATATATCAAAAAAAGAAAATTATGTTTTGAAGGCCAGGAAGTGAAGATATAAAGGAAGAATTACCAAAAATCAAGGTAATGTTGACCCTGGAAATATCAACAATTTTAATATAAACAATATTAAAAAGGAAATAAAGTTGAAGTTATCATGAAATGACATTGGATAGTGATTAAATTGATTCTAGATATAACTGAAGAAATAATCAGTTTTCTACAAGTAGGACAATACTGAAAAAGAAGAAAAGGCACATACCGGGAATTATCTATATCACATAGATATAAAAATAGCAAATGAATGGAAAGAAAACTCCAGGAGCTTAGCACATTCAGCAGAAAGTAGATAATCTCTATCGGAAAAACATTGCAAGAATCAGCATATGAATCTAGGTTTGATAGCTAGTTTTGTCATGTATCTATGAATTTGAAGAAGATAACATAACTGAGAAGTGGCAAACACAGTCCTCAAAGGGAAGGGAAAAAAATGTAAACTAGTGAGTTGAGCCCTGCAACCTGATTTGAGTACCATGCAGGGCTTTAGAAGAAATTTTGAAGAGAAGAATAACATCACTTGGATGCAGGACTCAAAGCCATACTAGGTAAGTTTGCTAATGATACTAAATTGTGAGGAGCTGTTGACTCCATCGAAGGCAGGGAGGCCCTGAAGAGAGACCTTGAAAAATTGAAGAGATGGGCAATCACCAACCACGTGAAGTTCAACAAATGAAAGTGCCGGATTCTGCACCTGGGATGGGGTAGCTCTGGATGTTTGTACAGACTGGGGAATGAGATGCTGGAAAGCTGTGCCATGGAAAGGGACCTGGGGGTCCTGGTCAATGGGAAGTTGAGTAAGAGTCAGCAGTGCCCTGGCAGCCAGGAGGGCCAATGGTGTCCTGGAGGGCATCAGGCAAAGCATCGCCAGCCGTCGAGGGAGGGGATTGTCCCGCTCTGCTCTGCGCTGGGGCGGCCTCACCTTGAATGTTGTGTGCAGTTTTGGGTGCCACAATATAAAAAAGACATAAAGCTATTACAGAGTGTCCAAAGGAGGGTCATGAGGATGGTGAAGGCAAGCTGGATGAGGAGTGGCTGAGATCAGACACTTGGCTTGTTCAGCCTGGAAGAGACCTCATTGCAGTCTACAACTTCTTGTAGGGGAAGTGGAAGGGGGGGGGTATTGATCTCTTCTCTCTGGTGACCCATGACAGGACCTGAGGGAAAGGCCTGAAGTTGTGTCAGGGAAGGTTTAAGTTGGATATTAGAAAAAGGTTGTTCACCCAGAGGGTGGCTGGGCAGGCTCCCCAGGGAAGTGGTCACAGCACCAAGCCTGACAGAGTTCAAGAAGCATTTGGACAATGCTTCAGACCAGGAGTTGGACTTGGTGATCCCTGTGAGTCCCTTCCAACGGAGGATATTCTATTATTCTATGAACTAAAGACTTGGAAATTGGGGTAAAACTAAACATGGATGCCATGTCAGACATACCTGACATCATCCTTTGATTTTTTTTAGCAATCTCATACAAATTTGAACTCATCTCTTCGCAAGTTAAAAGCTTTTAACACTGCTAAATGGGAACTGATAATGAAGAAAACAAGCATAGGCATAGAAGCTGTAGAATAAAAAGGGAAACAGTCAGTTATTGAAAAAGAAGACACTTCCTGGGTATATTAGTACCTCATCAGATTATTGACCCATAAGGTGATGTTGCCAAGACAACGGTGGATCCAGTTGTACAGCGCACCACCACATACACATGGCAAAACCAGGGATATGTTGGTGTTTCTGTACAAGCCACCAGCAAGTTTTAATCTGGAAGACCATGTGCTGTACAGGTCACTCGAACTCAAACTGCAAGAGATGTGCTGTATGCTTGTGAGAGGAATGGAGCGTTTATCTGAGATGCCACTAGAAAAAGTTAGCTCAGGGAATCTAGCAAAAATGGAGGCTGACTATATCTATGTGTGTAAAGGAATGGGGAGAGGGAAAATGAGAGAATGGGGCAGGAAGAAAGAAAAATGCTTCTCACACTGACAGCACTGGCAGAAGAACAAACATGCAGCCATGAAGACATTTTCGCTGGAAAATTTAAAGAACATAACCAGTAAAGTGAGATTCTGGCAGAGCATTCAGCTCAAAGAAGCAAAGCTAAAAAAGTTAATCTTTGTCTTTAGGTTTCAGATTAAAATATTTATGAAAGGGATATCAAGCAGTGCCTAAGGTGCACTCCATGACCTATTAAGTCTCTCAAGTCCTGTATCTTTTATACTAATAGAACTGACAGAGTTGGAACAAACAAATGTCCTTTGATGGTTCACATGCAACTAAGGATCTTTGTGGTGAATAAACCAAGAAGAAGTTGCTGTTTTTTAAATACAGAATTTGTAATTTAAAATCTTCTCATCTGCTCCTCTCCTTAAGATTCCAAGCAGCCGCCTGAGGATGTGGAGAACAGGACAGGTCTTCCAGGATAACTCTGAAGTAGACAGCACAGTCAGAATAGGCCTTTCTAAAACTCACATATATTTAACTACATGTCTTGATTCAATTAACTCCTGGCCAAAAACTGGAGAGAGTACAGAAAGGTATATTATCTGGACATAGATCTGAATCAGAAGTCTTTAATAACAAGCTGAAACACAAACATCTTTCTGCTATCTTACTTTTCAAAACGTAAGAACCTAAATTTTCAGTCCAACATAAAAGATTTCCTCAATTTCTTTTTTGCTTCAGGAAAAGAAAGGAGAATAGAAGTCCACTAATGTTCTTGATGCATGTAAAGGAATTTACTGCTGTTTCCTAGCCAGATAAGCAAAAGACACACCTTTAGTGATAAGCGCTATTTAATCACAGAATCAAAGATGAAATACAGACCTCACCAGAAATTTTTTCCTATTAACACTTCAGTGCAGTCAAAATTTGCACCAAAAGTAGTACACATTTTGAGAGGAGTAAACAGTAATGGTAAGTAACAATCTGAAGAAATTAACAGGCATTTTGGTTACAACAATTATTTTTTAAATAGTGAAATTAACAGAAAATAGACATAGAAAATTAATGAAACAGTACTGAGTCTTTCTAATTCATCCTATCTATGATACTTTCGGAACGCTATCTGTGAGCTACCCATGAACTTCCGGAATGTAAAATCCAGATGCAGTTATTCTTACGCTGCTGTCCCTACAAAATGCGAATGATAGAGACGGATGAGAGAAGTAAAAATCAAGGTAATTTCGAGTTTTGCCAAGTCCTATCTCTACAAAATGTTGAAATCTAGTTTCCTTTCTCTCCTTTCTAGCATCACATTTCCCTGTCAAGGGGTTTGTAAAAATTATCTGTTATTTGACAACAATGGAGAATAAACATTAAAAATTGAAAAATTATTTCTGCCATGAGGCATGTTAAGAATACAAAGGTCCTATGAAAGAGGAAATATATCACCTTGATGAAAAGTGAATAGAAACTGGGTAGATGCCATTAGATTAGATAAAGAAAGATGAATGAGACACAGGCAGAACAGTTGAGAAACGAAAGCCTTGGAGAGAATTGATGACGACAGCAGAAAAACTGTACATTAAAGTTTGCTTTTTAATTAGGGAAAGTATTTTTATTAATGCAATTATTTGTTTACAGGCTTTATGGAAGAGCTGAATCACAGAAATTGATTGCAGAAGCCCAGCAGAAAATACTAATTATTGGGACAACATCTCCTGTCAATAGCAAGGAAAGTGATGAATTGGAAAATGTATTGGATGAACTTTCAGAAGTAGTCTGATTCCAGAAATCAAGCCAATGTCCTACCGAAAAAAAAAAAGGAAGATGAAGTCTTGTATCAAATTAGTTATGAAAATGCCACGATGATAAACTACCAAACAGGGAAATAATAAGATGATTTTGACTGAGCTATGAGCTCTCACATGATAAAAAAAATATATTTTATAATTATATTTTATAATGGAAAACTAATTATTTCAACAAAACTAATGAACTAAGATATTTCAATTAAATATTTGAGAAAATCAGCTGTATTACCTTTTAATACACCATTTCCATTTAGACTGGAATGACAACCAGTGTCATCCCCATTTTTCACAGAGACTATTACATGAAATTAGTTCTTAGCAATGACTGAGGAACATGAATAAAGCTATTTGAAGACTTTTTTAAAGTATGTTAGCTTCTTATCAGTGAATGGATTCTTCTTTTTATTTTGTTCTGTGTGAAGTCTTTTCTTACCTTTCCTTTTCCCCTAGACTTACACTATTCTCATCTGTTGTACTGACGTACACTAAGGACAGAATGAAAAACAAACCCATATTTACAGTCAATACATATTTTGTAATTCAGATCTACAGACTGAATACAAGAGACGTGTGAAGGAACTCTGGCTCTCATTACGCTCATGGCCCTTACTGAAACAACAGTGGCTTGCTGGGATATTTCGCTAATTCATATTGTTTTCCGATTGCATAAACAAGCATTGCTAATAGTTGGTGCATTTCAGGAGAACTCTTCAGTTACACCACATTCACTCAGAAGAGCATAGCTGAGAATTGAGAAGGCAGCCTACACCATCGACAGCATCACTCAACAGGGAAAAGACTATCTCTCAAGGTTTGATTAGACTCATGTACTAATAAAATCAGTGCTAAGCTAAACAAAGCTTTCCCATAGTTGTGCCAAATTGACTGGGTGGACAATCTTCGTGCCAGAATTTCCCTTCTTACTGTAGATTAGAAGTATTGTTTTTTCAGCTGCAACCGAACCCAGGAAAAATCCAGTAAGGAAAACATCAAAGTTGATTTTGCATCAGATATCCCAGTAGACTTCATAATTGTTTTTTCTGCCCTCCCTTCTGCTTCTTCTTGGACCTAATGTACAGGAATTTGATATATTCTAGAAATTAAAGCAGCAGTCCTTATTCTGCAGATCATTCACTTTTGAGCAGGAGCTGTGACCTAGTTCCCAGGGCCAGCTCTCTTTCTCAATCCCAGAGCTCACGCTGCTTCCAGCCCACCAGAAAGGTACCCAAGGAGAGAACAAAGAGTTCCCTAATGGGCACTAATGCCGCAGTGGCATCAAGGTTTCTCAAAGCACTATACCAGTTGTTCCCTGCTCCCTCTTCACGTTGAAGCATCCTTCAGGGCAATGGGACGGCTTTTTACAAGGTAGGAGAAAAATGGCTGTGTTTTCTGCCAAGTCTTACCAAACACTAGTGCCTGTTAGACCTTGGAGCTCTCTGAGGCTTCAGTCTCACAAGAGGTTCTGCTTTGACTTGGGAGATAAATGCCCCTTGTTACAGAAACAAAAAGTGACCCTATTACCTTTCTATTGTTTTGTTGAAAAAAAAAAAAGTAGTTTCAGTCTCCTGCAATCATTTACTAAGCTCGCAAGATCTACCTATAAACAACTTACTGATCACTGACCGCAAATGATTCTTGGGATAACAACATTTTGCTTATACGTGGTACTTAATCTATAGATTTTAAAAAGGCTTTACTAGAGTGGAGAAAAAAATAACCCCGTTATGCATTTGCATAAATTGAAGCTGAGAAATTAAATACAGTCTTAAAGATTCTACAGCTGCTATCAGTACCAAAATCCTATCAAATGCTATCAAATCACATTAAAGCAAATCCCTGCAGAGCTTGTTTGACTTTATCAGGGCCTTGTGTTTTCCCATGAAAACAATTATCCCTTGCTTTGTATCTCTGTCCAAATCCAGTTGCAAGGAAAAGCTTTTTATGCAGAAATTTTCCCCTTTCAAGTAGAAGAAAGGTCAGCCACTCGAACAGTACTGTCTATACCTGTATGCTTGTCAGTAAGAACAGCTGGGCAGGCTATGCAATTATTGGGAATAAAGAGGTAAAACAGACAAGTTGAGGGGAAAAAAGATATATGCAGTCATTCTTCAGCCTTCCTAAACATCTAGACCCCCACACATGTGTTCTTCCTGTTAAAAAAAAAATTGGTGGATTGAAACAGGGGATGCTTAAGATGTCTTGAGCACTAGAGAGTAAACTATGAGAAGTGGTGCTACAAACATTCCCCAGTACTGGTAGCAGATGTGGAGTCCCTACCGCTTTCGTACATTAAGAAAAAAAAATTAAAACCCAGTCACCATTTGGATTAAAATGATTTCTTAGGAAACTATAATTTAATTTGTGCCATGCACAGCACCTGAGAGATGTGGTTCTCTGAAGTCCAGCTGTTTGAAGGGACTTTCATCAAGGCCAGGTTAATGGGCCACAACTCAATAAAACTCTTTATAGAGCAGTTTAAATGGGTTGTATCTCCCCTTTCCCCACAGGAAAATTCCACCCAAAGGAAACTATTTAGGAATGAGTTTCCTTTCTACTAATTTAATGAAAAGCAACAATGGCTGCTAGAGACACTTTATGAGAGACATTTCATAAATTCAAACCAATTAGTGCAGAAAAGTAGGCAAGCAGAGTTTATGTGTACATCCTAGAAATGTCCATTAGCCCACATCTGGAAACAACAGCAAAATGAACAGACTCAAAAGGCAACTGACCATCCTGCTGTTGTTTCAATCCCTCAAAATGTAGCAGCACATCTGTTTGGTTTTTTTTAGTGTGATGCATACAGATTTCATGTATTAAAAAACATTGCTAAGACTGCAAAGCCAAGAATTCCCTATTTCTCATCTTAAGAAAAAGTGAGTGAGGGAGAGATGCAGATGCGTTTAAGACATTTTTGCAGGGGAAACAGCAACCATGGGCACCGACTTGAGTAAGAAAATTAATGAAGCGAAAGTTGTCAAAAGTCTGAGGGAAAACATGAGATGGATTCAGCATGGGATAGAGATTTGAAAGAAATCTCTATGCTGAAATATCAGCATGACACTTACATTAACAAATTTAAATTATTATCAAAGATATCGAGCCTTCTCAGCTAAATTCTGTCAGACTACCTTTGATTATAAGAGTCAGTGCTAGTGGGAAGCAAAGATTCTGAAACATTTAGAACAAATCTCTAGAAATCATGAACCTATGTGATAATAGAAAATTTCAGATAAATCACTTCTTGACTTTTTGTTTCATCCTAGCAATAACTTTTAAGGTAAGATCCTATATTCTTTTGGGTAAACCTAGGCAGATCACTCACCTTTCCTCTACTGTGCTCCACTCTCAGAAGTGGTTAATCAGCAAAAATTAATTCTATGCCTCTGTATTTCTTATGTGAAATTATTTAGGCTGCTTACATCTCTATCTTACATTCATGTTAAGCATATGTTCCCAATTCAACTACCAGTAGTTTTATTATTTATACTACAGATTGATCTTAAAGAAGTACCACGAATTCCTTACATGGCCTTAAAGACAGGGTACACAGTAGTCTTGCCTACAGTGACACAGAAATGTGTGATAACTGGAAAACAAAAGTGAGGATTATTTATCCAGTGTCAAGGCTACAAGTGCAAGTGAGGTAGAAGCATTTCATAGTACTTTTTACTTGTATTTTCTGAATCAGCCACTTCATCACAGGCAGACCTGGTCAGGTGATGTTGTTGGCTGTACCCTTTACCTTCCTAAGAGTAGCCAGTGACTGTGCTTGCACTTTGTGCAACCACAAATTCTTCTCCAATAAGAGATCAATTGAGTTGCTGAGGTAGCAAAGATGTGGACAGATGGTTGAAAAGCTGACCTAAAGAGACATCATACTAGGAAGCTGAGAGGTGCTAAGATTCTGCTTTTTGAACCCAGACACAACAGGACATTCAGGAGGCAGCACAAGCGTCTGAGCTCCAAACTCTCAATATCTTAATGATATCAGTGGATACTCTCAATGGCTACAGACAAAACAAGACTTTTTACAACAGAAAAAAAAAATATCTCAGAGCAGTTTGTTAGTACAGTTCTTCCTATAGTAATGAATAACAGTCACAGGCAATGATTCCAATAAAAATAAACTATCATTGCATGCACATGTGGCTGGGCTTACTCCCACAGGAGACATTCGATACTTGCAAAGGAAAGAAATGGAAGGAAAACAAACAAAAGAAGGAGATAGAAATGAAAACCAAGAATCTTTTAAGGATAGAAGAGAAACAGGGGAGTGGGCATGTCCAGGGAAGAGGACACTGCAAATCTCAAGCCTGCTATACCTGGCTGGCTTCAGGTCTTTCTTATAAAAGCAATATATATATAAAGGACTTTTTCATAGTGCACAGTGCCAGGAACTGGGAGTCAGGATTCCTGAGTGTTCTTCCTAACTTTGCCACTATTTTATTAAGCAACTATGAAAGTCATATATGGAAATAAGACACCTGTAGCAACTTCACTGTATTAATTTTCTGCCAGGTAGGCACAGCTCCAGAGGTACCCTACTTTACCCTAACCACAGGGTTCAGCAGAAGGATCAATAAGAAACAGCTCTGCTATCTGTTTTCTCAAATATCCAGTGGGGTCAATTCCTCCCCCACTAATAAAACCAGAAAAAAGGCATGTGTTTTGGCTGTGCCTATTCAGGCAGTTGCTAGCAACAGATGACCAGTCTGCAAATTGTTTCAGTCTTTGTGGTGTGCCAAACATTGGATTTCAAGTGAGAGAAGTCAGCATCTAATATGTAGCACCATTCAGACATGGTTTTAGCTTCAGGCACTATAATGAGGAGTTCTGAATATCCTTGGACTGAATAAACACAACTTGAGTGGAAGGAAACCATCAAAACCTCAAATGAGTGTCAAAGACAATCACAGACAACAAAACCAAAACTTTCCAAGGTGAACTGCCCTGATGTGCTCCAGAGCAACAACTGTCTTGAATGCAAGAGTGCAAATCTAACAAAACGCTGCTTTTCCTTAGCTCTCCTCTCCCAGACTGTGAGCAGACTCCTGAACCCACAAACCCAGAGAGCCTTTTCCTGACTGATGTACGTAACTCAACAATAACTTCAGTGGAAGGGAACTGCATTGCCCAGGCAAACACTGGGTGCCTTCAAGTTTTAATTGGAAAAGAAAATGCAGTCCCAGTGTGTATCCAAATTGTGTCTAAACTGCAGCAACATGGCCAGAGAACCACACAAAACTAGGCTACCTCCAGTATACTGCCTCCAGTATACTTTGCTGAAGTCAGACTTTTGGTCAAAGTTCCCCAATGTGAAATACATGGCATGTAGGGCCAATCAGCTCCTTTCAATTCACCTAACAACAAATCCTATGAAATTCCTCTTCCCAGAAGCGTTTTATGTCTTCTTGCCATTCGCCTTATTCCCTAGTTTGTAAAATTAAATTTGTCATCTTTTCTGTCTCCGAGTCTCTCCTAATTTTCCCAGTGGAGAGTCCTCCCTAGGCCAGGAAACTTCACAAGAACTTTGCCATGAAAATTTCCTATGCTATAACACTTTCGAGGCCCAAAGCCCTGAAAATTGTCCAACACGAAGGGTAATGCTGGAGAAAATGCTTGTAGCTTTTACTAAGCAGGAAAGCAGCCAGTCAGCCAGAGCATCCTGGTTACCACAACGAAACAGTGCTGGGAAAAGGGATCTGAGGATGGTGCTATGGCTGGATAAAGTAGTTGAGTAGTATAAACACAGGTTCCCATGAGAATTCTCTTATGTGGCAGCTTATGGTCACTTATGAAATTTATAGTACACCAGTAGTGAGAAGAACAGAATATAAAGTTTATGTAGCTTTTCAGAGCCTTTCATACTATTCCATTTCACTTGGGTTCTGGAAATAAGAAAAAGGCTGAAGGATACAATACTTATTTATGACACATACTGGAACACTGCCTTATCCTCAAGATCATGAGTCCCAAATCACGAAGCCCTCCTAAGGCAGTACCAGTACAATAGCACCAGAGCAGTTCTCAGAATACACAGCTGCTTCAATCCAGCCTGCCAGACCTGACTGGAAGAGACGGGACCAGTGGGGAGTACGGCTCGGAAGCCCAGCAGATGCACACTTTCTCCTCCACAGAGGCACACGCTCAGAGATGAGCCGCTGGCTCCTCTGCCTATGTCACTGCATGGAGTAAATCAGCTTGGTGTAATTCAGCAGCACAACATAAGGAATATACATTCTTAAGTATGTAATTAGCATGTGCATTGCTATCATGATTCATTACTTTTATTATTCTTCAGGTATCTATAATAATTTTAGCCACATATTTATATTCTACAGATAAAAAAGTATCTTTTTGTAAATTCAACCCTGATGCGTGTTTCTGATCTGTCTCAAATCTTTATCTAGACAATACTCATTCCTTCTTTTACTTTCTTTTGGCTTTCTAAATGATGAAAAAGACCAACAATATGGTTTATAAATGGAAATAAAATTAATCCATTGTAAAATAGCATCACAAGTGTGCTCTTCAGTTTGCATTCATTGTTTTTGAACATCAGTAAAAACAAGTGTCCTTCATACTTCCTTGGTATAAAGGCATAATCCTAAAATACTAGACTTGAGCCAGAAAGATTGGGATTCAACCAAGTTGAAGTCCTGAACCACAGCATAAATATTTTTTACCCACACTAGTGGCTGCAAAACACCTTTGACATTAAACTCTTTCCAACCATTTTTGTGTTCACTTTGCTCTGTTCATAAAAGTCAAGTCCCTGGAGACAAGCTAAGACAACGCTGCTAAGGTCTCATGTCAGAGACAGCAGTATTATCTTACGTAAAGAGTGTATTTTAGAGTCCACTGGGTATCACACAACATGGACAAGAAAAAGATTATGCTAAAGATCTGTGAGCTTATACATAGAGATGCAATAAGTGTGCTTTTGAAGTACTGTCACGCTCTATCAGTGTTAAGAAAAAGGTGATAAATTTAATTTAAAATTTAATTATAATCTTTCTGCAAGAGTCAGATTTTCTCTAGTAAGAACATTATTGGAGAGATTTTACCAAGGAATTGGAAAACAATGTGCTCACAGAAAGACTGATGGCCTTATAAACATCATCTGTATTGCCGAATGTACAACTGCTGAATAAGAGTCCTCGAAAAACTTTTCCCTAACAAACATGAACAGTTTTAGGAGGCTTCATTTACATTTCTACAGGGTAGAGGATGCCCAACAAGCCCCACCAGGTGAAGGCAAACATTCCTGTTCCAGTGCATGGCACAGATGCACTAAAGACTGGTCAGCCCTTTAAAACCTGAAACATTGCTTTATAACCCATCAGGTCTGAAATTTTGATGGCAACATGCCCCAAACAACAACCAATAGGTTAATAAACCTTTTTATGTCAGAGGAGAAACAGAAGCAAAGATCAGATGTAATAGTCAGTCTTTTCACAAAATTACTGGGAGCAGCATTTACACCTCTTAGATATTCTCTTGCATGGGAATTATGCTTAAGAAATTCAGACTTTAGGGATCCTAACTACATATGAACTTCACAAAAGTTAATTAGTTACGTTCAAAGGACAAAAATGTAGCCATTACAAAGAAAATGCACAACTGCAGGGGAAAAAAATTCTCTCAAACTCTTCTTTCCTGCAAGGGCACCCAAATGCCAACCTTTACTATATGTCTTCCAGTAAGTTGTTTGTCTTTTTTTTAATATATTTAATATCAATTAAATATAGTTGGTATTAGATTAGTAATAAACTCTGATTTTTTTCTGCTTATTTACACTTCTGTGTTCTCCTTCCAGCTTGCTCAGTTATTTCAAATGAAGACTGAGATAGCCATTATAAAATCACAAGTGAGAAGTAAGAACAAATGTATGAAAAAAGGAGAAAAGTAGTTTTCTCTTGTTTTTGATATATGTACCACATCCAGCTGGAAATATTAACAAAACATAAGAGGGGATTGGGTGATTTTCTATCTGTAGCTTGAAATGACTGTGGATACAGAGTTTCATATTATTATTAGATAGATAAATAGTGATGTTGAAAGAAATAAGTTCAGTGACATGCAGTGAAGAACAAACATACAACTTGGATCAGAACCATCAATTTGCTGAAAAAAATGACAGTGCCGGCTCAGACATGATAAGGTTTCATTGGCTCAGACTCCAAACTAGGCCTTTCAGACCACTGTCAGTTCTGTACAAGGCCAACTCAGGTGTCTTTGTGACCTGAAGTCCATAAATTCCAGTTCAATGCTGTGCAGTATGTAAACACCCTGAACTGCACAAGATATCTGCACAGCCAAATTAAATCAAATGGCAGAAAAAAATAAGACTGATTGTTCACTCAGGACTAGTGCAAGAACTTCTGCCAGAGATTCCGAGTTGACTTGTAGGAAATGACTGATAAGAGAGACCATGAACCATCACTGTGACGCAAATGTAAAAGGGCCTTGCAAACCCAAGATAAATCAAATGAGCTCTTTCCAGTGGAGAACTTCAGTACTGATTTACACGCTACACTGCAACCTAGGTCTGTCACTTTTTTTGATGAGACAGGGGGATTTATTGACAAGTGACCTTGTTTGTTATTTTCAATTTAGTGTTGCTCCAATATGAATATTCAAGGAAGAAGTAATTCATTAACTGGTTGTACTTTACAGTACTTCTTACCAGTATCTGAGAAGTTGAAGTTATCTATCAATCACAAGTCAGAAACACTGAAATTCAACATGGATTGAGCAATTTACAAATCTTTCCCTAATGAAAGTACAGCATAAGTAATACCTGTGAGAGCTGGAAGCAAGATGGCTCAGGTAGCTATTTATGCCTTTTACCTTTTAGTCCCAAGTATCTTCCAATGTTTCCACCATGTGGTTATAATACACTATCACCTCCTGGACACATTCCTTCCATTCCCATTAGAGTGGATGACCTAAAATCCCATTGTATTTTTCCAACAGTTACAACAATCAGTCCAAGGGAAGGTAATATTGTGAAAATTATATATTTTATTATTTGATGCAATATGATGGATAGACGTGATAAAGTTGGCCAGGTAGCTCCCATTACATCTGCAACATTGGAGATAAAAACCCCTCTGTTTCAAGGTGCAGTCTATCTCAGGCAGTGGTATGTCAAAATGGGTTTTATTCATTAAAGTGGGTCAGAAGTCTGTATTCAGTTTCTAAGCAGTTGAGTTTCTTCTTTTTCAGCCTGTTTTTACAGCACAGCTAAAATCACAGGAATTAGAGAGATCAAAGATTAAAAAGCCTATGCAGAGCAAACCCCTCTAGATGAATTGATCCTGCCCAGTGTAGATAAACTGATAAGGCTGAACTGAAAAAAAACCACACTGTTTTCTGTACAGTAAATTTTAAAAATCACTCACTGGTTGTCATTCTCCTATGCTGTCAATTTAGAACAGTTCAATGATTTAAGATTCATAAGTCAAGCAAAAATTCAAGTTCAGAGTATAATATCCTAGATATACAAACTTCTGAGATGATTCTCCCTTAATATGTTTGGAGCATCATAAAAGTTGTAATGCCTGAATACAAGAATCATGTCAGATCCCTACCTTTTCACACAAGATGCCATGCATTTTGCCCACCAAAGTCAATATGTTAAAGCTTGTCTGGTTTTAAAACTTTATGCGAGGTTTATTTTTTTTACCAGAGACAGCTCAAACTTGTTGCTATGTCGATAAATATATTCTATCTGGCACAGACTTTAGCTAGGAAGAAAGTAGATAGAGAAGTAAGCAGAAAGTAGCTTGAACAAAAATTTCCAGTATTGCAGAGATGTGCCCAGCGCCTTTCCACAATGATACATTTGGAAAACATTGCCTGATCTATTCTAGGATAGCCTAGACCCTTTTCACAATTATACTACTGTTACATTAGTTTTTCTGTAATAAACTAAACCACCCCAGTATTAGCTTCACTTTGAGCTTGTATGCTCCTTAGGTAAAACAGAAACTCCTTTGTAATGCCCAATATTATTTTACAGATTATTTCTACTAGCAACCTTATATCCTAACATATTTTCATTACTTAATGTTGTCCAGTTCATTCCTAATGATATTCTGATATTTTTCACTATTAAGAATGTCTTAAAGCTTTAGGTATACTCTATTCCAAGACAGACTTAGTAGAACTTTTCTGAACAATAAACACTTAAATTTGAGTTAGGCATTTTAATTTGCTTTTCTCTGTTTTCAAATTAAAAAAAAGAAAAAAAAAAGAAAAAAAATGAGGATGTGGTAGAAGATAGGAGGCAGGGGGATTTGTCAAGTCATTCCAAGGATAAACAACTTTCACCATTGCCACTCTGATGTTGGGAGTGATGGCACTTCAGATATTGATGAGAGAATCTGCCCTAGGTTAATTCCACTCTGTTTTGAGGGGAAAACTCACACTGAAGTCAATTCAAAATCAGAAAAGTGATTGTGTATAAACAGGAAGGGAGTTTGTGTTCATTCTCTCTGTGCAAAGGGACTTAAGCTTACAAACAGAGCATTCTTCAGACAAATCAGATCAGAACCTGAAAGTTATATCTGGTTATTTCTCTCCCATTTTTATGCTGTTTTACTTAACTGGAAATATAGTGTTTGTAAAGAGTGTTGGATTAACAGCACCACAGACTGAAGTTCTCTGTTTATACTCAGAACAGATTTTGTTATAGTAATCTTACCCCTCCCATCCTGACTATTAAGTGATTCCCAATAAAGAAAAGGAGACATAGCTCAAATTTCTGAGAATTGCCACCTGATTGACATGAAGGTGCACAATTATCAATTAGACCATGGCAAAAGACCATTTTCTCAGTTACACAACTGAGAAAATACATAAAAATTAAAACAATAACATCACTGTGACTAAGTAGGTTTCATCAAGGTAACAATTCTATTTTCTGTGGTGCGTTTGAAAGAGGGGAAAAAAAGGTGTTGATAATAATAGAAATGTTGCATTAACCAATACTGGAGATAGGAGGCTAGACAAGCATTTTAATAATCTAAAAGTTTAAGTGCTAGCTATTGTCTTTCTTGGGTACTTGCAACTTGGAACAGTTTTGATGTCTGCAAAGAGGAGAGACAGGAATTTAAGGTGACTTCTAGAGCTGAGGCTTAGAAAAAACACCTATAGTATCAACAGAAACTGGAAACAAGGAAGCAGTGAGAAAGTTCTGCCATAAAGCTTCAGCCTCAGTCTCATTAACCTTTTATCAATGGTGAACACTGATGAGAAAAAGTTTATTGCATGCTAAGGAGAGAGATTCAAGACAAAAGCCAGTGACCACAGTGAAAACCAGTTCAGGGGGTGAGTTAATCTGCAGAGAAAACTGCAGAGGGAAGCAGGAGTACCTTCACAGCTGAGGAACTGCATCCTACAATGAAATACAAAGATTTGTAAGAGCCTGAAACAAAGGCAGTAGAGGTTGAGCAAGATCAAGCTTATTGGCATTTAATGGCAGTGAAGAGATTCCAGCTCTGCTTCCAGCTGCAGAGGATTTACTCTGGCCAGACACTTATGATTCTGTTTCCTCAGTTATGAGCACCTGGCAAGGGCATTGCAGAGATCAGTCTGCAAATGCTCTTGCATAGTAATTTGAAAATATAACATAATATGAGATGGTTAACTTGTAACTGGTGTAGGTTAGCAGCAACCAAAGAGGAGTCTCTTCTGAGAGCTGACTGATCTGTCAGTCAAAGATACCAGAAAGTACCCACCTCTGCCACCAGCCTCAGTAGGAAGGCTCAGTATAACTTAATGACTGAGTTTGCCTCTGCCTCAGAGATGTTCCTGCTTCTCTGTTTAGGATGCTTTGAACTACAGGTCAAGGAGCTTGAAGTTTGTACAGCTGCTGCTACTACTGTCCATCTGATATTAGAATAATCCTCATAAAGAAAACTTGCAATGCTTATTTAAAAAATGACAGATAAAAAGGTTTTCTTCTTCTGCTCTTTTCTATTTGACCTAAGGTCTTCATTTCTACTTAGATCCCTAGATAACAAATTACTGTTTTGTAAGACACGAGTAAATGAATTCTTGCTCAAGAATGATGGAAACATTTCTCTCTAAAAAGAGTCCTGTTAAGAGGAGAGGACCATAAAACCAGACCCATTTAAAGCAGACAGGGCTATGGTGATGGTTATATTGTATGACCATCCTTCACAAGATCATTAAGAAGGAAGCTTGCTGCAAACAGAGACATGAACAAACACTCAAGTCAGGAAAGTAAGTCACCTACTGATGTTTGAGCTCCAGACACTTGTTAATGAACTGGCTCTATTTTTATGGCATCCTTTCATTTGGCACTTTGCTGGATTAAGTCAGTATCATACTATGTTAACAACCATCTGTTTATGCTACAGTTGTGCCTTGTGTCCAGTTTCATACTGTTCTCATGCAACTCAAGATCATATTGCTGCTTATGGTTGTATATGATCTAAGGATAAGCAAAAGATTTCTGTCATAAGGGTTATCAGTATAGAGCCTTTTTAATCAGAAAAAACACATAAGCTTGTTTATGTATTTTAAAGGATGTGGTTTGTATAGATGCATGGAAATTTGAGGCCATAACAACCTTTCATGGTGTCTTGATTCAAAATATTCAAACGACAGAAGAGGTGAGGCAAAAGTCTGCATCTTAGGAAAAAAACATTTCTTTAAGTTGAAGGGTTTGCAGATACATGCAATGTATCAAATACATGCTTGCGCAGTCTTTCCACAGTTGTTTTTTCAAAAGAAGCATACTCTGTAATGCAGAACCATAAAAAATTAATCTTACCTGAAAATAATCTACTTTTCTGTAAAATTTTCCATTATTTTTCTCCTTCCATGACTCCATATTATCACTCTTATCTTTAACAAAAATTATAAAAATATCTCTTTGTGTTTTCACAGAGCTGATTTTCCATATGATAAGCATACTACATAAGAAGACTGCTCAGAACAGATACACACAACATTTCCAATAGCCATATCCCTTTTCTATCACTGCTAACTGGATCTCATTGTCCACTGCCATCTGCAGATCTACTCATGTCTGAACACTTGAAAAAACAAGTTGTCCACTATGTACATAATTACTGTACAATGCACATTATTCATGTAACATATAGAGATGAGTTTTCCCAACACATATTACAGCTGCTGAATGGCACTTCATTTGTCTTAATACTTCTGTTAAAAATTCACACACAAAGTTTTCTTCTGGATTTGTTAAGGGTTCTCGGACTTCTGAGTCTCCTCAAATTCTAGCTCAGCAGAAGACAACCCAAAAAGCAATACTTCTTGCCTCACCCATAACGACAGGTAACCTACACACATCCTCGGTGACCTCCTTTAGCCAAACACTGATTTCACTGCCCAGTTTTCTAGGGCTCTTTCTTGCCTCTGTGTCAAAATGAAGTAGCTTCTCCTCTGCTCCCTCTGAAGCAGGTGAAAAGCTTTCTGTTCACATTTCTCAACAATAGTGGCCACCTCTGTCTCCAAAACTATGTTTAAGACTATTAAAAATATTTTTTCCATTGCATTTTCTTCTTCTCTATTTGCTTGAGTAGGTAGCTGTAACTGCTACAAAGTTAATAGAAGAAAACACATCCATGTTGTTAGTATTTTATTTGTATTAGACCTTACTCTTTCCATCTCAGAGTGATTTACATGTTCTGTCTGATTACATTTCATTGCCTTTTCTTTTTCCCCAGCAAATATTACCATCTCACCAAAGTGAAAAGAACCCTTTATGGTATGAGGCTATAATCTTCCACTATATTTCAACACATAAAAGTTGTATGCCATTTTCAAACTGCATGACTGTATTTGCTACCTTGCAGATAATTAAGGCAAAATTTAAAAAGTGTTAACTCCAGACAGTAGTACTTGGTGTATGCTTGCTCTCCACAGCCTACTTCATTTGTTTAAAATTGTTTTATTTTTTTGTCATTTATTTGCTTCCCTTTTTTATAGACAGAAACCTCACCTGCTCTTATCTTTAAAATGGGACAGCTATCCAACAGCTACAGAATCCACGTAACAACCACATTCAATATTTTAAAGGGAGAGAGAAATACAGTCTCACTTTTGCTCTTAAACCATCACGACTGCAGCAAGTTACATTATTTCTATTTTTAATATATTTTCTCAATGACCAGTAAAGGTACAGCCAAACATCTGCACATTTTGAAAGAACTGCATTACTAAAATGATAAAAAAATATAAGGTAAAGAATCATGACAATTTGCCTTAGCAAATCACATAAATGTAAAACATGATCCCCACTCCCCACTCCCCTTAGCTCTCTTCCAGCCCTTCCCCAGTCCAGGGAGTACCACGGTTACTTCACTGTCATAATTCTGGAATGCTTATTCAGGGCTTATTCATAGGATAGTAAGCAGAACAAGACAAAACAGCTGGTCTGTAACCAAGGACAGCTTGGTTATGTCTGGCATTAGTCTGATTGAGATAAGGAGGTTTTGTTTTGTTTTTTTTAAGAATGAGTCACCATATACTTATGCATTTGAAACACTTTACCTGAACACTTTACCACTTTACCCAACAGTTCACTTAGCACATCTTGAAAGCTTCAGCCCATATCTCAGTCCTAAAACCAGTTGTTCTCCAGGTATTCAGACCCCTGATCTGGAAGACAGGGACAGGTAGCAGAATGAAGCCCTCCTAATCCAAGGGCAAGTGCTCAGTGACCTGCTATACCACTTACACACATACAGGTCTATGGGGCCAGGTGGGATCCACAGGAGGGTTCTGAGGGAGCTGGCTGAAGAGGTCACTGAGCCACTGTCCATCATTTACCAGCAGTCTTGGTCAACCGGAGAGGTCAAAGGTGACTGGAAGTTGGCAAATGTGACACCCATCTATAAGAAGGGCCAGAGGAGGATCTGAGGAACTACGGACCTGTCAGTCTGACCTCAGTGCCAGAGAAGGTCACGAAGCAGATCATCTTGAGTGCCATTATGCAACACATACAGGACTACCAGGGGATCAGGCTCAGACAGCATGGGTTTATGAAAGGCAGGTCCTGCTTGACCAACCTTATCTCCTCCTATGACAAAGTGATCCACTTAGTGGATGAAAGAAATGCTGCAGATGTTGTCTACCTAGACTTTAGTAAAATTTTTGACACTGTTTCCCACAGCATTCTTGCGGAGAAATTGGCTTTCCGTGGTGCGGATGGATGTACTTGTTGCTAGGTAAAAAACTGTCTGGATGGCTGGGCCTGGAGACGGGTGGTGAATGGTGCTACATCCAGTTGGTGATTGGTCACTAGTGGTGTTCCCCAGGGCTCAGTATTGGGGTCAGACCTATTTCATCAATGGTCTGGACAAGAGGATCAAGTACACCATCAGTTAGTTTGCAGCTGACAGCAAGTTGGGCAGGAGTGTTGATCTACTGGAGGGTAGGAAAGCTCTACAGAGAAATCTGGACTAGCCAATTGTATGAGGTTCAATATGGTGGAGGGCTTGAAGTGCTGGAGCATGTCCAGAGAAGGCCAATGAAGCTGGTGAAGGCTCTAGAGCACAAGTTGTATGAGTAGCAGCTGATAGAGCTGGAGTTGTTTAGCCTGGAGAAAAGGAGGCTCGGGAGGACCTGATTGCTCTCTACAACTACTTGAAAGGAGGTTGTAGCAAGGTGGGACTCAGTCTCTTCTCCCAAGTAACAAGTGATAGGACAAGAGGAAGTGACCTCAAGTTGTGCCAAGGGAGGTTTAGACTGGATATTAGGAAAAACGTCTTCACAGAAAGGGCTGTCAAGCACTGGAGCAGGCTGCCCAGGGAAACGGTGGAGTCATCATCCCCGGACGTATTTATAAGACATGTAGATGTGGCACCTGGGGAGACAGCTTAGTGGTGGACTTGGCAGTGCTGGGTTACTGGTTGGACTCGATGGAGTTGAACCTTAGAAGATTTAAGGTCTGTTCCAATCTAAATGATTCTGTGATTCAAAATGTTCTCTCTTGAAAATACCATAGGAAAACACTGATTTGTTATAAAAATAGCACTTATATGTGCACTTTCCATCTAAGATTTTCAAAGCACATTACAGACATTAACACAATATTATGAGTGTCACAAATGCCTTGAAAACTATAAAATAAACCAGGCCCATAGAAGTTGCCATGCCAGATCTGGCCAGTATCTCACTTAATCGAGCACCTTGCCTCCAACGGACAAGAACAAAATGTTAAATATAGCATGTCAATGTATTAAACCCTACCATGCTGACCCCTAAAGACAGCTGAGCATATATGAAAACCGTAACCTTGGAGCCTGCTCACTACAGTTCAGGGAAGAAGGATAATTATACGCATCAGGGTAACTGAGGAGTCTGATAGTTTCTAGTCCAGCCCCGTTGGTTTTAGCCCAAACTTGAAGGGTCTGCATGTTTACATATGCATTTCAGGAAAATAAATGTTGTGTACTTATAAGAGTGATTAAAGAGAACCAAGTATCAGTATCCATAGAAATAATTCCCTTCATGATGGCATTTGCGTGAAACAATTAACTTTTCCCATGTTCTCCCAAGTTCTTATGCCACTGTGCCGCTGTGGAAATTGTGCAGCTCAGTTCCACCTCAGTGGCTAAAAGACTCCTACTGTTGTCCATGCTTGCGAGTTTTGGTGGCATCATGATTTCAAATGCAGACTGTAAACCTCTTTCTGCCCCCCTCAGTGGTGTTGCTTCTGTCTTGGAGGAAACAAAAACCAGAACACTGGCTTCTAGAAGGAGGCAAAAGAGCAAAGTTCATCTGTTTATTCAGAAACCTGTTCCTATCCAAGCAATAAAGCAAACCCAACTGATTTTAAGGCAGGCAGGATGTCCCAGAAATTTCATTACTTTGCTGAATTGGCTGCTGTCTTCCTAATGTTCACCAGACATAGGAAGGGTGGGGTGGGAAAAGGGATAGTTGGCTGGAAAATGTCTACTGGACAAACAAAATAAAGGC
The DNA here is from genome assembly GCF_003984885.1 of Neopelma chrysocephalum. NCBI lineage: Eukaryota > Metazoa > Chordata > Aves > Passeriformes > Pipridae > Neopelma > Neopelma chrysocephalum. The sequence continues at coordinate 22,981,768 of NW_020897693.1, forward strand.
ACTTTTTACTTAATATTTGAAGTAAATCCCAACTGTACAGGAGTTCTACACTTAATTTCCCTAGGTTTGTTGCATACTTGTTCTGCTACCTGCTGCCCTGGCATTCCTCAAAGTTTTAGGAACAGGGACTATGTCCCTGAACTTTCTCAGAAACAAATACTGCATGACTAAAAACAAGCACCTAGCAGCCCAGTAGGCTGTCCTGTCCAGGAGATACTATGTTTCTGGAAAACCACTTGCGTGAATCCTCCGTAACAACTACATTATCGGTTCATGTTTTGAAGAACACCAACACTGGCCAAGTGCTTCTCAAGAGGTGCTTTCTCTCTTGATGGGTGGGATTTTGCATCGAGGATTAGTGCACTGACTTTACTACCATGGAAGTCAGATGTAACGAGAGAAAATCCCTCAGACTGTCACCACTGTGCCACCTCCTCCAGGGAAAGAAAGAGGGAAAGTAGAGCCAGGAAGAGCATTCTGGGGAGGTCAAGTGACTGAATAAAGAATGAATTCTAGCATTTGAAAGAAAAAATTGTGTCCACTGTGCAAGGAAAAGGAAGGTGTATGCCCAGTGGAAGCAACGTCAAGTGACATGGGAAGAATACAAATATGCTGCTTGCTGCTGTAGGGAGAAAATTTGTGTGGCCAAAGCTCAGCTGGAGTTGAAGCCGGCCAGAAATGTGGGGGATAATAAAAAGAGTTTTTTCAAACATATTAATGGCAATAGGCAGTATAGAAATATCATCAGCCCGTTACAGGGTGAGGATGGTCACCTCACAAACAGGGACAGAGACAAGGCAGAGGTGTTTAACGCTTTCTTTGCCTCTGTCTTCAACACAGCTGACGGACCAAGGTGGTCTCAGTGCCCTGAGCTGGAGGACCATGACTGCAAGACTGATCAACTCCCAGTTGACCCTGAAATTGTGCAGGATCTGCTGCTCAAGCTGAATCCTTACAGATCTATGGGGCCTGATAGGATTCAACCCAGAATCCTCAAAGAGCTGCTGATGTCATCTCAAAACCTCTCTCAATGATTTTTGAGTGGTCTTGGGAATCCCGAGAGGTCCCAACTGACAGGAAGCTGGTGAATGTTGTCCCAATTTTAAAGAAGGGCAAGAAGGAGGACCCCAGAAACTACAGGCCTGTCAGTCTCACTTCAGTGTCCAGTAAAATTATGGAAAAGTATTGAAAAACACCTGGAGGACAATGCAGTCATTGGTCACAGCCAGCACGGCTACACGAGGGGGAAGTCGCGGTTCTTGAATCTGATTTCCTTCTATGACAGGCTAACTCACCTAGTTGATCTAGGAAAGCCAGTAGATGTAATCTTTTTGGACTTCAGCAAATCTTTTGATACTGTCTCTCACAGCATCCTTCTGGACAAAATGTCCAGCATACAGCTGAATAACCGTGTTACATGATGGATGAGCAACTGGTTCACAGGTCACGCACAAAGAGTGAATGGGGTAACACCAGGCTGGTGTCCAATCACTAGTGGGGTTCTGCAGGGCTCCATCCTCAGCCCAGTGCTCTTCAACATTTTCATTAACAATCTAGACGCAGGACTCAAAGCCATATTAAGTTTGCTAACAACACTAAATTGGGAGGAGCTGTCAACTTCCTCAAGGGCAGAGAGACCCTGAAGAGAGACCTTGAAAAATCAGAGAGATGGGCAATGACCAACTGTATGAAGTTTAACAAGGGCAAGTAACAGATTCTGCACCTGGGATGGGGCAATGAGATTCTAGGAAGTAGTGCCACAGAAAGGGACCTGGGGGCCCTGGTCCATGGTGAGTTGAATTTGAGTCAGCAGTGCCCTGGCAGCCAGGAGGGACAACTGTGTCCTGGGATGCATCAGGCAAAGCATCACCAGCCCGTTGAGGGAGGGGATTGTCCCACTCTGCTCTGCACTGGGGCGGCCTCATCTTGAATGTTGTGTGCAGTTTTGGGCACCACAATGTAAGAAAGATATTAAGCTCTTAGAGAGCATCCAAAGGAGGGTAATGAGGATGGTGAAGGGCCTTGAGGAGAAGCTGTATGAGGTCACTTGGTCTGTTCAGCATGGAGAAGAGGAGACTGAGGGGAGACCTCATTGCAATCTTCACCATACTCATGAGAGGACATGAAAGGGCAAGTACTGATCTCTTCATTCTTGTGACCAATGATAGGACTCAAAGGAACAGCATGAAGCTGAGGCAGTGGAGGTTTAAGTTGCATATTAGGAAAAGGTATTTTACCCAGGGAGTGGTTGGGCACTGGAACAGGCTCCCCAGGGAAGTGGTCACACCACCAAGCCTGACAGAGTTCAAGGAGCATTTGGACAACGCTCCCAGGGACATGGTTGTCCTGTGCAGGGCCAGGAGTTGAACTTGATGACCCTGATGGGTCCCTTCCAATTCAGCATATTCAATAATTCTATGACAACACAGGGTATTCCTTGTATAGTATTGATTCTGTAAGGTTACAAATTTTGAAAAGCAGGAAAAACTTGGTTTTGCACTACTTTTCACTCAAATCTCTGGAACGACTGTGTGCTTTCAGTAATTTTTCAGGGCAAAATTTCACTTCAAAACCACGACTACATAAAATCACAGGTTTCTGCATTGGTTTTTTGTTTGTTTGTTTGTTTGCTTGTTTTAATACAGTAATATGAGAATTTTTAAATGTGATTACTGACTTAAGAATTTTTGGATTTTCATGTTAAGTTTCCTTTAAAAATGCTGATTTTCAAAGCACTCATACTCAATATCTCCTGGCAGAACCACCTTATGATGACTGAAATGGCATCTTAAGAACTGAGGTACCTTTATCCACAGTTCAGTTCTGAAAGTGGGTAAAAAGCAATTATAAAGGACCATACATGCATACAATTATAGTAATTGGATCAATACAGTGCTGCTACAGGTAGGGTAACTCTTGATGCCTTCCTGGAAACTGCATGTCTACCTGAAAGATTTTTGTGAGTTTAAGAAAAGAGAATTTATCTGAAAAAAGGACACAGATACCAGCAAGAGGAAAATACTTACAGGATATTGTGGACATATCCCATTTCATTCATGGACAGACCTATCACACTTCTACTACAAATTACTTTGCTTTTAATAATATATGCTAACATTTACTTTAAGGTTGTTTTTCTTCACTGTAGTGTTAGTTTCTCTGCCTAATTAAAACAGAGTGAGCCCATGGCTTCACACTTAAGCAAGGTGCTGCACCTGATAAATCCAGTCAGGAAGAGAGGAAAACTCTGCTAAGCAGGTTATAATTTTAAAAACTTGAACACAACTTTTCACACCCTTGTGATCTATTACTTCTCAAACAAAATCAGGAAAAACTACATGTAATATCCGAATGTTCTTTAGGAAAACTGCTCTCTTTTTCCCCACCAGAGGAATGTTCTTAATCCTTTTTAGCTGACTTTGTGCATCATGAAGTAGCACAGAGCCCAGTTCCTGCCCTTTACCCTCGGCCAACTCCACCTCTCATGTAACTCCAAAGTGATCCAGGAAATTTGCAAACAGCTTTGTATTTTGCACAACCTAGTATTTTTGTAGAAAAGGAGAATTCATTGCAGACCAGAATAAGAAGCAGAACAGAAAAGAACTTCTAAGAGCAGCACTAGTAAGTACATTTCTATGCATGGTTTTTAGAAGTGAGTCCAGAAGATGCCTTTTCTACCTTCCTTTGACACACTTAACCTCCTCCCTCAGAGTCCAGAGGACTACCACTGTGCCCACTACTCATAGGAACAGGAGCGTTATCATTATAATTTTACCTCTAATAAATAAATTTCTAACAAAACAGGATGGCTTCCTCTTCTCTGGCTCTAAAGATTGCAACCTAAAATTGAGAAACCTTTGCTGTGGCAGTAAAGCCAGGAGGACCAATTTGAATGCACATGGGTAGTAATGCTACAGAAGTAAGACGGTACAAATATCACATAGCAATTTTTCTGACAGCTCTCTACTTTAACTGGCAGAAAATCAATAACATTAAGACTGAGGGTCACAGCCTTTGGAAAGAGTTACATCAACGGAAACACAGAACAGACAAAGCCAAAAGAGATTATAACCACAGATATCCCAAGGGACAGATGAAATCATGGGTTATGGTGTTTTTAAAACACAAAAAAAACTTATTCCCTCAATCATCCCCCAAATGTCTTGTCTCCTAGTTTTTCACAGTTTTCTAAATTAAGAGGTGAAGATTGCAGTCAGAATGCTACTATATTTCACTCAAAGGCATAAAGTCTCTTCGTGAAAAGGGTTCAACATTCTCCTATTTGCAGGCATACTTCTAGAAAATTGGTGCCATACTTACTGCTCAAAGGTAAGCTTGCTGGTGCAAGTAGCAAGCTTTTACTCACAAAGAGCAGTCACAGAAGATAGAGTGCTCCCTGTACTAACAGTCACAGCTGAAACTGGGCACAAAGAGCAGACAGCATGACAGCAAAACAATCATGGCAGTAAAAGGTTTCTACTCCTGCCCCAAAATCCCTGTGCAGCTAAGCTCTTTAAGGATTACCTTTCATTTCCACAATGCACTAGTGGAATGCACTAAAAGCTCAAGGAACTTGTATGCCTGTGCCAACTGTGACTCAGATAAGCCCATCCTAACACAGGAATACACTGGCCATCCCTTAAAAGCAAAGGACACTGACTGCCCCCCACGCCAAATAAGCAATTGGCTCTAGAGTGCCAACTTCTCAACACACCTAGAATAACCACAGAGGCTGAAGGACACAGGCCATCTGACCAAGCACTGCTGGTGTAGCTTTATTTAAATTCTATTCATTGTTTCTCACCTGTCTTTTTGGCAAGTCATGATACTGTAGTATGAGCCTGGTGTTGACGCTGTGACTCCACGTGTTGCCAAGGGCTGCTGTCACACAACCAGAATCCCTCTTCCCACTTACAGAAGCCCCTGAAGATAAATATGAAAGAAACTGCATCAGGACTGTGCCACAAAGAAGGTTTCAGCATGGAAACTCTAATCAGTCATCTCAGATCATTCCCTAAGCTAGGTAATCACAAATGGTACTTAATAGATTGCACTCCTGCATTAATTTCCTACCTTTCTTGTTTATTTATAAAAGTACAGTGTGAGTTCTCCATCTCACCCTTTGATACCTAGACAAAGTGCCAAGAATTAAAGAGCTGTTGCAAAGTAGTACCTACCTTCTTGGAGAGACCGGTACATTTTCTAAATATCTGGAGGTGCACCATGCATGGGGGACACTTGTCTTTTCCTCTTTAGATATTCTATCCCCAAGCAAACCAGCTTTCTACGAGCACAGAGGAGAGGGAAGCAGGCCAGCAGAGTTACAGTGTATACTGACATAACAAAAAGGGAAGCTAAAGGAGCAGAATGCACTGCCACAATACCCTGACATAAAAATCAGAATATTGATTCATGCCATCAGGCATCCTACACATTTTCTAAGATTTGCAAAGAAGGGAGCCTCTTAGCTGTAACTACCACTCTGGTGTCTCTGAAATCATATGAATTTCATATAACCCTAAAGGAAAATGCACTTTGCTGCAATCAGCAATGACAAAATAAAGAAGCATTTCCAATAATGTCACATGATGCAGCTTGCTGAAATGCCATTGCACCTGAGCTTTCTCATACCACAACCAGAGATCCATACATACGCACATACACATATGCAGGCAGGTAGGGTGCCTAAGACCTTCATCTTTACTTATCACAAGTTCTGTGTAAGATTAACAGATAGATGGGTGACTTGTTTGTACTTCAAATGACACTTCAAGAATAGCACAAGTCAGACAAACCTAAGAAATTCAGAAACAAACCCCTAGTTTATGTGGGTATAAATGATCATGTGCAAGTTGAAAATTGAACTGTTTGAGGCACACAGTCCATACTGTTAAAAAGCCAAGAGTGAGTAAGAGACAGTTAGATTTAAAGTCAGGTAACTTCCTGTCATCTATTGGGCAACAAACAAAATTGCTTTCCCAGGACAGTAGTGAGATCCTTGTCAACTAAACCAATGAAAGTTAGACCAGATACTTTCTCTGCAATAAAGCAGCCTTATGTTTCTGTCAAAATTATCAGTAATGTAACAGTTAATGTAGAAATCTAAATTATAAGAATTAGGTTTTGGAAGCAAAACTTAATGAGATAACAAAGTCATCTTGCAGCCCAGCAGAGCTTCTGGAAGATTGAGGTTTAAAACTCTTCACTACTTTTACATTTGCAAGGTTGTGGGGTTTGTTACTTACTCCCCGCCTCTCCCCCAACTGTTCAGAGCACAAGCATAATTTCTTCATCCACTAAAGCTTTTATTTTGGAAAAGCATCCAGTAAAGAATAAGACCAAAAGTGTTGACGTGCAGTAATAATCATTATTTATATCACTGCTGGTAGCTTGCAAGCAGTGAGAAGGACACTTTATTAGACTGCATTAGGCAGAGGAGAGCAGCAGGCTGGAGAGAGGGGCCTGGAATGATTGCAGTGCACTACAGGATTTAGCTAAAGACCTCAAACCTTACCCCCTGCACCAAGTAATAAAAGATTCAATTAATATCAACTGGATTTGGATTAGATCTTTAAATTAAAGGTCTACAAAAGAAATGAGTGAAGCACCTGGTTCAAGACAATAGTTTGAAAAGAGCCTGGACTCTGTACTTGCCTGAATTACTTCCCACGTCATGGCAGCTCACTCCAATGTGCACAATACTTGTGTCTCCAGAACACCTGTTCTACTCTGAAAATAGGCTACAGTTGGGCCATCCAGGAACGATGGCTGCTTCTCTTTATGTAAAACAAATATCTTGATAAGCAGCAAACTTCCACCTGAATAACTCATCAGAGGAGCACCTAATTGGAAGTTTCAGTATTAAGGAATGCTATTCTGTTAATTAGTGTAACCCATCTTTACTGGGAAGGTGGATGTGCTAACAAGAATAATTACTCATCATCTATGTTTTGTATTTAATTTGCCAGCTGGAGGAGGAAACACAAGCATTAAAGCAAGGGGCTAGAAGGTCTGTATTTCATTCCCTTAAAATGACTTAAGTGATTTACCTTATTAAGTTCTACAAATTTTTGGGTTTGTGCTAACACCACAAAAGTGAAATACTATTACTGTACAAACAGGATAATGGAGAATATAAGACAGTGGAGCAGCTTTAAAGTTTTGCAATCCTCTCGTGGAATAAGCTGCAGTCAACACAGTCCTTCTTTCCCACCTGTTAGAAATGGGTAGGAATCACTAAATTCAAGTGAGAGAACTAAGTGTGAGTTCTGGAGGGTGTGGAGGTGTTTTCCTCACAGTTGATGTAACTGCACCCCTGTAAGCCACCACTCCACACCATCAAGAAGCAATTCACCCACTCTCGCTTGCAGGCTCCTGACTACAAAGAACCCAGACTTCCAGAAGTAGCTGGTGTTGGCATAAAACAGCCACAAAATTCATACCCAAACTTCCCTCAAATCACGTGTCTCTGCTATTAGGTAACAGAAGGAGTAACATCTTGCTGTCACAACCCTGAGCCAGGCATTTAAACAGTTAAATGTCTGGAACCTGCTGCTGTTACCCTGTAGAGACATCATTCGATTGCAATTCCTAATTCTGCATTCCTTCCAGGCCTAAAGCCTGTCCCAAAATGAACAGATATGCTATATGTGTAAGGCTTGTGGCAGAACAAGCTAATTGCTGTAATTAATTTTATTATATGGAAGAAAGTGCGTTGTACCATACTGTGTCAGCCCCATCTAAAGAGGGCAAATCCTCTTCTGTGAAGTTATTAAAATTTATGACTTTGGTGCAAAGTAGCTAATAAACCTGGAGCAAATTTACAGCAGAGACTTTTTACAGGGTGGAAAGAAATGCCTCACTGGAAAGGTTTCCATTTTATAAGGGATCCTCCTGCGAACTGATGCATTAGGTGGATAGAGAGGCAAAACAAGAAGTGAAGTAAACCAAGGAGGAAGCAATGCCAGCTTTGCAAAGAAGTTCAAGGGCAGTGACAACACATGCTGCATTCCTTCTTCTTGTTCTAAACACAAAAAGATAGTAAATGTCTCAGAGGAAAGAAAGAGGATATGTTAAGAAAACAGATTTATGTTGAAACATGGCCTTAAAAAAATCTTGGACTTTTCTGTTATTTCAACCACTACTTAGTCATTAATGAAGTGGACAAAGGAAGTAGATAAATAACACTGTTCAGAGAAAGTGATATTTTTCATCACACACTGCCTTGTGCTTCCAAACCATGATATTTTCATATTTAGAGATGGGAGTATCGGACCAACATTGGCCCAAGAAGAAAACAGGCTCATAAGACTTTGATCTCTGCTCAGAGGTCCCCAAACTCTCCAACCTGAAATACTTCACAGTGGCATGGAGCAACAGCTCTGAGCTGTGACACAAAGGCACTTATCCATGTTGTGGGGTGGATGCTTCCACAGAGCCTGCAATGTGCAATCAGCTGATAGGCAGTAGTTACAGTCTCTCCAAGTCTGCTTAAAGCATGGTTCTTACTCCAGTCACTGCTGGCATGATGGTTTCTGTTCAGGTCAGAGGTGATACAGGGAGTACAAGGACCAGGGAGAGCAAGAAAAAAGGTCTGACATGCAGATGAAGGAAAGCTGGCAGATCTCAGTTTATGGATGCAGTATGTGGGAAAAGGGAGTAGGTGTCCAGAAGCATAGAGATGGGATCCTAGCAGGGGGAGGTGAAGGTGTGTGCTAGAAGGCTGTCAGAGGACCTCTGAACAACTCCCTGCTTTATGTATTCCGGTTCACCTCAACCGGAGGTGATTGCAATTCCTGTAAACACCCCCTCCTTCCTCACACAAAAAGAACAAGCATTAAATTGATCTTCAAAGGGCACATCAGCAGATAGGCCAAGGATTGCACGAGGTGTCTGTTCTACTGTCTCCTGGGGTATTGAACTCTTTAGGGCACCAGCAGAGATCGTATCTGTTCTGGACTGCAAGCAGAGAGGAGGAACTGGCTGCTTCACTCTCACTGAACAGCTGTCACAAGTGAAAATAAAGCTGCTTGTGGTCTGAATCAGATGCAAAGTAACTGTCTCTCCACAACCAGGGGAAAAGCAAAGAAGAAAGGGTGACTCTTCAATTGAGGCCTGTAGTGCTGCTTCCAAGCAGAAGGGGCTTGCACTGGGCACCAGTGCCCAGGAAAGAGCTGTCAGATGAACTGGGCAACACTTGGGTCTACTTATATACAAAGACTAGATTAATTTTGTTTGTTTCTCCCCATCGATGCAATCAAAACAAACTTCCTTTAAGTAACTTCCTTGTCATTGAGATGAATGCCACATACAGGCAGGATGAGGAAAGTGGGTTTATTCCACCTTCCATTTTTCACTGGAAGGAACAGTAGGATTAGAGCTATTCAGCTCAATACTGCTTCTGGGATTATTCTAGTATGTCCACCCAGAGCACTGCAAGTACAGATGTGGTCTCAAGGGCCTTCTTGTCCTCTGCATATAAGTAGGCACATTTTACAGACTAAATCCTCATGTAACCAAGTCCCAATTGTTGCAAATATGGTTAAAGGGGATTTAATTATAGACTAACTTCAGTTTCTTTAGCATCTCATCCTATGAAAATTTGGATAACTACACCAGTGTCTTAAATAGAATGAAACGAACTCCTTAAAACAGTATTTTTAAATACAAGTATTCATTGCAGGAAGAATGTAATGATATTCTTGTTAAAAAAAAAAAACCCAACCTCTTCCTGGTTGGTATAACTGCACAGAGCAATGAATTCCACCCATTCCACATCCTCACATAGATTTTTTGTCTTTCCACATGAAAGAGTCATTGCCTGGCAGGTTCATCTCCTCTACTGGGCCTCTTTGCAATCTCTACCAATTTGGTAATTTAAAAATCTTTTCTCATCAAATGCTAAAAATGGATCGATGCACTAAATGACAGAGAAATAACAAAACGGAGAAGCAACCAGTCCCCAAATCTTTCAAATCTTAACATCAAACCACCTTGATAAAAGCCTGATCTATCAAAAAGAAGGAAAAACTCTCTGAAAGTACAAAGAAAATATTTATAAAGAATTCAACTACTGAGCTCAACAAAAACAGCACACCATGCAATAAGAATGAAAGTACTTTCCCTCTTGCTCAGGCTGTGCAGCTTTCCGGTTGACTGGCCGAGCTCAAAGATCACTGCTTTTCACCTGCATTGCATTTAGTCTGTATTTTTGGTGCAGATCTCTAACAATAAGACCAGAAGAAAAAAAAAGAAAAAAACCCTTTCAACCCCTAATGTATTTTTCCATCCTCACCTACTCAGAAAGTACAAGTACAAAAATATGCAATGGTGGAAAAACCCATCACACATAAAAAAACAACCCACAGGACAAACTCATCTGTGAAGTAACTAACCACAGCGCTCTTCAAACTCCCACGTGCTGGCTTCTGCCATTTTCAGCCCTTCTCCACAGCTTTTTTTTCAGTCAAAAGGTGACTGATTCTCTTACCCTACAGTGGTGACCATCTCACTCTCTGCACTGGTCAACCAAGATAGATCCTAAAGCACAGCATTGACTTCATACATACTTATTAGTACATATGGCAGGAAAACCACTTGCTGCTGTAAGAAATCAAGCTTGGCCACAAAATGAAATGCAAAAATTCTAACTTTTAAAATGCTTATTCTCTTCCTTTTCTTAAGAGAGGGCATCTGGCAATTTTACTCCCAAAAAACTCCTAGTTCTAAATCTGTACAAACTACACACACACACACGTACATACACACCCCACCCCAGATTATTTCATTTTACTTCAAATTTTAATTAAAATTAAGTAGAAATATTTTAGCTGGAAGTTGGAATTGTTTAGTAATCAATGATGTGTATTTTTTTTAATAGCACAGTCATCAAAATATACTTAGCAAACAAAGCAGTGAAGTGTATACCCCCGCTAATCCCCAGTTAAAAAAGAAATCTGTTTCAGTGGAAACTTTTTTGACCACCTCTAGTTTGTAGTTATGCTACTACCATGGCACTGAAATGCCTACTCGAGATTACACTAAACAGACTGTTCCGATTCAGTCGTCATCACCAAGAGACCAAAAATTACCAGTTACAGACTCTAGCTGCAAAGTTCTGATGGACACAGCAGTGAATGTGACAGAAAGGGAACAAGCTCACTTCTCATTTTCGACAACATGGTTTATTTATCTCATATGCCTCAAATAGGTGAGTTTTCACACTGTTTTGTTTATCATTATTTTTATGTATATGTGTACACATTCTGGGTGATTTTTTACAGGGTTAATCCGATTTAGATCAAGACTAAGGTCTTTTCCAGTCTTTCATTATTTTCATATTATTATGTCTTTTTCCCAGTTGTTCATTATTTCTATTGTGACAACTCCTAGAGCTCTCATCTGCAATATGCAAACCACTAAACAAACAGAGAACAAAAAGACAGTTCCTGACCTACAGACCTTCTTTTCATGAGAACTGCAGATTACAAGTCTCTTAGCTGCTGATGATTATTCCCCACTTACAAAGAATCTTCTCTAAGGGATGAGAGAAAATATGCCAAAATATGTGACAGGCCACAGAAAAACTGTGTATAAACAAGGACTATCAGTATTCTCCATGAAACATCAGAAGCTTTTTCAAATAAGTAATATTAACCATTATTCTACCCCCAAAAAATCAGCTGGGACCTCTATCCAGCTCAAGATATAGGAAGGGCCCACCAGAGAACTGGGCAGATAGTGGTTTGCTTTTAATCCCACACCAGCATGCCTACTGTTACCGGTATGTTTTGCACCAGAGGATCTCATTCCCACATTGAACTCGTTGGTGAGTTCATGTTAATTCTCTTCTGAGTTGAGAAAGAGAGCAACAGACAGAAAGAGAAGCACACATGTGCTAGTACTGAGACTCCTGTCTGCTCACCTAAAAAAGGAATCGACATTAAGAAATTAAAAAATCCAGCTGGTCTGACTTCTTGCCAGAAAATCTACCAGCCCTGACCAAAATGATCAGGTCTCAGGAGATCTGTGGAGGTGGGAATACAGCTGGTGGTTTACAGAACCTGAAACAGGGCCCAAATCAGAGAATTGTGGAGTTGAGATCCTTGGGAACAGATACTTCCTTTTTACTGGTGAAAATCTTCTGCCTCTGTAGCCTGACACCACACCACACCACAAAGTGATGAGTTTCCAGCCCTCCAGCATTGCTGCAGTGCTGTGCAAATGACCCAATATGTAGTGCTTTGGTGGAAGGGATGGTGAAGATCAAGTAGAAGACATCGGTTAAGTCAATTACTTTCTGTAACCAATGATAAATTCTTTACCCCTCAGCTCAACCTCCTTGCCTTTCTAATGGTGCTCTTTCAGAAATTCCCTCTTTTTCTAAAATCTAGAATTATATTAATTTACACCACTCTCTTCGTACCCAGAGTTCTCCTCCCACACTGCTCACCACTAAAACGTAAAGCAGCTTCTTCCTTCAAACTCTCCTATACAGTCACTTCTTCTTGTCTCTCCAAGACTAGAAAATAAAATCCCAAACCACTGAGGTAAGGGAGAAAAAAAAGTCCCAAACAACCCATGTATGGAATTCTGCCTGCATGCACATATAAACAATGCATAGGTTGAAAACAAAGTTTGCCCAATCATGGCATCTGGCAATGCTAGGGCCCTGTGATCCAGAAAATGCTTTTAATTATCACCTCACCAATCATGCTACAAGCTATTGCTATATCTTTTTTGGTTAAGTTCCCTCTGGGAATTAAACAGATTGTGATATTTATCAGAAGGTATGTAGGAGGGATGGGGCAGAATGCTAGAATTACATGTGTGTAGGACCCTTAATGCTTGAATAAAGAAATGAGATTTAGAATCGCACTGGCAGAGCAACTGAAGCCTTGTATTCTGCAAGCTTTGGCCCTCTGACCTACACAGCCATGGTATTATCATATCTGATTTTCCCAGGATGGTTAATCTCAGTTGCTAAACCTCATCAGTCTTTTACCCCCCATCTGAAATTGCCACTTCCAAAGTTTCCAGACTAGAACCGAATAAGCCAGCTGCTACACTCACCCCTCCAATATAACAGCCTAAAGCCTAGAAGCCTAAATGGCTGAATCCCAGAAAGGCAGAACAAAAGCTAATACAAGTTGGGGGGAGGAGAGGGAGATGCAGCTCTGAAACTGCAGTGGCTTTCAGAATGCAGTTCACAGCAATATGGTCATGTTAGGATATTGTGGTCTGAGATGCAGACTGTATTCCCACAGTTTACATTTTTGTCCCATAAAATATGTTCTGGTAAAGAAACAGTGTTATGGCAACTTAGCTCTCATACCCAGAAAACTGACACAGTGCAGGCAAAAGCAGCGGTACTCCAGGTAAGGTAGGAGTCAGTCTGCAAATGAACCTTAGAGTACATTTGAGAGTCAGGGTGAGGAAGGGTGATGGGGGTAGGAGGGAGAGAGGCCAGTTTCTGTTGCACAATGAGTTCTCCATCAAAGTGACCAATAAAAGCACTGACTAGTACTAACTTACCCAGGGTGTTTCTGACATGGCTGCCCATCTCCCAAGGAGTAGGCTGATGATATGCCTACATGGCAGATGGAAAAGGACAGTAGTTGTATGCAAGCTAGTTTTAAACGAGCACTAAGGTCTTCCTTGGTAAATATATTCTGCTAGGAAGACACATTGCGCTACTACAGCTGGATCACTGCCAGCACCTGAGTTTGCTCAATTAACACTAGCACTGACATTCTGTGGTGGATTTTCTCAATATTTTCAACATAAAATGCCTTAGAGAGTAACAATTTCTGATCACAGCCTAGTTATATGAATTTGAACTAATGAATTAAGCTACATGCCCTTTCCACTCCTGAGCACAGGAGTATTTCAAGAGTGGTCCTCTTTCAGAATAATTTTCAAATTCAGTGACTTCTTGAAACAGAGGGTGGAAACATGCAATATTAAGACTCCAGGGTGGGGCTGTTAACCATAAGGACTGAGTTTAAAAATCAGTGTTAAATAGTTCTTCAAGTTGAGATTGTTATTCAAACCAAGCAAACTGCTTTACTTCGCATGATGAACACCGTCATTTCTTTGAAAATTTAGCTTTCAGTGCTCTTAACACTGGCACCATAGATTACAATTGCAACAATTCCCTCTAGGTATAAATAAAAACAACAATCTTAGAGCTGTAAAGCTTGGATCATGAGCCAGAGTTATCAAAACTGAAATTCCAGAATGAAACAATCCTCTTTCAGCCTGCGACATGGAAATAGAGTTCAGCCAAACATTTGAGGGCTAGAGATGACTGTTTGCAAATTACAGCTGTTCACATCTGGAGTTCAGATTTGGCCAAACTGTTAATACTATCCATCGCAAAAGCTGAAATGGAAAAATGTTGTGGTTGTATGACTACGAACATAAAGGCTAGGAAATACTAAATGTAAAAAATGCTGTGTGCAATTTCAACTCTGCCTATCAAACACAGAACGATAGACTCAATTATTTCTCATAATGAATATCATCAAAGTTGACTGTGGCATTTCCTAACTGGCATTTAACCACAAGTCTGTATTTGTCAAAATAGGTCTCACTGAGTGTATCTAGGTCTCAGCTTAAAGAAGTCTGTGACACAAGCTGAAGGATGCAACCTCTTCTCTAACAAAGTGTCTTTTGGACTGGCTTAGCAAACTCTACACACAGACCTAGCAGACGCATCTGAGTACTCAGAGTACCTTCACAATCACAACTTGGAGTAGCTTCTGAACATACATTAATTTGGCACTTTCATATTTTTTCTACATCCATGTATAGAAAATGTGTTCCCTCTCACTTATGATGTATGACAGAACATTTTAGTACATGCAGACACCACAGGGCTCACTGTTCAGAAATGACTCATTACAAAGCTGAAAATGCATGTAATATTTATGTACTTAGGCACATACACACAGAAGCGGTGTATAATACGGAGGATGTTAAAATGACTGAGGATTACAGGGGTGTGGCTTCACTCTGTGACTGACAGAGACTTTCCAGGAGGTTCTCAGCAAGTCAGTCCCCCACTTCATGGCACAGTCACCCATCCTGGAGTGGAGAAGGTATACGTTTTTTTCGTCATCTCATTCTCAAAAAGGAATTACTCACTTTATCTGAACTAAGCAAATAAATTCAATTTTGGATAACAACCAAGACTGGAAAACTTTATCCTGATAAGCTTTTCTGACTGAAGACAGAGGGTTAGAAGGGAAACAGTTATACAGTCTTAACTGTAGGAGGTTCCTTCCGTTCCTGTTATAATGCAAAATATTCCAAGATGTGCCAAGTTTTCACTGTAGTCTGCATCGGGCAGTGACAGGACTTTGAAGTGCTCTGTGGAGAGTAAAATCTCTGTGGAGAGATCTAAAATGATCTTTTGACTGCAGGGACTCTTCTCTCCTGAGAGGTACTATATTTTTTAAAGTCAGTGAAAAATTAAAAAATTGCATAATACCACTTTTAGTCCTTGGACTAAAAAGTGCTTGAATGCTCTAGAAGCCAGTGAGGGCCAGAAACTTTTTTTCCCTTTTTCCCAGATCTGGGGGAGGGTAAGGGGAAAGGGAAAGAGCAAAGAGTGGTTGGTTTCAAATAGCAACATTGTCCAAAAGGGTGAAAGGGAACAGATGGCCATGGAGAATGAAGCCTCAAAGCCCTAAAGAAAAGGGCTACTTTGACAGATCTTGCTGTTTCCTATTCAAGCATGAACACTCTGGCATGGAGAGTTAAGATGATACAAGGGACAACCTCTGTTCCCAGCAACTGACTATGGGCAACTGGCCTCTGAAGCTCTCTGAGAAAAACAACATGAGACAGACAAACAGATATGGCAGCAAGCCCAGATCTCAGCCACCAGGAAAGGGGGGAAAAAAAAACAAAAAGAAAAACCAAAAAAACCCAAACCCCAAACATCAGAAAGGCTAGAAACAGCTGCCTTTTCCTGGCTCCAGTGCAGAGCATTAGAGCCTGTCCAGCCTTTCTCATCTTCCTTTTCAGTGAAACCTCTTGAAGGGGTCACCCTCAAGCTGTTGGTCTTTGCCCTCCGGGGAGGTGAAAAAGAGGACAGATCAGAGCTTGTCTGGCTCAATGAAAACTGCTTCCTTTAATCACAAAGATCTCCCTCCAGCAAAGGAAGAACTTTAAACGTAAAAATGCATAATTAATGCTCGATTTTTGCATGCAAAAAGGTTGAGAAATTTAAAGTTGTGGCTCCCACAGTATGTGTAATTTGTTTGCATAGTATACAGTAGTGAGCCATTATATCCAAGGGCAGGGAGAATTGTACTCCTTGCTGTGGGAAACACTGCTAATGTGTGTCCTGACTTTTTCTGTCATTGTTACCAAGAAAAAGTGCATCAAGAGCTGTTTCATTCACCAACTGTGAATATGTGCTATCAGGTAGAGATTTCAGTTTTGAAGGATAGCTTCACATTCATACTCAAAATTTAGAGAGAGACCTGGGCCATTAAGTGTAACCAGACTTCATTCTTTCCAAAGTCCATAGAACGAGGGATGAATCTCAGTTTCTGAATTTCTTTCTGATTTATGTATCACTTTCATGTTTAAGGCAGAGACTGTTTCCCAGCTGAAGCTTGCCTATGGGCAGAAGCACTGAGCAATACCTTCCCTTTGCACTGTAGGCTGAACCAGAGTAATGGTAGTTTCATGCAACAGTTGCAGTGAGGAAAAGAGGGGACAAATGGCATAAACATTAACTATCTTCACAATTGTTCCCTGAGGTGGGGAACAATTATTGAGTTATCATCTCAATTTTAATATCCTCCTTTTTAAAAATCATTGAAGGAAAAAAGATAATAAGGAACAGTGGGTGCTCACATGTCAGAACTCCAAATGAAGAAATGCAAATGCTTCATACTGATCCTATCTGCGCCTTTGTTCCCTCATCTGTGAAATAGCATTTGCTAACTTGAGTCAATAAGTAGTAAAAATGGAGAAAAATAGACACCAGGAACAAATGACCCCAACATCCTTAGCCTCTGAAGCAATCCAAAATTATCAAAACCATAGTTTTCTACAATATGTAAATAGTTTGTGGGTTTTTGTTGTTTTCAAAAAGAATAGCCCCTGTAGTCATTACTAGTTGTAATTGTTAATTAGTAACTAAATAGACAGGATCTGACTAGTATAAGTAGTCAAACAATAAATAAAATACCTTATTTTAGGCTAAATCAGATAAATTCTGCTTCTTTTCTTCTTAACCATGAGCTTCCTGAGGCTGAGTAACTGCTTCAGGCTATACTTATTAAGGGAATCTCAAATGTGGATTATTCGCTAAGTATTAATAAGCACTGGACTTGTGGATTCAACTTCCTTCCTGATGTTTCCTTCAGTAAAGTCAGCTTAATACCCCATAATTTTCATTCTGTTTTACTTTTAGTGTACAAGTCCTTCTGTTCCCTGCAAGTGTAACAAACAGCGCTCACAAACTGATTCTCTTTCACATTGCAAGACAGGTGGTCCCTCAGCATATTCCCACACATTCCAAATATTTTAAGTGTTCCACATCTGTTGTCTAAAACATTTTTAGTTCCCTGCAAGAACAGTAGGAGATGAAAACACGAAGTTATATATAACATAGCAACTGACCTTTTATGCCACACGAGCTCTCTGTCATTTCAACAAGATTATAAATTTCAAAAGAGAGCCAATCTTAATTCGTTATACTATACCGCTATCAAAAATTCTTGCCGAGAAAACAACTTGAGAATTAACTTATGACAGCTGTAATAGCCAAGAGAACAAAACTGAGTCTAGATGCAGCTTTTTTTACCCCCCAAGTACCTGTTGATCTACAGGAAATTTTTAAAAATTAAAGAATAAAGGTGATTTACACATTTTCTGACCCTTCAAACCTCTCTCATCTGCTTTGAAAAAAATCAGCACATATCCCATATATGTATAAGCAGTCTTGGTGGGATTTTTATAAGTGCTTTGTGTTGGCCTACAGCAGGTATGGGAACACTAAATGCTTTTATTTTTTTCCCCCTACAAGAATAAACCTAATCAATGTACTTTAAAAACATATGACTGCAAGTAATTCTTCTTACTGATGAAACAGAGCCACTGCTCAAGATTTGAGGCCAGGAAATTACAAACACTAATCACATCTCAACTACTAAGCTGCCTCTTAGGAGGCAGGAAATAACTGCCTGGGCTATAATTGAGAGAAGTGGTGAGGGTTAGCATTTCTACTGTCACTTGAAGTGTTGCAAGATGGCAGCAGCTACCAGCAGTTGGGAATTTGGTTTGTGTTGCAGCACAGAAGCTGGTACATCTCACTTTACCAGCACTGCAGCTCCACTGGGCATTGGCTTGTTACGGACTGTAACAGGAGACTGTCCCCCTGCTGCATGACCAATGTCATTTCCAACAACATAAGGACATTCCTTCAAGTACTTTGTCAGCAGGACAATACACTTCAGCTAGGAAAGCTGATGCCTCATCATATGAGATACTAGCAGTACAAACATGATCTCCAAAGCTATGCAATATAAACAAATACACAGTCTTTTGTTGTTCTGTTTATTTTTTAAATTAAAAAGAAACCTTCTAGTCTGAGCTTCAGTGAAGTGTTATAGGGGATCCCTGTGTGACAGACCTATGCCTCATGGAAAAGGATGCCACTCTGTGACCATGTTCCAATAAAGCATGACTAGAACATGCAGCAAATGTCTTAGTACTTCTCATGGAGCCAAGACCGAAACTTAAGCATTTAAGCAAACTTGCCCAAATTAATTTTGGAAGACAGGCTGCCTTTGACCAACCTTAAACCAATGTTGCCTGCAGGGCACAGCATCTCAACACTGCATAATGGCAACATGATGCTGCATATGAATGAGGATGCAGACACCTTCATTGAAAACACAATTGGATATACAGTAAGTGGAACAGACCCATGAAGAAGAAGATTTTATGGGGTTTTTAATAGCACAAAACTCAGACCCACTCATCATAAACTCCGGGAGGCCTTTGACATCCTGGTACCACAGTGAGAAGCGGAAAGACGAGAGAGAGGAAGGATGGACAACCACACTGAGGCGCATCACTGGGTACCACAGCTGAAGATGGAGAGATGAGAACTGTGGAAATTCTATTTAACTTTTAAATCCTACTTTTCGAGAAACAATTCTGAAGCAGAGATGTTAGCAAGCTTAACACGCCAGTGTGTTTAAAACAGCTTCTGAGGTCCAGAATGCAGACACTGGTCAACAGCCCCTCTCCAGAAGTAAACTATATAATTATACACTAAAGTTCATCTCTGCAAATTTATCCTTCTTGACTTTGTGTCTGTAGAATTAACTTCTGGGCTTTAGAGTTTCAACACCTAGGCCAAGAACATTGTTTTGGACAGAAGTACTTTTTAATGTAGATAGTGCTTTTACATGAAAACTTGACCATAAGCAGACTCCACATTGTACAGCTGGTTTTTGGGGAGGTGTTTTGGTGTGGGTTTTTTTGTAGGAAAAGGAAAAAAAAGAGTGAGTTGCAAAAAACAAACACTAGACACACAACTGGAAGTTGGTCTAGTCACACAAAATCTTGAAAAACTGCAACTTGCATTGAAAAGCAGCTGTGTTCAGATAAAGGAAAGATGGTAAAAATGATTTGCAGCAAGTGCTATGTCACACCATGCTAACCTAGGAATAAATAGTACTATTTGATATATGAAAATAGCACCATATGCTTCATGAGAAAAATAATACACTGCTTTAGTCTGTTACTTTCACCAAGGCAATGGCTACTTGGCTGATGACTATGCCAGTAGCACCGTGCAAGGACTGTTCCATAAGTTGTGACACATCTCTATCCTTTCTATACTACTGTTGCATTGAACTTCTAAAGATTCAACAACAGAACTTGGGGGGTGACTTGCTAAGCTGCCCATCCAGTGATCTGAAGCACATGGTTGTTTTTCAGCATAACCTAATTGCCAGAAAGTAAAGCAAGTTTAGTCATTGACCAATGATGTCATTACAGGCATTTCTACTTCATATATACCTTTAACCCACCCTCTCCAAAAAACAGCACTGTGACTTCGCTGTCTTGGAATCAGTGAAGTCAACTGACTTATGCTTGTGTAAAGCAACACCATGGGCAAGTTCATTCTGCGTGATGTGACAAAAGAGAAATATAATGGGAAGACCATCTATCCCACAAAGCAAAAACAAGTAACTGCTGCTTTTCCACCTCTTCTGGAGCTGCCTTATCCTACATGAGGCATAAACTTTAGGATTTGATTATGTTACACTTTGAAACAAATCAAATTTCTTCACACTTGGGCTAGGAGTATGTAAAACAAATAACATGAGCGCTATGATGGAGTACTGTCTCTGGGGAATTCCACATATGTTCAAGCAAATGAACAAGAACAGTAATTACAGTTCACCCTTTTATGAAGAGTTACGGAAAACTGCAGCCTTCTGCAAGTGAACTATCACTAGGTTTTCTTTTCCTTCCAGATTTGTTTTCTTGCTGCTTTCTATTTTATAGATGCTGGATGAATACTGGTTAGTGATAGCTTAGGTAGTGTGGTTTGGTACCACTCAGATATGAAAAGAACATGCTCTGCATTTACCAACTGCATTACATATTCTATAATTCTAAACTGAACAAGATTCTTCATTTAATTATCACGCTATAATCGAGATAAAAAAATGTTTAAGAAGTAGGATACTGTTGATCATTACAACATTCTATAACCTCCATTGCTGTCAATGGGGTACACATGATGTGAGGCATCTACAGGTAAAGCTTGCAGCCACAAACAAAGAATGTCCAGATATTTGCTACCTACTGGAGGCCAACTATTCTTGAAAGTCTTTTATGTTGGTTCTAAGAAATGTGCCTTGGTTCTCCCAGCAAAGTAATTACTGGAAGAGATTTATGATTGCTCAAACTAGATAACCAGAATGGACTGTTCTTTCCCTAATTTCTAATATTTTTATTTTTTTTTTTTCAGTAAGGAAGACTAATCCTCAAAACAATTTGTGAAAAATAATGAATGAAAATGAATCATATGAAATTAAATAACTGGTTCTGTAAATGAGTAATAGGGTTTCCATAATTTATTTTGGAACAATATGCAGGTTAAAATTTTGACCTTGTTAGTACCATCAACTTAGGTAAAACAAAGCTCATAATATGAGGTCCACTCAAAAATGAGGCCATACAACTATATTCATCATGTATTTCTGAAGTCAGCCAACAATATCAAGCTACTATGGAAATACAGCAGAATTTGATAAAAGGTCAAGAAATTCACCTTTCCAATTCAGTGAAACATGACTTGTTATTAAAACAACAGTTCATGCACCAAAAGCAGAATAGGGAAGCACTCTCTTATGTGCTCACTTTACAAAAGTGGGGTACTTGGATTCAAAGCTTTGCTACTAACTGCAGACTTGTATTACAGCTTTCTAATTATCATCTGTGGATAGGTATGTGCACTCATCCATTCCAGCAGGCAGTAAGATCTGTAGGAACATCTTTGGGGGGAAATTTGGGCCTAGTTGCTGAAATAGTTTTATATCTGTAGTTTCCAGCTATTTCTGGTGAACAGAAGTGTGCATAGCCATAGCTTGCAGCCATGGCTAACTCAACGAATCAATTCATGCCCACTGAATCAAATGGAGAACTTGTATATTCTACACTGCAACATTGACTACGCTGGCAATATTTCCTAACCAGAGCCTGTCAAAAAAAACCAAAAGAAAACCACACCTGATTTTTAAAATCAGTCAATCTGCTAAAGATGAAATGCTTTGTGAAAACCTGTACATGCCAGTAAATCTTCTGACAGACACAGGCCATGCTGAATCCTGCTGTTTTCCAGCTCACCCTCTGGCAACCTGCCCAGAGGATGGCTTTGGGCTGAGGACCTAGGACCTCCAAGAAATCAGCTTAGAAGGTGTAAGAATGGAGGAGGGCATCTACATTCTCATTTTTTTTCAAAAAATATGTAGCAACTCTGAGTAGACACTTAAATTTTTGTTTTTTTCATTCCAATTAGAGGTGCCTTCTGAAAACTCAGAAATTATTGCACAACAAGAAATACAATTTACCAGCCACTCCTACTACAAAGAAAAACAGTCTTAATCCTTTACTGGAAAGCAGATCAATTGCCTCTCAAGTGCCCCTCCCTTTTCCCTCCCTTCACCCCAGTATGAAATTTTCATCCTTACCTGGAGTCATATTTTTAGTTTCGGAAACTTTCACATAACTGCCTTCCAGGTCATCTGACCAGTCTCCTACTCCAGCATCATTGTTGGCTGGGACAATGCACAAAGACCTCTCATACTATAACCAAATGACTTCCAAGAAGGAAGAGGCAATTTGCAAGACCAGTTTACATTATCAAAGGCCTGACAAAAATTGGGAAACGGGTATTTCATCTCTGATAAATTATCAACCCTTACCTTTGCTTATGTACAGACATAATGTACCCCTAGAGTACCTTAGAAAGAACTGGTACTTACTAACAATGAACTAGCACTTACTTCCATGGTACTTGACCCTAAATGTGGACATGCTTTGTACATGCAATATAGAGACAGCTATGGCTCAAACACATTTGTTGCCATTCAAAGGTTACAGGGCAAAAACAACATAATGCCTAGGAAGAGCTGCAAAAATTCTGGAGGGATACTAACAAACTTTACCGCTTTTCCTGGTTTGTCTCTAGGCAAGATAAATATAATCCTTTTAAAGGCAAGCACTGCAAAAAAACCCCCCAGATTACTTGGCTGGGCTTGTATGATCAGGTTTTTGAATTTAGCCAAGGCATGTTATAGCCTATCTCTTGCAAGAAGTGCTACAAGAATTTCAAATGTGTTCAAACGGTAAAAATAACAGACTTCATGTGAAAGACAGCGTTTCAGCAAAAAGACTGCTTCTTTATGTCACTCCCAGTGACTGTCTTAGAGCTAACCTAGCAGAAAATAAGATGCTTACTGAACAACAAAAGTTTATCATGATGGTTTCAGCCCAATCCTACTTTATTTACAAGACATGGCAAGATAAGAGCCAGTTAGCACTCACCGCTGACTACAGCAAGAACACTCATGAAAAACTGAACTTAGACATTCTCCATTGGCTTCTCCAGATCTTCTCTTCAGAGGTAGTGACTTATTTAAGCAGTAACCATTGCAACTGATGAAATTACAAAAGGTATAGAAACAGTTTTCAAACACCAGTAATACACTTAATTGTACTAGCATGCTCTCCAAAGGCATTACTGTGGGGTTAAACCTACAACAAAACAATGTATTTTGCTTTGTACTTTATAAATGTACAGTCTCTGTTAGACTCTTGTTCACAGAATGGAGTCTGGTATTGAAAGCTATGGCCAGAAGCAGGATGCTGCCATTAGTGCGAATTAGTGCAAAATATACCAGCTTTAGTCTTCCCCTTGACAACATACAGCAATAGTGCTGAGTTTGGTTAACATAGCTGTAGGGTATCTTCTCAGCTCAAACACAAAGGGAAGAGTAAATAAGGCATCGTAAAGGAATTTGTCAGATCACAAGTGTGTTGTCATATCCAAAGCAAAATACATGTAGGATATGAATCAATTGGGAATATAATGTTAAAGACTAAGGTATGTAGTGGCTACAATAGGATTTTCTTATTCCTCAGAGAAAAAAAATCTACGGAAAAAAGAAAGGAAACAAGGAGACAAAGTCTTTCTAGCAGAACCTAGTGCTCTCGAGCTGTTGTTTTATTGTCTACAAGTGCAAGCTCACCACCTTCAGGAACTGGCAAGGAGAAGTAAGAGTTCATTTACCACACAGAATTCTGCAGTGAGATATACAAAGAAACTGACTCATTCTCTTGTAAAATTGCATGCATTCTGGGCCAAATACAGCAACATATCAAACTCAAAACACATCAAACAGTGCTAATATTTATATCAGTGTTGATAGTGACTTCAGAATGGAAGAATCCAGTTCCTTTCCATCCTAAATTTGGTGTTAGCTTTGAAACCATATACATAAATGAGATACATCAGTGGAAAATATCAAAGCTTGTTTGCTCTCACAACATAGCTCTGGTATTTCCATCAGTGTTCTTGAATCTTAGTAAATATATTCTAAAAACAACTGGCTAATAACTATGTTTCTCTGTAACCGTGTTAATGTTTTACTGCTTTAAATGTTATGACTTTTTTCAAATCAATGTCTTTCACAGCTCCATCTTTAATCTCATCTGTAAGCAGATAAATAAATATTTTAGATTTTATGTACTCTGACTCAAACTTTATTTGAGAAAAAGAGTGATGAACATAAAGCAAAACTGACCATATCTGCTGAAACAGTCCCTGCATAAAGTTCCTTTACACATTCTCTATAATACACAATTCACTTCTTTTGATTGCTGCACTTGAGGCCGTAACACAATACATGCTTAGCAGCTCTACAGCTGTACTGTTTAGCAGCTTGAGACAAGAAGTGAATCAAACTGTATTTAACAACTCATATCTACCAGGCAGAAAAAACACAGAATATAAATATATGCAGAACAATGCAGTGAATTCTGTCCCAAGGGTGACTTATTACATTGAGTACCTATGCTAAAAATCAGCAAAAACTTTGTTATAGCAAGACATTTTCAACAATATAGAACGATTATTAGACATCTGTTACAACAGTCAAAAGCTTGGTTTGGAGTTTCGGGGGGGTTGAGTTTTCTTTCTTTTTTTTATGAAGTGTGTAACTACAAGGCAGGCACTTGCACTACATTGCTGCTGTTTCTGGATTTATCTTTTAAAGTTAGAGATTCAAAAATATCCTGGAAAACCTAAACCGAAGTTCTTTTGAAAAATACAGTTTCATCCAAATAGAATCCCTACTAAATAAAGCCATAAAATCAGAGACTGCTCTAAGTACACTCTAATTAAGTACACTCAGATTAACTGAGTTTGCAATGCATTCTAACACACACATAAATTTTGTGTACCTTTTGGGTTTTCTGACAATCACATTGCACAGTCTTGGTTATTACTCATTTGGGAGTTTTGCCACATCAATGGAATTAACATGCTGCTTTTCTTTTGCTAGCATGAGTTCTTAAATGATTTTAAAAGTTTCTGTATCTCAGGTCTGCTTTCCATGTTAAAGCTGGCGTATCTAGCAGCAGTGGCTCACTGTGAAGGACACGCACCATTTCAGCATTGGCTCAGAAGAATGTGTTGCTTGGGATACACGTGTTCACCATTTGAGCAAACCACTGAAATAAGTATCACTAAAATAAATATTTATCAACTCAGCTATTACTATTTCCCTTTCATACTGGACAGTGCTGGACAACAGACAAGAATGTTAATGACTTGACTACTCATTTTTTTTATATGCCTCATTTAATTGATTAAAATTACATCAAACATACATGTGTGGGACTTGTAAATCCCACCTGCTACAGGATGGTAGGGAAATCTGTTGCATGTATTCATTTTCCCAGCAGAACATTACATTCCACTCTCTCTGCAAAGTAAAGAGCTATGTGTCTTTCCAAAATGACAATTTAGATTCTTCTTATGTAGCTGATTCCCACAGGTAAAGAAACTGCAGTCTCAAGGGATCTTTGAATTTTCGGGCGTTTGTAGTAGTACCTTCTTTTTTTTTTTTCTCCTCTTCTGCATCTCTCCCACTCCCACCCAGGACAAGACTACTTTTTATTAGCTTCAGTGAGGTTCCACACCAAAGTAACACTTCTCAGCATCTATGCTGCTGCTTTGTCTAACTGCTGCTTTGTTCAATCTAACTTCTAATAGATTGATTTCACCATTACCCAATAGCACAAGTTCTCTATAGCATGGAAAGTAATAATGTGGTGGATGTTCCCCTTAAAAGATTTTATCAGTGATGAAATTTCCTAGTACAAAGTTGTTTCACACCACCCATTTGGGGGGGGCGGGGGGTGACGAGGCAGGGAGCAAGTGGAGATAAATTGTCTGAGATCAGCACCAAACCTCATCTCCCAAGGGTGATGAATCATGCACCCTGCTCAGAATAAACATATCCTCATCAAAGGGGACTGTTGGATGGATTAAATGGAAAACACTCTAACTGGAGGATTTTTTTTGTCTGTAGATGCCACTCTGATGCATAAAGAGAAAAAAGAAATTAAGTTGCTGTTTTGTGATTAAGTTGCTGTCCCAAGTATATCTCAAGCCCTCTCACTAAAAGCAAGTTCATTTTTTCCCCTTTGTAATCCAGTTTTTAAAGTATTCAGTATTCAAAGTAATCCAGTATTCAAAGTATTTACTTTGCACTCTGAACATCTCATTGCTCTCTGTGGTATAGCTAACAGCCAGTTGCTACCTAGGAATGTGCATTTTGCACAATCATCCACTTGATTTTTGGATGGCTTAAGGAAGAAGATATGCCAGTGAAAAGGGAAGGGAGAAGAGAAAAAAGAAATTAGAGAGGGGAGCCAAGACTGAAATGGGACAGTGGCAGGAAATGGAGTGGGGTGGATAGCTGAGCTCTGTGACAGCACAGAATGGTAAACTAGCTGGAGCTGGGGCATCATGAGAAGAAGACAGGACAGCAAAAAGCAATGAGCATACTGCACTTCAGGTCATGTGAGGAAGCCACAGGACAGACTTTACAGAGCCATTAAAACAGTGTATTTTAAATATTTGAAAATTAAACTCAGAGAGAATAACAATATTGCAAAAATTAATTGAGTACTGATTCACAGGGCATCACATCTCTTATGTCTCATATACCCGAAGGTCTCTCAGGTGAGACTGCATAGTTTATAGACAGCTCTAAGCAACTCTAGTGGTTTCCTTCTGCGAGCATGCCAACTGAAAAGTACAATGGGTAAAGACTCCACAGGACTCTCAAGACTCCTTGAAACTCCAGAGAGCAAAGAACAGTGACGTGTTTATGTACTGCACCTGTACTCCATGAACTACACTAGTTTTTAAAAAACTTTTAATAGTTTTTTATTACACTGTGTTGATCATATTCTGTAAAATCCACTGTAGAGGTTTTCGTAGTCCTTCTTTGTCATCTCTGAATCATTTAGAAGGATATTTCTATGCTTTAACAGGGCTGTGGAGATTAACTGGAAACTCTAGCACATCGTCACTAAATACCTCTTCATATTCTCAGGAATACCTCTTCATACTCACAGGAGATCCTCAAGTTTCAAGGCTTTTCTCCACCTTAAAAATCAAACAATAACCTGTCTTCTCAGATAGAGTGCACAAGATTGCTGGGGCTTTACACTGAAAGAAAGATAACATAGCCATAGCAATTTGAAATCCCTATTAGCTGAGCTCTGCAACACCAGCTGTCAATGGATTTAGAACAATTGGGGTTTATTGTCCTTTTTTCTCCACTTCTCTTTACTTCTCTTAGAGAGGTATGTGCTTCATGTTCATAAGCAGCTTAATTAATTCACAATTCAATTAATTTCACAATCAGTGAAATAACTAGATACACTTCATGCCAGCATCACTTAATGAAGCTACCATACTTTCATCATCTGAAAAAAAGGGCATTTGGTGTTCTGCTGCTCAAGCAAATAAAACGGTCAAGTAATATATTCCATAAGACAATACTTGCTGCAAGAAGTTATGCAACAGCATTTGAGTAGAAAAAGTGACACATTTATAGGTATCACAGTGAAATCAGACAACAAGTTACAATTCCATTACTGTGGCATCTTACTTGCAAGTCCAGGGAAGCTGAAAGTATGTATAAATGTTTGAAAAACTCTGAAAAATGTTATTTGTCTTGGATATATCACCATTCCTCCACATTCAGATGTTGCACATCATCTCTCATCTCACATCTACCAAAACTGAAGACATACAAATATATTTATGCTTAATGCTGCATGCTACCTTCATCTATTTATCACTGTTCCATACCTGTCTGAAAGTATCTAATGATGGACACTCATTTTTATGAGACAGCAAGAAGACACTCTTTCTCCAAAGACTGTCCATTTCTTCATTTTCAATGAAGTTTAACCTGTATTTTTCCCTAAAATTCCCAGTCTCTCACAGACCAAATCACTGGAGCACTGTGGAGTGTCTGCTAGTTGCCACTAAAATCAACTAAACATTGTTCTGAAGGCAATTTAACATTTGCTCTATCTCATGGATTTTAAAATCTCAAAAGAGTGGTTCATTTTCATCTGCATAGTGCAGGAAAATGGGTTTGTGTACCGACTTCTCAGCTGGCCAGCTCCTAAAAGGCAAGAAGTCTCTAGATGTCCAGTTGCATTGCCTGGAATCATCTGATTGACCGCTCAGTTTCTTCCTCTCAAGTTTTTGAGAAATTGGTCTTGACCTTTGCTCAGAATTGCTCAGTCAGAGTCAGTGAAATGTCTGTTGTAATGTAACACTTCCAACAGGTAGAAGAATACTTATTCTGTGGAGAAAAAATGCAGTACAGTATAGCTGAAATCTGAGTCTATTTTGCATAACTGTTTCCTACTGTACTTTAATGTCTTTTCCAGGCTGTGGTATGTTAAACAGATAACCTGTGTAAGATAAGGAAAGTGAGGCCAGCTCTCAAGGTTAAGCAGAAGTTCATGCTAGGAGCATTACAACACACAGGCATGCTAGGGCCAAACATGAGGCTGCACTATGTTAAGTAGCCAAGTATAGCAACAGCCACACAGACAGGTGAAAAAGGACTTTTTTTCCCCATGGCTAAAGTAATACTGTACACTAAAACATAAAGTCTTAGAAGCCTCGGACTACCAAAGGCATTTCCTAAGATAAGCCTGCACTGAATTAGAATGGGACCTCACAATGAGCCCTTTGAATCAACTGTAGAAAGAGGCAGTCTAGGCTAAGCACAGGCTGTGAAAGGGGGCAGAGGGTAGGAAAAATTTATGACCAGCATGAATCTACTTTCCTACTCTGAGAATACAGGCTCAGACAGGGGAGAACCAGTTTCCTGCCTTGGAGCACAAACTCTGCTGCACAGAAGGCAGGTAAAAATTTCCTATTTCATGTAGGTAAGAAAGTTCTCCAGACTCAGAGTGTGGCTCAAAGTGTGGAATTTCAAAGGATCAGGCAGAAGACACAGGTAAAATGGTATCTCAAACCAGAAGGACCACTGCTCCAAACTCCTGCTCCTTAAAATTTCATTATACTGTTTATTCCCTTTTCTTTTCTACTCATTATAGCAAGATAATGGAGAAGAAAATGTTTTCCAACTGCACCTCTGCTTGCAAATTCTGTGACGGGACAGTCTGTTGCATTGACAGGGTGGCTGTTCTCACAGGGCTCTCCTGATATGCTCAGTCAGTATCCATGCTCAAGTACAGCGACAGAAAGAGCCTGTGTTCAGCAGAGGGGAGCTACAGACAGTTGCCCCCCTCCTCTCATTGCTTTCTGAGTTCAGCCCTTCTGACAACCGATGTTGACCAGATGGGCCTTAGATTTTAATAGCTGTGCAAAAAGAAGAAGGGATGTCTCCTGATGTGCTTGTGCTGAACAGAAAACCCACCTCAGGCTGTAACATGCCAAGAGTTGCCCATTTGAAAAACAAAACAAAAAACCTGGATGCTTTATATTAGTGGAAGCTGCAGAGTGGTTCACACTGGAACTGTGCACGCACACAAACACACAACAGGCCTCACAGTGCAAATGAAGGGGCTTATTAGAGATGAAAGAAGGCCTCACATCACCCCTTGTAAGGGACCATTGTCTCCCTTTCTGCTACAGTGGTCTGTGAAGCTGTGGGAAACAAATGACCTCCGAGCCACAGCACTGTGTGCAATTGCAAAAGAAAAGGAAGGGGGAGAGGGTGGGGGTTCTGTGGGAGGGCCAGCATCCTCACTCTCCAGTCTTCCAACATTCCCACCATGCCATCCCAGTGCACAGCACGGAGGTGTTTCGTGTGCCTCCAGCTCCTGCTGCAGCCCAGTCAGCAACAAAACTGGAACCTCAGCGGAGACAGCAAGACATCCTTCCCCACCAGCACAAGGAATTTTCCCACCTGCCTGCCCAGCTGGTTACTCAAACTTAATGGCTGAAGGTATGCTTCAGACCTTCTGCTTTTCATTTGTATTTTTTCATACCATTAATAAGGAACAAAAAAATCGTGCTTCACTTGGAAAAAGGGTAGACAGGAACAAACAAAAGAGAAACCAACAATAAGTAAATGAAGCACTGAGGAAAAGGGACAGAAAGGATAGGTATAGCACACAAAGCAATAGGTATCTATAGCTAATGCTTATCCCATGTCCATTACTGAGTTTCTGATTATGAGAGATACTGGGAGATGCAAAGGTGAATTAAATAGCAGGCAAAGCACATGAACTCCCCATACTACTTTGAATACAAAACACCGTCATTTATCCTTCTGGTCTTCTCTTTTTTTTTTGCTTGCTCCTCATAACCTTTCTTACAGTCATTTGATCAATCTTCAGTCTTTTACACCTAAATAGAAGACCACCCTCTATTATATTCAACTCTGCTCTGAAGAACGAGACTAGTATTTTTGATCAGACTAAATTCTACCAAGACTTGAAGCTCAGCATCTTTGGGAAATCCACTGTTCAGGAATCTAAATTTCTCCTAACTCATCAACACAAAAACTGTGTTTTCCACTCAGCAGCTGATTCAAGATTTCTGCCTTGATATTTGGATATCACTATGGGAATAATCATCTCTCTGCAGTGCCTACAGTCAGACCAGGCTGCCAGGGCTAAAGAGGATGCTCCTGGCTGCACCAGGGAGAGAACTATCTCTTGGACCAAGAGAAAATAGCAGAGATATAACTATGTTCAGAACTATAGACAACATTCAACTTAGCTTTCACTGAATTTCTTCAAAACCTCTAACCATAACACCAGAAAGTTCATGCAGTAAACTACCTTCGAAATTACCATCTTCTTTACATGGTGAAGAAGAAGAGAATATTATCACTACCATGATTTCTGTATTTGAAGATTTAGGAGATGCTCACACACTTGGGTAGTGCATGGAGATAACTGAATTTGCAAGTTGGGGTTTTTTCTCAGACAACTCTAAAATACATGATATTTCTAATTAAAATGCATATAGCTGCATTACCAATAGCAACATTAATTGTAACACAATTTTTTAAAAACACTAATATACTTTTCCATGATAAATTCTCTTTGGCTATTTTGTTTAATACAACTGGAGCTGAAACCAGGCTCTTAAGCCCAGCACCACACTGTCTGACTTGCAAAGGCATTCAGGAAATACCCAGGGCTAAACAAAACTGTTCTTAATTATTTTAAGTTCATAAAACCAGTTCTGTATAAGGTTCTGAATCCCTTTTTAGCTAATAGAAATACCCCTGCAGCTGGAACCCAGACTACAGCTCTAGCCACCTCTCTCTCCAATGTCAACAAAATTTTCCGCTTCTGTCACAAGGTTTTGACAGTTCTTACAACATCAATGAATCAAGAGTTGTGGTCTCTCTAGAAAGGCTGCATTATCCCCAGTGCACATAAAAGGGAAATCAGCAGAATGACAGCTTTGGGGTTGTTATAACCCACAGGTTACACTGCAAAGTGAAAAATGGAAACAGGGAGAGAAGCGCTGCCCTTATAGCTGGTCAGGGGCTAAACACATTCAAGTCAACCAAACTTGGATTAAAAGCAGTAAAACACGTCCAGGACACAGAGTCAAGCAGCGAGGAAAGTAAAAAGCTGGAAGAGCTCTCAACAGCCCTAACTCTCACAATCCATCAGGAGAGAAGAGAATCCACAATGCAGCACAGATTTGTACTGGCATTTGTTATTTCCCAGAACATGATTATGTACTGTCCAATGTAATTGTGTTAAAAAAAAAACCCAAATCAATTTCAAACTTTGCCTAAGTCCTTCAGGAAGT
The DNA here is from genome assembly GCF_003984885.1 of Neopelma chrysocephalum. NCBI lineage: Eukaryota > Metazoa > Chordata > Aves > Passeriformes > Pipridae > Neopelma > Neopelma chrysocephalum. Next base: position 23,013,665 of record NW_020897693.1, read on the forward strand.
TGATGGTAAAGCCATGTACAGAAGCCAGGTCTCCAGATGCCTAGTCCTGTAACTTCAGAATACTTCTGAAAAGACTTGTATGCATATGTAAACAATGTCCATACATAAAATACATGGACTGTATTTGAAAGCTTGGGAACCCAACCACAGTACAGAGGTCTGAGCCAGCATCTGAGAAATAGGAAGTTAAACTTCTATAATAAAACTTGGCTTTATATACAGCTTTCCATGTTCCCTGTTCTTGGCAAACAATAATTACACAAGTGGTTTTCACTGTCCGTTCAGAGTGAAATGAAAAACAAATCACATGAAGAAAAAGTAGTGAACTAGTATATAGGGTTGTTCACAACCTTTTGGTTTTAGTAGTCTCAGGTAAGAATTGTGTAATGTTTTCTATTTATCTTGCTGATGGTCATTTCAATAAGCACCTAAACACAACAAAGTTAATTAAAATGATTGCACAACCTATGAAACAATATTTGCTAAACACAATAGCTACACAGTGACATGTGAAAGGCAGTCCATAACCTTCAGATTAACTAATTCCAAAGAACAATAAACTAGATTAAATATAAACATTGAAACCCAGGAGACCACATCCCTGAGCACAGTTACACACTGCTTATGTACTCTGCAGGTAGAAAAGCATAAAAATCAACAAAACCAGCCTAAGGAGAATCTAAGGAGAATTCAATGCAGTGAGGCCAGCATAGGGTCCCCAATACCATGTCTTCCTCTTTCCCCAGACCAATGCAAACAAAGTCACTACAAAATGGAAAATAAGCAGTGTTGACTCATTCCGTACAGTTCTTCTTTTTACTTGTATTTTAAAGTCTCTTGAAACAAGTTAAGTTGCTTTAGTTCAGCTCTAAGACTGGTGGATCAGCTTGCATCAAAAATAATCAGGGCAGAGTGAAGGTAAGCTAAATACACACACATTTTATTCAGCATTTATTAACATCCACTCCAATTATCTTCCCATAGAAAATATTCCCAAATAGTTAGTGAGTTGTTTAAAACTCTGTCCTGCAGCAGAAGCACCAATCCGGCTCTCATTTTTGTGTGGCTTCAGAAAGCAGCTGTTTGTGTTTACAGTCACCAGCAAACCATCCAGCTTTTTAATCAAACAAGAGATGCATGGGTACCTTTGCCCATGGCTATGGGAATCAAATCACTCTGGAGAACAGACCTTATACAATAATACTAAGAGGCCCTCAGTGGATGCAGCTGACTAGAGAGGCATGCTTTTTGAGAAGTGCAAGTTTACAGATTGCAGCATTCTTCATCCTGGGTCAATATCCTGGGCTCAGTAGCAAACTTCAAACTCTCAAAAGGGCCCAGGAGTCAGTCTTCTTTCTTCTCTCTCCAAATCATGTTCTTTCTGTCTCATGTGCCTATGTCCTCTTTCTTTTTTTCTCACTGCATACTCAGAAACACAATAAAATAGTAATTCAGATCTCCTATAAAATAAGTTGGGCAATCCAGAGAGGATGATGATATTTTTTTCTAGCAATAGACTACATTTTTCCAGTATGAACAACCATGTAATAGCACTTGCTTAGAGATCAATCAGAACATGTGAGCTCCTCTCCATATTTGACCTTAGACCTTTCCCTACTGCTGGCCTGCTTGGAGCTGTTGCTGACAACTACAAAGGCATGCAACTATTAGTTTGTCACAAGACAAGACTTGTTGCTCATTTGTCTAGAAGTGACTTAAAGATTGCTACATCAATGGTGTGCCTCATAAGAATTCAGACTGAAACTTATACTGGCCAAGACTTCTGTTTCTTGCACTGGTACGTACATCAGCTATCAAGGGAGAAGCAAGTAAGTTTAAATGCTGCAGCTCTAGACTTGGAAAGGCAAAAAAGTATATCTCAGTGAGAAGCAACTGCTTAGATGTTCCTCCTCCTGATCATTGCCTAACAACAGCATACTCACCAGTTGTATTTTGAAACACAGACCTCTGAGCCACTCACTGACTTCTTTCCTTTATGGAAAGAAAAACTTAGGATACATTGCAATCTTTGCCATTCCTGTCCACAAAGCTTCCATAAGAAATGGCTATGTGATCTCTGAAAATATGATTCTACCAGGATGTTTTTTCTCTTCCGGGAAAGAAACACAGAGCTTAAAACAGCTAAGACACTAGAAAAGCCCACTAGAAGTGACACAGCAACAGGCAACTTGACTTGAAAGGAGCACAGCCTCTTCTCTTTAAGCCAGGTAACATGAGCCAGTTTGGTTAATGAAGTCTTCCTCATTCCATCAGGAATTTCAGGGCAAATTTTAAGACTTATGTCTTCAAAAAAATTTTAGATAGTCTCACAGGTGCTTCACTGAACAAAAATCTGGTGAAGGTCACAAAAGGAATGTAAACACACTTGAGCTGGTCTACAGACTGATGGAGGACATCAATCCAACAAATGAAAAAAAAAGGTATCACATGAGCAGCTGGGTGCCAGACTCAAAGATTCACTATGATTGTCCAACTAACAGGAACAGGGATTCTCCATGTTCTGTCATTGCAAGTGGTGCTGCAGATATTAAGAACCACTAAAAATTTGTTTTCCCACAAGGTTACTTCAAGTAGATCACTGCTAAAACACTCAGCAAGTGGCAAACTGGAGACACTGTGTTTTCATTTTATATGGTATCTGCTTCCTCTGGGATTCCCTAGCCAAGGTAGTGCATAATCCTTTTCAATAAAGCATCACTGTTCAGGCAATTCCCAAGACAGCAGCTAAAGGAAAAAATAATAACCCTTAGCAAAAAAATACACAAACAACGATCTACAATATAAAAGAAAATCCATTTAGATACAAACTAAACAGGAAACTGAAGTGTCCTGAGTTAAAATGAGGGGAAGCTGCAAATGAGTTCTGGGTCTCTAGAGAATAAAATAATTTAAGCCTTATGGCCACTTGCTTATGTCAGGAAAGATCTTTTTTATTCTATCTCCTCAAAACCTGAAGTCTGTGATCTCTATCAAGTGAGCATGAGGGAAGATTAATTCCCTCTTCATTAACTTTTGCCTTGGACACAAGTTCAAAATTGCACACAGCACCCTTATACGAAAAGCAGACCCTGGGTTTCATAATCTAGGTTATCCTTCCCAGGCAAATGCAGTTTATTACATGGAGGAACGCCAGAAATTAAGTGCGTAAGTTTATACAGACATACCACACTATTTGTATTGGATTGATTAAAAAAACAGCAAATGAAAACAATAACTAAAGAAAAGAATGTAGGAACAGAGTATTCTTTATTTATTTGTAATTTTGTTTTCTAAAAAGACACTTTCAAGGAGTTGAATATGTAATTATTTTCAAAACCTATAAACGAGCACTAATGAGTAAGGCAATTGGCTGAAACATTCCTTTCCAGCTGAACTTCATGTGCAACTTACATTTAACTTTAAATATCTGCCTTCCCTGAGTTTTTCAGTTCTTTACAGGAAAACACAGCAGTTGATACTGATTTCTATATTTTGTGTAATCCAACTCATAAAGGCTCAATATATAACTTAGAAAATTAAAATAACTCCACTTCTGTTGAAGTGAATGTTGTAATTCTTACTGATGTAGTATGAGGAATGCGTGATAACTCCTCCTGACCAGGCCCATTATTCAACACTGAAATTTACTGTCAAAATTGCTTTTACCCTCAAAAAAGAAGAAATTCAAAACAATATGAGGTAAATTTAATCATTCTGTAATTATAAAAGTAAAAGAAATTAACAAAAAGAAAATTGCTTAATAAAACAACACAGAAACAAATATCTTCCCACTTGAATGTTAAGTTATGCTTTCAAAATTACTAAGATGTAAATTCAAGAATTATAAAGTTAGCCCTCCTCTGAATGCTATTGAAAGGATATACTCAAAATCAGAAGGACTGAATAGGAAGTAGAGGTCTTTGGAGAATTTACAGATATTTTAATGAAAAGTTTCTGCCTCATGACATAAAGGGCTAGATAAATGCCTTCTCAGTGCAAGTGGTTTTTCCCATTGAGCAGCTGAGGAAACAGACTCATGATCACAGTTCCCAGCTAGTACTCTCCTTGTTCTGATACATGAGACATACGTGACATCATGCACGTCTTTACCTCATCAAATGCTTGTGGCCGACAGCTAGAGAAGTACCTGAACTTATGATTCCTAGTCCTCTTCATACACTTGCTCACTGTGAAACCCTGCAGCTGCCCCACTGGAGCCACACTGACTTGGTGAGCAGCTCCCTGTTTCTCCTATGGACATTAAGGTGAAGTTTGTGACAAAGTTCTCCGAGGTGAAAGGGCACCCCACAGCAAATAACATAACCAATGTGTACTAAAAATCAGCATTTACTGAAGAATCAACAGCCATATCTGGCAGACAAAAAATAGTTCCCCATTATCAGTGGTAATCACTGACTTAGCTCTATTGGAAATCAGTAGATTTCTTTTTCCTCCTCACTCTGACAAAAAAAAACTTGTCATGTACACAAAACCTTTCATATGCATAATCCTCTCCTTCTTCCTCCCTATTGTATTTCCCATACAGGATACAGGACCAGATTTTACATGCTCAACTCCAAGGTCATCTCTGTGAATGAGGCAAGCAACTTCTGACCTCTGGATAAGTTAGAATTGGAGCATCTTAAAAACAGTGCAAGCTCATAAAATGTCCATCATTATTAACCACTGTGAAGAATAGTTCATTTCTTCTAGTCCTGATTATTCATAATCAGCTAAAACTGTTGGTCAGAGAGTGAGTGAGGAGCAGGTAAAGATGAATGGGTTGATTCTTGGCTCCCAGACATACAATTCATTACGCTATTATCTGAAGCAATGAAGAAATGGTAATTCATAGCTAAAATAAGCCAAGGTTACACTGTTACATAGAACCATAGAATCAGCCAGGTTGGAAAGGACCTCTGAGATCATCAAGTCCAACCCTTGATCCACTACTGCTGAGGTTTCTAGACCATGGCACTAAAGTGCCACATCCAGTCTCACCTTAAAAACCTCCAGGGATGGAGAATGCATCACCTCCCTGGGCAGCCCATTCCAATGTCTGATTACCCTCTCTGTAAAAAATTTCTTCCTAATATCCAACCTAAACCTCCCCTGGCACAGCTTAAGACCATGCCCTCCTGCCTTACTGCTGGTTGTCTGGGAGAAGAGACCAACCCCCACCTGGCTACAACCTCCTTTCAGGGAGTTGTAGAGAGCGATGAGGTCTCCCCTGAGCCTCCTCTTCTCCAGACTAAACAACTCCAGCTCTCTCAGCATCTCCTCATAGGACTTGTATTCAAGTCCCTTCACCAGCCTGGTTGCTCTTCTCTGGATCTGCTCTAGCACCTCAATATCCTTCCTGAACTGAGGGGCCCAGAACTGGACACAGTACTCCAGGTGTGGCCTCACCAGCGCTGAGTACAGGGGAAGAATCACTTCCCTGGTCCTGCTGGCCACACTGTTCCTGATCCAGGCCAGGATGCCATTGGCCTTCTTGGCTACCTGAGCACACTGCTGGCTCATGTTCAGCTTCCTGTCAATCCAAACTCCCAGGTCCCTTTCTGCCTGGCTGCTCTCCAGCCACTCTGTCCCCAGCCTGTAGCACTGCAGGGGGTTGTTGTGACCAAAGTACAGGACCTGGCACTTGGCCTTGTTGAACCTCATCCCGTTGGAATCAGCTCAACTCTCCAGTCTATCCAGGTCCCTCTGCAGAGCCCTCCTGCCTTCCAGCTGATCGACAGTCCCCCCCCAACTTAGTGTCATCTTCAAATTTGCTGATGGTGGACTCAATCCCCCCATCTAAATCATAGATAAAGATATTAAATAGAACTGGGCCCAACACTGATCCCTGGGGAACACCACTAGTGACTGGCCACCAACTGGATGCAGCACCGTTCACCACCACTCTCTGGGCCCGGCCCTCCAGCCAGTTCCTAACCCAGCACAGAGTGCCCCTGTCCAAGCCGTGGGCTGCCAGCTTTTTCAGGAGAATGGTGTGGGAGACAGTGTCAAAGGCTTTGCTGAAGTCCAGGTAGACCACATCCACAGCCTCCCCCTCATCCACCAGGCAGGTCACCTGATCATAAAAGGAGATCAGGTTGGTCAGACAGGACCTGCCCTTCCTAAACCCGTGCTGGCTGGGTCTGATCCCCTGTCCATCCTGTAGATGCTGTGTGATTGCACCTAGGATGATCTGCTCCACAACCGACCATTCTTCTGACAAAGCATAAAAAGCAAGAAAACCTTCAGCTTAGTGATGTACTTCCAACTTTCAGTGCTAGCTGTGGCTACTCCTCAAGCGTAGTGTACAACTTGTCCCCGGCTTAGGGCTATAATTATGCAAAATAAGTTGAGGCTATGTCTAGAATTACAAAACCCACAACCCACGTTTTCTCCATGTTTTCTTGCTCTGTCCAGCAAGAGCTCCTAACCTAGAAACCTAAAATTACATTGGCTATCATCTTGAACTTCAAGACTTAAACTTCAAGAACTCAGCCTTCCTAAAGTGAAGTCAGATGCACATCAGTGATCATATAGCACAACACTGACGTTCGCTACATTATAAAATGATGCCAGTGCTGGCTACTATATGAAACTGCCCATAGTTCCTTATTCTGTTAGTATAAGCATGCAATTTGTTGGATAGATTCTGTAATCCACAGATGAAGGCAGTTGTAGGGTTTGATTTTATCCAGCATTAACAGCTCCTAATAGCCTAGTTCAGCATAGACATAACAAATGGAAATGGCTTTAAATTATCCTTCCCCTGAGATGTAATTTCATAAGAGAACAAACTCTATATGCACAAAGAGAGATTTCCAATGTAAACATGTGGTGGAAGCTAAAAACTACAGATTTAGGGCAAAGTAAGGAATTAAATTTCAAAGACACCCATTTCTTTCCAGTTCACAATATATGTATGTTCATTTCTGCTGACGTTTATGCCCTTTGTGCTCAGAAGATCATGTCTATTAAAAAAGTCACTTTTTAACTTTTTGAGACCTCAATGGGCTTTGTCTCATTTTTCCCCTTGCACAACTCTGGCTGGGATGCAGAATCTACAATTGTCATGATGGGTAAATTGTAAATAGGACCAGAGTAATTACCAGCATGTGACTGTGAGCATTTTAAATTATCTTTCACATTTTCAGAAGATGGACTGTAGAATTTTGACCAATTTATTAGCTAATTTGAAAATCTTAAACGGTGAGAAAAAAAAGGAAGAGATAATGTGTAATAACTCCAGTATGGAAGATTCTTTGGTTTTTTTCTTTCTCATGATTAATGTAATATCAGCCCTGATTTTGCATCTGATGACAAACAGAGTCAGAAAGAAAAGTGCTTTACAGAGAGAAATCCAATGCTACCGCTAGAAAAACCTGTATTTATGAATGCAATATTTTTACCCTCTTACTTCGTAGTCCTCTGACAAAAATACTTATGAAGACATTATATTGCAACCATTATTATTTGAAGGTCTGACCTCATCACCTCTCATAAAAACACAATACCAGATCTACATTCAACAGAAAACTTCCAGTCATTTTGCACAACATGGTACTGACTTACTTCAAAACTGAAGTTTAGATCCCTAAAGATTAGTTGCTTTTGTAGGTTTGTCTTTTCTGCAAAGACAGTGTTTTTAAACATTGCTAACATTCAGTGCTGAAGCAGCACCCTAAAATAATAGATTAATTATCTATTTGAAGATGATATGGTGTTTTTTTGTGATTGGACACATGGAATCTGTTACACTAGTAGAGAACAAAAATGCTTTTCATCAGATGAGGCCTACGGTTTCAGACTACTGTGTTTAAATAGAAAAAAATCCATATTTAAATACTCTCTGCAGTAAACACATTTAAGGATACAAAATTAAACAAAAAGCAGGGAGAAAAAAAAGATGAAAATGGCAAATCTGGGAAGAAGAGAGGGGTGCTTATACAAGTTAACCTTTGTATGCAAGAGTTATGCACTGTAAGGTGGCAGCAGGGCTATCATTAGCAACATTCACAATCCAACAGAGCAAAAGAGTAGCCTGCGTGTACAAAGGATTAATTCTGTTACAGTGATGAAGGTTTGGATGGCATGCAGCTTTATATGTCTTACTCTAACAGTTGTGTGCTTATGTAATAGTAGCTTTGTCGTTAGTTCTGATACTACACAGGCTAGTATACATCTGTTCTCAAACAGGCAGCAATTACAAGTATTGAGGCCATGTTACTGAGAACGCAGCTGCGTTGGGCAGGGCACGTCTCCAGGATGAAGGACCACCGCCTCTCTAAGATCCTGCTTTATGGCGAACTTGCCTCCGGCTGCCGCAAGAGAGGAGCTCCGAAGAAAAGATACAAGGACTCCCTGAAGCAACAACAGCCTCAGGCATATTGATCACCATAACTGGTCCACTCTGGCCTCTAATCGGGAGGCCTGGAGACACACCATTTATAACGCTGCTGATGCTTTTGAGAAAGCACGTAGATTCACCCTTGAGGAGAAAAGACAACGCAGAAAGAATTGAGCCTTGCAGAATATACCCTCTAAGGAGTCTTTCTGCTGTGTCTTTTGCAACCGGTCATGCCTTTCTCGTATTGGCCTTTTTAGCCACCAACGCGCTTGCAAGAAAAGTGGGTAGAGCCCTTCCCAAATCTTCGTTCGCGAAGCCTAGCGATGACACAGGCTAGTAAAAACAGACCTAATCATATTAGAGTGTTCCTTTAGAAGGTTTATTTGATTGATCTATCCTCTAATATTATTTCTCTTTTAAAAGTTCCTCCTCATACAATAAAGTAAATTATACACTGCCCTCATATCCTTTAGAATATGCGTAAGAACTCTGAAGAAAAACATAAAAGGAATGATCATTCACCCAAGTTGTCCCAAGAGCCCCAAGAGATCAATTGCAAAAGACTTCTGAGTGGTTATCAATTAATCTATCTACATGTATACACATATGCACAGGCACATACGTATCTATCTCTTCTATTATATACTAAAACAGCTTTGTGTTTATTTAGGACAGGTTGATGGAATGTGAAAGTCACAGCTGTTTCAGACACTCATCTCCTGAAGAACATGTATTCTGAAAGATAACTGCACAATTAGAATTTGATACTCCTGTCTTCTGAAGAAGCCTAGCTTGAGCAAGTATGGAAATGGGATTTAAAATGTTTTTAGACCAGCAAAAGCAGGTAAGTAAAAGGCTTTACAAATGCAAGCTGAGAGTTTCCTCTAACTTTACTAAGTAACTTCCTTTTTCCTTTTTTCTAACTCTTCAACAGCCCAGAACAAAAAAAAAAAAAAATCATATTTGGAGAAACTATCTCTATTAAGCATGTTCTCTGAAACTATATTAATGTAGCATTCTGTGGTGCACAGTTTTGTCCTCTACAACTTCACCTCCTTGACTTTCTGAAAAGATGCCTTAGGACAAGGATGATGGTGCATTTCTATATGGAATTGTTTACACATGATCAGGTATGAACAACTGTGAAATAATAATAGAACAGGACAGCACTTGCAATGAACACAATCTGTAACACAGTCAAGCTAGTAACTGAACATTTTAAACTATTTTTACAGACATTGAGGAGACTATTGCATGCACTGGAAAAGAAATTCATTTTCTGCAATTTCAGTAATAATTATGAAGATGAGCATGGAGTGCAGCAACCAAAGAGAACAGAAAGATCCATTATCCCTCAAGTTGGAACTCAGTCAAAAGGAAGTTGAAACCACCACTTCACCATGAGATACTCAGGAGAGACAGTTATTTCTGGAAGAACTGAAGTTACACAAGAGAGTTCTGACAGATAACAGGAAACCAATCGAAAAATGAGATGTTAATTCACAGTAAGACACAAGCGACAGCCTCTGTTTGCTGGCTCTCCTGCCTTCTTGCCAGATGTAGCAAGAACATGTCATTTGCAGGACAGATAACTTCTTTCTGAATGCACAAAAATCACAAAGGAAGGCCACTTTTAATCTGAATTCCATTTCCAAACATTGCAGGGCTTGGAGATGTTGGAAAAGAAGTGTTGAGAAAGAAGTACCCAGTTCCTCTCAAGTGGACAGAGAATTCCTTCATCTCTTCTCATTTGCGATCCTTCAGCTCCTCTTACTATGTAGGCTTGATCTGGTTTTTATTATGAGGTACTTATTGGGAAAAAAGGAACAACCCAAAATAACATAAGGCTTGAGAATAAGAAACATGCCCCCACAAAGGAGACATCTTCATTCACAGAACATTTTAAAGGTTACAGCATTGTAGCTAGTATTTAATTTTGATTCAGAAATTAAAAAATACTCAAGCAGAAGTTCTTACACAAGTCAGAATGTATAAACTTGTGCAGAGACATAAGCTGTGCTTTCTCAGGGTGAACTGGATGAAGCAGTTTCAAAAATTTTCTCTCCCTTTTAGTAGCTTCCTTTATGTGTCATCTCATCAATCCAAAACACATCAAATTTGGTCACCCAAAGGAAAGACAAATCCAGAGGGTCTCTCCTGTGGTTTATGCTTGCCATCTTTTGATTTAGTACTTCATTTGAAAAAATTTCACTTCTGTAAACAGTCTTAGCAAAAGTTTTTATATGAGTCATGGATTGCCAAGTGAGATCCTGAGTACTTCTTCAGCTGGCAAGGCAGGATCCAAGGCTCATTCCTGTTGCTTTAAATGGTTCCATGGTAAAAACATTCCTTGTCCTAACATGACATACTATGGGAGAACATAGGGACCCCTGGTGGCCTAGTGGTTAGGATGCGGCACTCTCACCGCTGCGACCCAGGTTCGATTCCCCGGTCCCCCGGGCAGATGGAGCTCGCTAGCCCTGTGAGGCCATCCATCCATGAGAAGGACACTCTAAACAAACCTACGTCCTGAGGACCTCACTGCCATTGTCCAAGCTTGCTTGGCCCCGGTAGATGAACCTTAGGATTAAAGGGTGGGCTCAGTTCAGCGCATGCTGTGTCTCACCTAAAAAATCCATTGCGCAGGCTGGAAAGGTAAAAGACCTTTCCCAAAATCTTCGTTCGCGAAGACTGGCCATTATTATTATGGGAGAACACACATATTTCTACTAGACTATTCCAAATTCTATCCAGAAAGTTGATCCAGAAACCAACTTAATGTTTTACTTTCAAATAACCAGAGCCAACTCCTAAATGGGGACTTCAAGGAATATGCTAATTTGTGAAAAGTATCACAACACGTTCATCTATAGGTGTAAACCAGAGTTTACCTGTTCTCAAAGAGGTTTGTGCATTTAGGCTATGTTCTTCAACTAGAAGGGCTTCCTCTAGTCCTAAAGCTCTTAATAAGCTGGGAACTTACTGTCTTTTGAGTACATACTGCCTCAGTTGCTGCCACTTCTTTACCAGTTTATGGTGTAGTTACTCTGTAGCCCACTGATAGAGCTTGGCCTAACAGGCATTTCCACAGACCACCATTCCTGTCATCAACATGTCTTCATCTAACCCATGTCCATTAGAAGCTGGATGTTACTTTACTGTGTTAAAGACTAATTCCTTCTTTTTCCCTCTGAGGATCACCTTCCAGGCTGCCAGCACAGTCCTGGTGGTTCTACGCTGCAAGTTGACAATACTAGGGCACTGGGGACTCACACATCAGCAAATATTTCAAGAGCCATGGCTACAGCAGCTATTTTCATAATCACTATTCTTATTGTCAAGCTATTTACAGTGACCACCATTTCTGCTAAGGAGAAAAATCTGATAGGGAAACCCAGACCATGCATTCTTTGTCCTCCTCCTCTTGTAACTGATCAGGCTCTTGAGACTGATAGGAGATGTTGGGACATGCTCATTATTCACAAAATGTTTACTGACGTATTTTAACATGGTTCTGTGATATGTAACGTGATGCTGACAGATGCGTTCTGCGAGATCTCTTCAGTCAGTCAGTAGTACAGACCTTCTGGTTTCACTTCTCTACAGGACTAGTTTCCCCGATCACTGAACATGCTGTTCTGTTGTTTGGGACACCATCTCTGTGTGCCAGAGTCCGCCACACAGTTGCACTGTCAAACTCCCAAGTTTGAAAATAAATGCATAAATTCATGAGGCTTAAGATGCTTTGCTCACGTATCTGAGCACTTCCCGAGGATCAAGTAACTTAAATATTATAGTTTCTTCTCTTCTCGGCTTTTCCCCCTCACTAGGATTTAGCAAAGCAGTCACATGTAGTCAATTTACAGTGTCAGCATTTAAAGACTTTTGGACACCATCACTGTTTCAAAGGTTTATTTTATTTTAACTATGCCTCTGCTTAAAAGATAACTGAACTCAGTCCTCAAAAAAGGTGACTTTTTATAACCCATTGATAGTCACATAACCAGAAAAGAATAAAATCCCACTTTACCTAAGTGGCTAATCAGGAGCTCGTTCTGTACTGGATCAGTGCTTTTCACACCAATGATCTAACTATACAGAACCAGAGAGCAAAGATAAACACATTTACTTATTGCTGCGGAAGACACTGATGGTCGCAGTACAATTCAGAAATTCCACTCAGTTAGAGGCAGGTATTATTTTGAACATATTTTTGATGTCTATAGATCACAAGTGCAAAACTTTTATGATGACACTGACAGCAATCAATTTGAATTGCTAAGAACAGTGCAGCAGTCACACCTTACCCCACATCTTCCAAATCTGACCTGTAGTTTCCATCTGAACTCTCTGCATCCAGCACACCAGTAAACACGCAGGGGTTCCTGAGCCATTTAGTGTCTCAGTGAATGTTTTTTTTGTAAATATTACTGGCCACAGCTCAAAGGAGCTTTCTATGCTTTTGATCTCCACTACAAACGCAAAGGACTGAGCAGCATGTGGCCAGGAAAAGCTGTATCCAGTGAGAGGCTATGAAAACTTCTGCCTGTAGAGTCAGTAAAAAAGAAAGGTAAGCTCTTCCACAAGAACTATGTGTACAAGAATTCTGCTTTATATATTCGGAAACTGTAATTTGCACCCATTCATCCATTCTCAAAAACCCACAAGTTCTGTGAGGGTACGTTTCAGAAGAAAGCACAGATACACAAGGCTGTTTTGTGCACCTCACCAAGCTTACATGTCACTGCATGCAGAAACTTAACATGCTATGAGTGAACAGGAATAAGTTATTCCTTAGGCATAATGCCTAAAAAAAGGAAGGAGTTCTCCATGAAAACTTATAGAAAAACTCATATAAGTATTGTTAGTGAAGCGCAGAGTTGTAAGTATGCACTTTTTTCATGCCTTAGGATGACTTCAGATCTTAATTTCTTCCACAGATGCATTTCTTTGCCAGGTTCTGACAAGGCTGTTCAGAAACCCAATGATTACACTGCAAAAAAAGTTTTATGCCTTCATCTATAAAACATATCGAATGGACTGCATTTAGCTGGCCTTTCATTTTCCAGTCTCATTTTCCATTACAGTAAAATCACGGCAGCACACAGAGCCAGCAGAGTTTTCTTTTAGTATCTACTCTAGTCTACACCCCAAGAAGCTGGGTTAAAGAGTGTTTCTATACAGATGTTCCATGTGGTCTTAAATATATCAATAACTAGCATATCAGCTTCACAGGTGAGCTGCTCCAAAGTTGTCACCCGTACTGCTAGGAAGCTATATCTTTCTAAGGCTGAAGTTTACCACTTCTTCCAGTCACTGCACACTCTTACACATTTGCCCATACAACTGAGAAGACTGAACTGCCAAATAGCAATTCCAAGCATAAGTACCTCTGTAATCTCACATTGTCACCAGACTCCTAAAGCCTTACACGGAAAAGACTTTCTACAACATGGACTGCTTTTTGTGGTCTCCCCTCGTATCTTTATACCCTCCTCAAACTCTGAGAATCAGAACTGAATACAAATTCCAGAAGAAGCTTACCAGTCCTGGGTACAGTAATAAACAGAATTCCTCCTTTCTACTTGGCAATCCTGATAAAGCATATCAGGATCCCACTAAGAGGATCTTTGCCAGAGCTGATTAGAAAGACAGCTTCTGTTGAGAAAGTTTCAACTACTTTTCAACCCCAGGATAATCTCTTTATCATGGTTTTTAAGGCTGTTATGCCGTACGCGCAAACTTCCATTCTTTCCTCTGATTTACATTGCCTTTATTTGGCTATGGTAGAACTACACAGAATGTTGGTTAATCTTTAAAAAGGAGCTAAAAACCAGACAAGAAGAGAAATGGAATAACCCATTAAGCCATGAACATGTCCCATAAAAGTTGCATGCAAGTATGCTGTAAGTCAAAAAGGGGAAAGCCTTTGGTCCTGCTGTCCATCTTGGAAATTGCCTGGGAAACCATCAATCACATTGATAGAATGGATCTGGCACCATTCCACAGAATTAAATTCACAAATGAAAATTAGTCTTCAAAAAAGTTACTAGTAGCTGTTGGTATTTAGAAGGAAAGTGCCCCTTCTTTCTAACATCCCAGCATTCTTGTATGCACTAATATTTAAAATAATTTGGACATTTGGGGTAATATGGACACCCACTTTATTAACTGTCTTTAGTCACAAGCATTTATAATTGTCTTCAGTATATATTAGAACTTGCATTTTAGGGCAACAGACTGTATCTCGAAAAAAAAAACACAGTAAAGAGGCACGTAACACATGGACTTACCCAGTCCACTGATGGTCCATCAGATATTTATCTGTAAAGCCCAAAGGCCGAAGGTAAAACTTTAAAAACTAAGTTACATTATCTTTTATTTGTTACCTTTTGCAATGTTGGTTGCCCAAGCATGTGAGTGTAAACAGGATGATACTTCCTTATCAGTGACCTGTCTCCTCCAAGACTTATTCTGAGGCCAGAAGCAGGTTCCCCAGAATCGTCACTGACTAACTTCATGGATATACCGGATTATCCTATCAGTAAGCCTGCTGGGAGAACAGTCTGGACAGAGAGCAAAAGCCTTCATTTACATACACATTCAATCTTCACTAACAAGGAAATAAACTAATATAAGTATCAAAATAGCTTGGTATAAACACACCTATGCACATAAATATATATACGTATCATACACAGGGCCTTAAGTCTAGAACCACAGGGAACCTGCTGGTGGAAACTCTTAGTAAGAGATGGTCAGAAAATCAGGTCTATCTGCCAGGTTATTGTTGCAATTTCTCCAAGCACTTTCGGCCCAAGTGCATTAAAGCTTAAAAAACTGTGGTCTATCGACTGTGGTTACTCAGAGTCTCTGACTCAGTCTTTGGCCATGGAGTGAAATACAGTTTTCACTGCTGGGTCATTAGTTTGGCCTAAGTCAAGAAACCAACATTCTCTAGGAGAAATGTTTCACCTTTAGGTCACTGGTTTACATCCAGCACAGGTCAGTAGTAGCTGAATGTTATAACCATCAGACAGTTGTTTACAGTCTGATGCAAAATTAATTTGCCAACTTACCAGT
Organism: Neopelma chrysocephalum; assembly: GCF_003984885.1. NCBI lineage: Eukaryota > Metazoa > Chordata > Aves > Passeriformes > Pipridae > Neopelma > Neopelma chrysocephalum. The sequence continues at coordinate 23,029,092 of NW_020897693.1, forward strand.
TTCACTGCATACTGCAGGAGCTACATCATCAATGACCTTCACAACAACTTTAGAAATTCAGCAAAGGACTAAATGGGAGCCTGAGCTTCCACGCTGACTGATTGGATGTGAAGTCTCCAGATAAAAGCTGAAATATAATGATAAACCAATAGAACAGCTTGTGTCAACCACTGCTTGTGTTTGACAGTCTAAGGACAAGAGGAAGGAGACTATGGTTTGCAGAGAGCTTAGCTTAGTGCCTTACAGTAACACTAAAATCTATTAAAAAGTACAGTCCTAACCACAGTTGCAAGTAGAAGGCACAATTGTTTGTGTCAATACTCTGAAAAAACCAAAATTCTTTTCATCTTGCCTATATTAGGTGCTAGGGAAATGACCATGAGGTGGAATTTAAAACACTCTTTTTAAACACACCTTGGTTACATCTGGTTAGTTACAGTAAGTTCACCACTGACGTTACACCCAGTTATTTTTTCAAGGAATGTCAACATTTGAAGGCTATAACTTACTGGCAGTTTAATGTTATCCTGGGATTAATATGAGAGGAGAGAAGTGGGCTGTGAATTACAAGGGGATGTGTACTGCAAAAGATTTGGCAGGTCAGGTCTCTCATTAGGCCAAAGTTTGGGATGTCCTAGGTCTGTATGTATGCTATTAATCACTAGCTGGGTCTTACCAACATAAGTAGTTTTTCCATTAAAAAATTCATTGCTCATTTCAAGAGGAACAGGATTACCCTATCTGCAGAATTCAGATTTTGGGGAAAAAAAACTAGTTTCTTCAAGTTCTGTTCAAAACATTCTGAAATCAGACAGAGGGCTCCAGAAGAGAAAGTATTTTTCTATTCCTGCCATCAAGCAGCACTATTCCATTTCAGAATTTAAGTATTTACTAACCTGAGTTGGCAGAAAAGATAATCTTCAAACCATCAGCACATTTAACAGCAACAAAGTACAAAGATTTATAATTAGGGAGTTAGTTATCAGGAGAATAAGATCCCTGTCTTCTGAAAGAGTCTCCAGTTAATAGATCAAGTACATATTAGAGATTCATCAAAATGTGTAACCCTGTGTATAAATTAATAAAGAGGTATAACAAATGTAGCATAACAAAGAAGAGTATATATAGAAAATTACAGTAATAAAGAAAAGTACAGAACAGACAAAAATGTAGCATCATAGGCTCCTAGAACATTTCCAGCTGGAAGGGACCTTAGGAGGTCTCTTGTCCTACCTCCTGCCCAAAGATGGACATTCAGATTCTGAAAACGATTCATGATATAGACAGGACAACTGCTTTGGGCAACCTGTAGTGTTCAGACTGTAGATGGAAAGAAAGAAAGAAAGAGGCAGTCAGAAAAATGCAGAAGAAAACATAGAAGTACCTCGAAGTGTTACTAAGGACTATCATACAAAGAAAATGGGAAGATAAGGGAAGAAAGCACAGTTCTTTTAAAAGTAAGAAAAAATGTACAGGAAAACATTTTTTCATACTTCAATTTATCCAGAAGCCTAAAGTGAAGGGTCCGATTCTTTAAGCTTTGATTTATAACATAAAACAACAACCCCAAACCATAACAAATCAGAAAACCTTTATGCCTTTCAAGCCATTTTAACATGTACTCTAGAACCTGAGTAACCCAAATCTCCAGCTTCTTTCAAACAGGTAGGCTACAGTGATCCTGCTGAGCACTGCTTAACACATTTCTGCTAAAATTCTGAGGATAAACAATGAATGACACTATTTTGTATGTTGAACTTCGTAGTTCCATCAGATAAGAAGCTGACTGTGAGCCCTCCAACTGAACACATCTACCATATGGCTGTTTTATTGTTTCCCTTTGCAAGGAATTGGGAAATGGCAGGAAAGCATGGCAGGGTCATTTTCAGTGGCTGGTGAATTAAGCGATTTGGAGAAACATCTAAAGTTTTGTTTCCCGGTCTATTTGTTCTGACAATTTCAACTGCAGAACCTGCAAGCACAAGACATGTCTAATGTCCTTGGAAACAGGGAAGAGGAAGGATACTCTATTAATATTAACTCTGTTGATATTACATGGTCAAGTGAGACAAAGATAAAAATGGACAAAAGAAATTATCACCATTTGGTTTTTTAGGTAACAGAAACAGGATGCTCAGACACTGAAGGCACAAGTCTCTGCCCTGAAAAGTTTATACTGACCACCACCAGTCAGGGCATCATATGATTCCACAACTCTCCTTTTTACTGACATGGATTGGTATGGTCTTGATGTCTTGGTTTAATCTTTGAAAGACCTGTGTGTCAATAAGAGTATGATTTCCTTGCTAATTGAAACAATATGGAATTGTCTCCCTAGAGATGGAGAGAAGACTGGAAAGGCAGCAGAAGCAGCCCATGAGACAAACAAGAGGCTTTCTTCTGAGGTTTACTATGAGGGTATGCCGTGTAATGTTTTGATCATCACTGTGCTCACTGTGCAACAGGCAGCACACAGGGGTAACATTAAAACCTATGCCTGTTCTCTTCTTAAGTTTAAGACAATAATACCAAAGGTAACAAGATCATTTTAGCATTCAAAGTAATCAGGTGATGACAGGAAGCCACATCTGAGCATCTCAACTAAGAAAACCCCACGGAGCTTCAAGTGCCCATGACGCAGTCTTTTCCAATTGAGTGTAAAATAGGACATGTCACCTCACCCAACACCCTGGACCACAATGTTTTGAAGGTAGGAAAGGAGGAAACCACACTGCAAGGAGGAAGCAACAAATGAAGTTTTAAAAAGTTTGCAGGTTTAAACCAACTTCATCATAACCAGAAACAACTATTAAATTCTGAAGCAATAACACATCATTAACAATTAAACTGCTGAAACTGGGCAGCAATCTCAAACATTTTCAATGGCATCATTGAGTGTAGGAATTGCTGACCACTGTATGGAAGGCAACCACTAGCAAGGAATTGTTTATCAGAGTGATTAGAATACGGCATGCCAATACCACAGCTACCTATTCAAAATGCAAGACAAGCACCACATAATTTCATATGGAACAAAGAAGCAGGGTCGACTGGTAAACAGTTTTACTTCTGTTTTATTCTTCACCGGTTTAGCAAAGGTAAAACCTTGTAAAACAACATTTTTGGTTGGGAGGGTGCAAGAATGATGAGAGAGAGGAAAAAAAGAAACATCCAGACAATAACCCAGATGTCATTTTGTGTAGCATGTCTCTAGTTCTGATCAAAAACCTCTGCCTTGTCTCCTTTATTGTTTTCAAGATTTTTATTTTACCAGCAAAAACATATCCCCACAGAACATGTTACTTCTGATAAAACACTTTTTTGTTTTCATGGAAGCCATAGTTGTCACAAAAATTTTCAGCACAATCAAAATAAGTACTTTAAAATGTTGAAGTCTGCTGAAAATCTAGTGTTTTACAGACACACCAAGGTCTAATCATTTCTTTATTTGTTTAAAATGCATTTGATTAAAAATGGCACTACACCAAAGTGTAGGTGACTTTCTACCATCTTAGAAAGAACAATCACCAAATCCTGGGCTGAAGCTATAATAAACTCAAAATTGACCTATATTGCATGGGCAGAGCTACCCTACCCTATTCCATGTGACTTCAACTTGCTCAAAATTACTATTCAGCCTGCTGGAGCCAAATATCTTCTTAAAATAAATGAGGAAAACAAGGTATCTCTAAGGGAAATCCACAACTCACTAAAATAAGTTTTCAAAGTCCTTTACTCTGTTAGAATGGCATTAGGGTGACAGAGCCTCTTCTCACACATAGGATCTTCTCATCTAGACAAAAGACGTTTCATTTTAACAGAAGGCAGGTTCATCTCAGGATATATTTACACTGTGTGTGGTAAATACTAGAAAGATTAGCCTGTACTGACCTCTCTGCCTCTGTGACTCATCTGCTGCTGGAACCCTCTGGATCTCAACAGCTCATTTCATGCTGGCTCACATGACAATCACAGTGGTGACTAAGAAGCAGATGCACCCTCAGGAAAAGAACTGGGCAGGTTTTGACTGTAAGCCATGACAATAAACTCTAAGGCCATTAAGGACTTGACAGGTTGATCCCATGCTGTTTGGAGTTACCTCATACTAACCTGGAGGAAAATAATGTGACCAATCTTTGCTAGTTTGCAGGATTCTGGTGAACAGTCAACAGAACAAACTAAAGGCTCCAAGGCACATGAGGTTTTTGGCATTTAACCTGAAACACCGTGAACTCTTCCCCTTGAGATTCAGATTTGGTCACTGACAAGGCACTATAGTAGCTTGAAAGCACTAAAGTTTATCCTAAATTTCATTCCTACAGAACATTAACAAGAAAAGATTTACAGACTTCTAAAGCTTAAATGGCCCATCTTCTTAGTCACTTGTCCTTCAGCGGGTACCAGTTTTCAGTGGGTAACATAACTCTCAAACGTAACAGCCACCGTTTCAAGTCTTAAAACGGAACATCAACATTATCAGTTTGAAGTTAAAACAGAGGAAATAGCAAGGAAAAAGGGAGGTGGGTGGGACTTAAGAAAGAGCATTCATCAGCAGATGCTGAGGATGACCAGATCCAGGAACTTGGTATTGGGGCGCATGCTTATTGCAGCTGAGATGTGCCAAGGGCAGGCAAAATGTCATATTTCATAGCATAAACAACAGTAAATAAAAGACACGGCAGCTCAGCACAGACGAGCTTGTCAAATCCTACCAGCAAGGATTTGAGCTGTTACCCTGCTGAAATGCATACTGTTGTTTCTTGTAATCAAGCATTACCAGAGCTCAGTAACCACAAGTCAGGCAACGAGCATTACAGCTTATTAGTAACCCCTCCTACTGATCTTTGGAAGTGGTCTGTATTGCCTGACTTACATAAAACACACAAGAGAAAACATTCTATATTTTTATTTAAGAAGCAAGTCTCCAATAGTGAATAATTTGGCACAACAGTGTCAGACGGCCGAAAGAGTTGGTGTTGATTCCCCTATAGCTACCCTGGAAGTGCATCATTGTTCTGTTCCAAACTCACTTGCTCTGGTGAGAACATCCCTGCTCTGACTGTGGCTTGATGACCAGCCGCTAGCTTAGATTCTTCTGCCTTCACAATGGCTTTGAGCACTACTGGATCTTGTTTAATTTCCTATAAAAGTTCTCTAGTTGGTGCACATCAAAACCATCCCACAAAATGAACAAACATGCAGCAAGCAAAGATCACTGAGGACTTGCTTCAAAAATCTCAATGGAAACACCACTGCAGATGCAGGCTAAAAGATATTTGAGGCACAGAATGAATCTTACTGGAGCGATCTGGTAGAACATGGTAATTTAAGTACCTCTACTTTTAGTGTAGTTGAAAAAATATAGGAACTCCTATACAGTATACATTCCCAGAATGTCCTAGTGCCGAAAGCCTCAACGACTTAAAACAGAATTCTGTATTCAGATTGGTTATCATTAATTTTAATTAAGAACCATCCTGCATCACTTACAGTTCTTCCTTAGACCCAGAAAACAAAATCCAGCCTTCTGTTTCGCTAAGCAAAACCAACAAACAATGAAATTTGACAAGTTGAAAATCTATCATTTAAAAAATGGAATAAAAATTAAAAGATAAGCAAGGGAAGCAAAAAACTGGATGAAATCACATATTTAAGAACTCAAGAATTTATTTATTTTGTGTGTAAGACATCAAGATTTTTTTCCCCAGTCCTTCAATGCTACAGGAACACAGATGTTGAAGCCTGAAATTGTAGTTCCATACCCTTTTGCTTTTAAATTAAACAAATGATCTCAGTTTTTGGAGCACTTTTTGACCCCAGGGAAACTATGCCATTAAGAGAGTGCCAGAAACATATTTAATTGATGCATGTCCCAAGAACAGCTCAAAAGAGGGCAGACATACCACATATAGATTTCAAGAAAATTACTGAAGAGCTGCAGAGCTTCAACAGAACGTGATATGTGAAACATGGCATATGAAAGACTCAGTATCAAAAGGGTAAATTCAGTTCAGGAGATATTAATCTGATTACCTAAGAGGTACTATGAATTGGATATGCTTCTTTGTACACCAAATCCAACCTGGACAGATGAAGGACACTCCATTTTTCTGACATGTAACTAGTGCTTAAGGGACAATCAAGTTACAGACGCTGTTTCAAACAATTTTTTCATTTGGGAGTGGCATGTGCAGTAACCAGCCTGTAACATAAGATTTTCTGACTATTTTCTTGAGTGGCTTACACACTCCACAACTTGACTTTGCTGTTCTCATATTTAGTGTAATGCTTTCTATGCACCTGCCTAACAGAAAACCAGTCCAGCAACATCCTTAAACAAAGCACTCCACACAGAGCTTTGACACAAGACTTATGCTGACTGAATTCTTGGATAATTTTATGCAATGCAGGTTTTCATCTAAATGATAAGATTTTTTTCTGCACCATATCGTCCTCTTTCCTTCCTGTCATCATTGGCAATTTCCAGGATCTATTGAAAAAATGTACCTAAAATAAATTATCTGTTGAAGGCTCCTCCCCTTCTTGGATTTACGCAACAGTGCCACTGTCAAATATCCATGACTGTAAACTACGAAGTCAAAGGCCTTGAATTATCAGTTAGCTATTTAAATGTTACTACTTTAAATTATGGTAACAAATGCTTTCAAAAAAGCAAATTTGAAATCTATTTTCATTTTTGTTCACAAAATCCATTTAAAATTGAAGAAGAACAAAGCTTAAGAATCAGATCTCTAACTAGGACATCTGTAACAGCATTTTACGTTAAGGAGACTGTTTGCATGGCTTATCAAAGACCCTAGTCTTGCAGACTACACCAGCAATCACACAAGGCCACCTTCTGTTTATTTCTCTATCAGCATCCCACATCTGTATGACTGTGCTCATATGTACATGTATATGAATAACAGGATTAGTTTTACAAAATATAGAGGAAGGCTTAGCCCACCTCCACTAGCAGTTCCCTATATAGCTTTTAATTATTTCAGCAGAGAGAGATAGACATCAATCCCTTCATTAAGGCAAGGAGTATTCAGGGAGAACCATTTTAGAAAGGCTGGCTTGGGGCAGAAGTTGCAGCTGGTACACATCCAGCAGTCGTGGTCGAATCAGCCACGCCATGAAGGCGCCAGGGCTCGCTGCCAGCCAGCTGACAGAGAAGCAAGACGAAGAGGCAAGTCCATGAAGAAAGACTGCGGCAGCGTGGGAGGACTATGACCTTTTGATCTCCAAGATGTTCCTGATGTACCAAAGTGACATGTCAGCTCTAATAAGCTGCAGTCTCGAACTAGTGGCAGGAACCAACAAATTACTGTGAGATCTGAAGGCATTTGTTGTGATGATCCTGGCCTGGATGGGGCATATCAGTGCTCCCCCAGCAGGACTATTTGACAGTCTATCCCAACAATTCCCGAACCAGGGATTGTAACCTCCAGCAGGGTCACAGCCACACAGAGTGGGGTCACAAGACTGACAGAGATGTGATTGTTTATGTTAGTATTTGGGGTCGCAAGCTTGGCTGGGGTGAGTTCACCACCAGAAACAGGGGCACAAACACAAACCATTTGGGAACAGCTGGTCTAACAGATTTCACACTCAGAAACAACTTCCGGATATTCAGCTAAAACATGCCCAAACTACTGCCTTACATATCCATGTGCCAGCCTGAAACAACAACTTCCCTGCCAGGTATCAGACTGGCTCAAATTACTCCCAAAGAATCATGGCTGTTTACCCAGCAGTAGCATCTGTTTTGCCTTTTCCTGACAAATTTTCCATTGTTAACAGTGCAGCTATTCATACTTGAACCATTGTCTTTTCTACCCTTCCTGGCAGTAGTTAAGCACCAACTCATGCCAGAATCTTCTGTAGACTGTGGCTTGCCTAGGAGATTGGAGCAACAGTAGGACATTTTAGGAGAGCAGAAATTAATGTAAACATAGCCTTCCTTTAGTTAAGCTCCAGGTATTTCCTCTTTCTACCATTTCTTCACCCATCTTTCTGTACTGCACTGTGACCACTTGGGTTGCTTTTCTCCAAATATTTCTTAATTTTATTTTTTAGTATAACTGATATTATGAGAAGACTAGCAGAATCTAGATTAGATTAATTTTGTCTCTATGAAGCGCGCAAAATCTGCTCATACTCAAGGCTCTCTATTTTAATTAAATTAAGAGGTAATCCACCAACTATATACTGTCTTTTATTATCATGTTATGTTTGGGTTTGAATGTAACATTTTAGGAGTAGACTGTCACTGGGAAGAAGTTCATTCACATGCCAGAGCGCCCAGCTTCAACCTCCAAAAAAGGATAAGAGGTTATAAAACTTCCATAATTTAAGACAATAAATCATTATTACAATAATAAAGCAGGAAATAGACACAAATTAAGCAGAAACACCCATGTGCTCTTTTTACGATTAAGGGGAATCATCAATCACAGAAGCTGCCTGAGATTAACAAGGAGCCAGTTTTTCAAACATCCTGCAGTAAACCCAGAGGAAACCCAGCTGGAACTGCAACTCGAACACAGGCAACTGACTCTAAAAGTATCCTCTGTCCCTTCACCCTCGCCTTCCCTTTTGGCATAACACCTGCACCTAGGGTCACTTCTAACTGCTTCAAGTTCTGCAGGTGAGCCATATGCTTCATGTAATGCCCCAAGACAAATATGATTCCCATAGTTATGTCTTCCCATAAATCAAAATCCTCCCGATCCCTTCCCAGTTCTATGAGAAGAAAGATCCATTGCTGGTACTATAAAACTGCAGAAGAAATGGGACTAAATGCTACTCAATCATAAATATTAATTTTTTTTCCTCAACCTCTGTACAGATTTAAGGAGAATCCACTGTGAGTTAAGACAGAATTTAACTGGTCACTGTGCACAGGGACAAGTGGTGTTTAGCTATTTCCTACCCTTGAATTCATTTTTTACAATGCAATTTGAAAGATAAATTAGTTTAGAGCAGTTCCAGCAACACTGGGGTGCAATGTAAGACTGCAGAAGGAATTTAGAGCCAAACCATGTCTCATTTTTCTGAATTGAACCACTGATTTGCAGGACCACAGAAAAAGTTCATTATTCACCCACACTGTAGTATGAGTTAATCTTATTTTTAAACATAGGGCATAAGGAAATGACCAACTGCAATCTTGCTACAATGCTTTACAGCTGTATGCCATCCACTGAAACTCACTGACTGACACATATATGCTCTCAATCTTACTGCAGTTACAGGAACACAGGAATAAACTGGTCTGTGCAGCAGGATTCATGCAAACCCATTCTACTTTGCATTGGAAGGTGTAACACGTACTCGGCGCACCTCTTTTCAGCCGAGGTAAGTCATTTAGCAGCTAAGAGGTGGTAACTCCTAACCACTCAACTATGACTGTAATCACTTCTGTTATCGTGCTTCTAATTACATAGATGAGTGATTCCCAGCAAATGTACCTGAAGGCTTTTTGGATTACAAATTGTTGATTAATGATTGTAAGTCATATCACATCTTCAGAAAGAAACCACAACAAAGCAGTAGAACTTTGCATTCTCTCATCACATCCATTAGGAAATGATGAATGGAGATTCTCTTAAACTGATATATAGAGGTCTTTGAGTGTTCCTGCTGACAGTTTTCAACATTTCCATAGTCTATATCAAGTGATTATGCATGTCATTCAGCTTGACATCTCCATAGACACATACAGTCTCTGTAACACTGTTTTACTGAGAGACTTATCTTTTGATTAAAAAGCCGTTAAAATTTGGCTAGATGTTATTACGTCGCTACTTCCCACTTAGTGAAATATAGCATCAAAATTAGTACAGGCTAACATGACCATTGTTATTGTGAAATCTAACTGCTCCATATACCACCGCAACCCTGCCTCGTGCAGAAACAATCACAGTATCATTTCCCCTAATGGTTAATATCATTTGTTCCAGGCCCTGTAACGATGGTGCACTTCCTTGTGGCATTCTCAACAATCAGAAAGGCTTTTTTCTTTCCACTGAAGCACTGGGGGGCAGACTCTACTACTGTTAAGAGCACAGAGTTACAAGAAACACAAACACAGTGGAAGCACAAGAATCAAACTGTATTTTGAGGAGGCACATTTTTCCCTCCAACATGTTTTATCAAGGTTATCCCTTTTTTTCAGTGCCCACTGTTTACCTGTCCTGAAGTAGATGGACTATGCTGACTTCTAGCAGGTGAAGGAAGATGAGCTCCTTTCTCACCTTCGAGAGTATGTGGGCCTAATAATCTTTTTCATGAAAGGTCTGAAGCCGGAGAAGTAACTCAAAGACAGAACAGACTGAAGGAATAAAAGGCTTCCCACAGCACTGTTGGCTGGTGAAGTGGGTTACAGGGTCTATGCTGGAACAATTTCTTAAAAGACAGCTGAGACATGAAGTCCAGCACCAAAATAAAGGATTAGAAAGAAACAATTCCAGCTGTTCCATTATTGAGCTTACATGAACAAGAACCAGTGAGTTAAATAATTCTATCAACTCTGACACTAAAGTCACAACGCCCAAGGCTCAGACTTGGAGGCAGAATCCTGTGGCTCATGGAGCTGTTCTGTCCCATCACGGGAGGGTAGCTGGCATTGTGCCTTAGTGGCAACCAAACCATCAGGTGAGAAGTAGTAATTAATATCAAAGCAAACACAGAGGCAAAGCCACTACACTTCCGTGTATCATTATGACTGTAGAAGGCAAATGCTATATTGTAGCCCTTCCCTACCTTCTTAAGCCATAAACCAAGAAGAGAACTCCATTAGAGAATCACTGAACAGGCAAGGCTGGAAGGAACTACAATGGGTCATCTGGTCCAACCTCCCTGCTCAAGCAGGGTCATCCTAGAGCACATTGCACAGGATTGCATCCAGACAGTTCTTGAATATCTCCTGTGAGAGAGACTCCACAATCTCTATGGGCAATCCGTTCCAATGCACAGTCACCTGCACAGTAAAGAAGTTCTTCTGCATATTCAGATGGAACTTCCTGTGCATCAGTTTCTGCCTGTTGCCTCTTGTCCTATTGCTTGGCACCACAAAGAAGAGCCTGGCTCTATCCTCTTGACACCCTCCCTTCAAATACTTAAACATATTGATAAGGTCCCCTCTTTACCTTTTCAGGCATGTGCTTTAGTCTTTAGGATTCACACCTGCACACTAGTCTCAGTTTGGAAATTTACTCTTTAGTACGCACAGACATGGTGTAATTGTTGGAATTCATCTTCCAAATAATCTGGCAATACCATTAGTGTTATTTGTACTCACTGCCTTTTGCATATCTAAAATTCATTAAGCTTCACAGGATCCACATGAGGGGTCACAGTCAAAAGACTTTACTTATACCATGTGACATGGTTCTTGAGTTTCTACATGCCCAGTAACCTCGAAAGAGATTATACAATGGTAACAAAATTGAAGGGTTTTAGTAGGTATTTCCAAATACTTGAGTCTCAGAAAGTCAGAGTGGATTCATATTAAAATGATAGGATATTAATTTATGAATTGTCTTATTCAAAAATGTATTATAATTAACTAACAATACTGCTTCAATGATCCAAGACAAACTATTTTCTCTTTCAAGCAAAATTGTGCAAACCAGGCTGCAATCAGTTTACAGAGCATTCAGCTAAAACACTAAAGCCCTAAAACATGCCAAAGTGTTATGGTACTTTCCAGTGCATTTAAATTCATATCATGCTGGAGCACTTCACTAGGACATGCATTATTCTGCATTAGCTTTAAAACTACAAGGAGGAAGTGTTTTAGAAACCTTTTAACAGCTGCTTGATCTGTAAGCTCACAGTTCCTGCAAAACAGGTAAGTTTATGTTCTCACAGGATATTCTTTTTTATTTTAACTAAGTCACCTGCAGATCCAACCCTAAGCATTAAGTGCACACATAAATCAATAAATAAACAAACCAAAACCAACCAACAGCCTCTGATCTCTGGGGGCTCCTCAGTTCACTTGATAATTCCTTCAGTGTTTTCGCTCTGTTTGGTGCTAGGACTGAAAAAAGAGGATTTGAAGAGAGAGAAGTAATAAACTACAGAACTGATCTTACTCTGAGGTGAAGAGGTCAACTCATTATTTTCCCCCAGGTATATCCTGAAATATTAAGAAAGCAAAAAAAAGTTGAAGAATAAAAATATAACCCCAAATTTTAAAAAATGGTAAACTGAGGCTTGAAGAATAAAACAATTTAATCACAATATGACTAGAAATCAAGGGCAAAGCAAGGAAGAGAAGCCAAAGATTCCAGCTTCAGATCTTCTGCTCCTAAGCTAAAGTAGGAAAATCCTGTGGGTGGGAGATATTATAGCAGCTTAGTTTTCTCCAGTCTCCATAACACGAAAGCCTACTTCTGTGCAACAGCTTAAAAGAATTCAAGATCAGAGCAACAAAGTTGAAAAGGTCAGACTAAACTCATTGCTCTCACACTGTGCACTAAAAATATACAATGCTATGACAAACTGCTTGATGAGCACAAATGGCAGAAGACTGAACACTGGCTTCCCCAGAGCTAGCACAAGTTTACAGACAATTTAAAACACAAAATAATTCTGACTTTTTCAAACAAATATTTGAAAGTACTAGCTGAGATTGAAGAAGCCCAAGACAGCATTCTTTTTTTTGTGTGACGCTTTGTGCATGCTGTGAGGGGGATACTGTTCTTGTTCATACCAACACACTCCTGAGCTTTTTCCAAGAAAGACTGAGTTTGGCTTTTATGTCTGTGAGAGGAAGTTAGAGCTTGCAGCTGGCAGATATATTAATAAGACAGGCACTGGTGGACTACAAGGGACCTCAAGTAGGTCATACTGTCCTATCTCTTTGCAGCACACAAATGAAACGCACAAATTTCCCTGTCCAGCTAGCACTCTAATACACAGGCTTAGAATTAATTTCTAAAGACCTTTCACATTAGGTAAAACTTATTCATGTGAACTTGCAAAAATAACAAAAATAGTACAGCCACAGCCCCAGATAACTTGTTTAAAAACATCCATTAACAGTCATGCAAAATAGTTTGCTGTGTACATTTACATTCCCTTTCTAGTGTTCACTTAGCCTAATTCAGCTTAAATCTATTTTTTTTAATTATTTAAAAAAATATTTTAATTGGGTAAGAGCTACTTTTTATGTTTAAGTAATAAAGCATTAGTTCTTGTGATAGTCCTGGGCTTGTCTGACCGCCCCTGCAATCTAAAACAACTTTAAGGCTTTTTAAACTGGAAATTGTCTCTGACCGGAAGAGCTAAACAGAGGCTATTTCATAAGCAAGGATGAAAGTGAAAGAGCAGTGTTCACAATCATCTTTCAGTCTATCTCCTGTGATGACACGGTTTGAGAGATGGCTATGTAAGAATGGTGCAGTTACAAGTAGAAACTGAGTTTGCTTCCCAGGGAAGAAGCAACAGCCTTACATCTCTGAGAATTTTAGAGCTGGAGAAAAACACCATTAGTCTTAACTCCTTCAGATAATAATCTGACAAGTATGTAAAGACCAAATGAATGCAAGAGCTCAGACTATGGGTAGAGAAACTTTTGTGTTTTATTCATCACCTTAATTTGTAGCAAACTAAGCATTTTTTTTTATCTGTCTTGAAGCAGAAGTATGCACTGGGAATTTAGCTGGACATAACCATTTCCTGCAAAAATTACCAACAAACAGTTCATGAATTCTTACACTGGTACATAAGTGGTGGGATTTTACAGCCAGCACTGCTTTTACAAAGCCATTAATGTTCTCATAAAAAACGAACATATTTTTAGGACACAAGTTCTCATGCACTAGATTACAATTCTACAGAAGACAACCTTTGAGCCTGAAACAGCTTGACAATGTCCTTTCAGCTTGTTCATCAGATTAACTTTCTGTCTCACATCAGATGAACAGCTTCCTTGGTTTCTTGACTAATCTAACACATAACCCAAGCAATTCCCTTCTCAAGCACAATCAGAAGCAAAACCAAAAGACACTGTAACATTCCACTTCATTCTAATAGCACATTCAGTTCGAAATTTTCATTTCTGCCTCTCCCTAAGAAAGATTACCCTTTTAGCAAACCATTTACAGTGACTGGACTCTGATTTCAGATAGGATTAAAACAACATATCAGACATACACAAACCAAGTGGTCTGAGTTGCTTACAGGACTAATAATGTGTTATGGGTCCTTTCACATCTAGGTCACTGGTTCAAATTCAGCTTCAGTTGGTGATGAGTGACAAGGAACAATGAGGTAAGAACTCAGTCACAAATCTGGCCTCTTATCCCTGACTCTGCAACATATCCTCTTTGTGCACTTTGGCTACTCACCTAACTACTTTTCCTGCAAATTCTACAGTTGTAAAAGAGTAGTAAGTATTATGAATATCACACTAACCCTAGAAGACTAATTAATTTGGGATTCTGAAAGCATAAAAAACTTATCAGAAGATTAAAGTATTGCTACTTTCAGGCTGTTCAACAGCTAACAAGAAACACATTAAAAGGGGGAACTTTCTCAGGACAGGTCAACAACTCAGTGTTAAAAAAATCCACTAAAACACACTATCCACACCTGTAGCTTTTGATACCAAGATAAACATAGAAATCAAATGCTGAATGGGCCTGAAATTCCACATTTTCTCACAGGTAGACAGCATGTGTTAAAAGTGATGAAAAATGGAAATCCAGAAGCAGCCATTTTATGAATAAAAAAGACACAGGGAGAACACTATGTAGTGTGAAGATGCACTGTGTTCTTCCATTACACAACACAGCATGTAAATGCCATGTTAATGTTAGTCAACAGAAGAAGGAAGGGAGAGAAGGAAGGAAGGGAGAGAAGGAAAGAAGTTTATCAGCCCTTTATCCCTTGATAAAACTTGAATTACTGAAGGAGCCTGCACTGCTGCTGACTGTACTGTTCCTGTCCTGTGGCAAAACAAACATTTCCATTTTCAGCAACTGTGATGCTGGCCCATTTTACCACTTCAGATCCTTAATTAAAACAAAAGAATACAACACACACACAGCACCAACACATTTTAACTCATTCTTGGGTTAAAAGGCGAAAAATAATGGTGGTAGTTTAGGCAAAACATGATAGCTTCATTAATAACCTGTAACTGCTACAAAAATCATTATACCATCTCTTGCATAGTCCTGATTTCAGGACTAAGAATCTTTCATATTTAGTGGGAAATTTAGAAAGATTGCAACTTGTCCACGTTTTTTTCCAAAGTATCTTCAAATATTTTAACCACAGGATGAAAATATGTTTTATTGAGAACATATTTTGTTATTACTTCAACTTCAGAGTCAGCTGTGCCTTTCTTTTCAGAGAAAGCTCATACATAGCAATTCTAAAAGACAAGGTAAAGCACAAGTACTGTGATCAAGAGCATTTAATGAGATGGTACACAATTTCATGCCAAGAAATCATAAAAGTGAAAAATTATGCCTTCCTCTTCCAACTCTAGTTACCGAATTTCAACTCTTTCTGACAGAGGTAAGGAGCAGTATCCAAGCAACGAACTTCAGAGATACTTTGGCAATGGACAGAGCCAACCACAGCTACAAGCACAATGCCAAAATGATTTAATGGGCCGTGCTTTGCCAAGCTCCTATTGACAAAATAATGAAGTAAACCTATCGATCAGTGTTAAGGCATTGCACTGAAGTTACTTGCTACTCTTTGACATTCTGTTTAACCTATCTTCAACCTCCTTCTCTTGTCCACTGAAATGAGTTCCAGAAGTAATGTCAGTTTTAACCACTTTTTTTGGTGGTTATTGTTTTTGCCACCAGGCTGTACTTGTGTTAAGTCAGAGAAGCTTAAGAGGGCTTGTGATCAACCAGAACACAGATAAGCTGATCAGAACCATCAGAAAGTGCAGCAAGGAGAGAAAGAGCAGAAATACCCATATTATACAAAGTGGAAAGTCCACATGCAATTATCACGTCTTTGCAGGAAAGAGAAACGTTGCTTTACATCATACATTTGGGTCTATGCATGAACTGAACTCTAAATAACAAACTTTTTTGCATCTGTCCCTGACTGAGGGTACTCTGACTATTCTTTGCAAGTGGGGAAAGCTGAAATTATTATATTACTTTGCAAACCTTGATTTAGAATTATCTTTTCTTCCTAGCACACTGAGTCCTCACTAGTACCCAAAAAGAGTATGCCTGTCTCTAATTCTGTGCAGAAAAAACAAACATGAAGATGTAAAATAATATATGGCATCACAAAAACCCTCCTATTACATTCACACAACATAGAGATGCAGTCTGAGGCACTGTACTTGAAAACCAGACAAGCATAATTCAAGAGACAGAACCAAGTATTTGCTTTCCTTCTTTTGTGACCAGTTGGTTCTCTTTGGAATCACTGATAATCATTAGATAAGGTGAAATTTGCAGCCTAGCCTGTGTATCTACTCCTGCAGCAGGTTCAGAAGACTGAGAAAATAATACTCCAAATGCATGTGCAAGACAGTACAACACTGAGGAACTGACATGGCTCAAAAATTCATTCTTAGCCTCTAGAAAGTGTCAGATCCTTCTAGTTAGTCCACATACTTGGTTTTTATTTATAAATGGATTTTCAGAGAAACTGAAAAATAATTTTGTTTCCAGACTCTTTTAGGTGAGACTTGCTAACTCGACTCTCTCAGACCCCTGTATATCAACAGAAGACTGCAAATTACAGTGTGGATTTGTGTCAGTGTAGAGTTTCAGTTCTGATAAAGGGATCTCTTACCTTCAGACAGGGACAAATCATCAGCTGGAGACACCAGGTCTGCCTGGATTGCAGGGCCATTGCTCAGCGATGTGGTAATCTGATTCGTCAAGATAACCTGCAAAGAGAGAAGGAAAGGGTAAAGGGAAATGAATTTTTATAGCTACTGGAAGGCAGAAAAAAGCCCAGGACTGGAATCCTCCAGGCATAGCATCCAGGCAATTTCAACACTCAGAACATTTTGAACTATCTGCAGAAACTGAAAGAGATATTTGCAAGAAGTGGAGGAAAAGAGATATTGTTAAAAAGATGAAACACTAAACAACAGGATGTTGATAAATATAGCCAGCTAAAATGAAACTACTGTTCTGAAGAGCTTCATTCATCGTTTGTTCATCTTCCATGAACAATTTGATGTTCCTTACAAAAAAACACCATTTTCTTCATAGGCAAATAGGAATTCTATTTCCCTAGTAATTTCCAGACAATTTACACATTTCCTTCCTTTGGCTGAAACAAAATGCCATGGAGAGAGGTGCTGTAGGGATCCACCCCCATCGATCTGAAGTGCAAAACTACTAAATGTTACTGGGTTATCTCTACACAAGAGGATTTTTGAGTGTTTTTCAGGATCACAAGATTCTGATAAACAACAGACTGTAGTAACCACACAGTGCTCTCCTCTGAAAGCACGAGCAATCATAGAATCAGCCAGGTTGGAAGGGACCTCTGAGATCATCAGGTCCAACCCTTGATCCAACACCACCATGGTTACTAGACCATGGCACTAAGTGCCACATCCAGTCTCATCTTAAAAACCTCCAGAGACGGAGAATCCACCACTTCCCTGGGCAGCCCATTCCAATGCCTGATTACCCTCTCTGTAAAGAATTTCTTCCTAATATCCAACCTAAACCTCCCCTGGCACAGCTTAAGACCATGCCCTCCTGTTTTACTGATAGCTGCCTGGAAGAAGCGACCAACCAGGGACTTAATCAACGTGAGCTTATGACCCGCACTTACTGGGAATTCCTCGTTCACGGGGAAGAATTGCAAACCCCGATCCCCATCACGAATGGGGTTCAATGGGTTACCCATGCCTGACGGTGGAGGGTAGGCACCAGCTGAGCCACTCAGTGTAGCACACGTGCAATTGACAGGCTTGCAAGGGATAAACAGTTTCTTGCGCTCTTAAACATGTACTGTTTTCTAGTAACAGAAAGCATTAAGGCAAACACTGCAAACACCAGAGGGAAGAGCATAGGAAACCACAATTATCTCATAATGCTTTGGATCTTTAAGCAGCTGCACTATCCACAATAACAGTAAATTACTTTCTTTTTTTTTTTTAAGAAAAATTATCCTTTTACTTGCACTGAGAACAGACTCCGCTCCAAACAAACTCTCTTTGAAATTAATGGCCCGTCTTCAGCTATATTTGACACAGGAAGAAGGGAGAAAGGAATCCTACATGCTACTCTGTGGATGCTACTGGAATAAATATCTTACCATTGCTAAAAGGAAGAGGAATTTCTCTGCTCTTCCCTCCACTGTTCCTCCCTCCCTCTGATCATGGCTTCCTCCTGCTTTCTAACACTTGCAGCATTATGATATGACACACACCCCATTTTCTTTTTCTACTTCAAGATCCCACATAAGCTGTGTGAGATCAGAGAGTTCTAACTGGAATGGTGGTACTGCGGGATATTGTGTCTTCTTCAGGCAGCATGACACGAGCTGCCAACAATGTGATGGAGTGTGAGACCTTTACCAAGACAACAACTCCACCTCCCTGCTCACATCAGCCCACCCATATCTGTGCTTGCAAACAGTATAATGGTGCCTCAGAGCTTTATGCACTGTATCAAGAGGACTAAATTGAGAAGTGGGTAAGTCAAATCTTCATCTACTCAACAGGAGTTCAAGACCTTTAGAACTCCATAGTGATGCTCCTCATGCTCTTCTGCTATTGACTACAAGCTCTGGACAAACTTCAGCTGGCCATGATCACCCTGCCCAGCTTAACCCCAGGGTGCACCTTTTGGGACTGGGCATTTATGATGACTGCAGTGAACACAAACATAGTAAGTAACAGCCTTGTTTGGTCATACACCTTGGCTAAGGTTCTTAAGGTACACTTTGCAATACTGCCAACAGCAAACACACGAGAAACACATTATATCCCTCTGCTGTTTCCCCCAGAGCTGCTGCATGCACCTGTAAGCACCCAAAAGCAGACAGCAAACGGCCTGGTACACATAACTTCTTGCACCCACTGACGGCTGTCCTGTTCATCAGGTTCCACAGTAAGATGATTCAATTTAATAACAAAGAAGAAAAAAGTCATGTTTTCCTTTATTCTTGCCGCGGTACTTATCTTTCATTTTATTGAGCTAGTTTGTCCTTGTGATAAGTTGAGCACCAAAACTGGATCAAGGCAAAGAAAAGGAGCAGGCATCCAAGAGTCAGCAGGGATAAGGAATAGGTTGTGAGACCCTTCCTTCTTGAAACTATTTTCACTTTGTATTCACCATGTCAAAAAAGCCACAGCCTCAGTTATCCATAGTATCCAATACTAGAAAATGTGCTGAAACAGAACACACTAACAAACTTGTACACACGTACTGGTGAGTTATGAAGCTTTCATTGGCACACTTTTGCAATGATCACATTATTCACAAGTGTCAAGCTCTGTAAGTGATTCAGTCACGCCAGGCTTTGCCAAGATAATCTCTGTACTGTGTCATCATGTATTTTATTATTTATGCACCACATTTTAAAGAAACATTACGAAGCTTAAGGAACATTTTTAATAGAAAAAAAATACCTAAGCATACCATATTTCATATTGCTTTCTTTCAAAGGAAACTAAAGGCTTAAAAAAAGAATCAAAAGAAAAATGAACAACAAAAATATTTCAACTGCTTTTTTTCTTAATCTTTCAGATTTTTGCCTTCTTCTTTAACTGGGAACTCCACAGCATTGTTACCTGTAGGACTGAAAATCTTCTTCCCCTTTATGTTTAACTCAAGCTATGCCTCTGAATTTAGATTTCAATTTTTGATGTATCCTTCAATAACTATTCAATACTAATATCCTAGATGCCTTGCTGTGCTGTTTAAAAATCAGTTTAAAAATGCAGAGTCCTACTGAAGTAAATGTTCCACTCTGACTTGCTTTAAGGATGGGAATTAAGCATATTCTTAGCTCCATAACTTCACCAATAGTTAAACTTTTGCTTAAATACATGTTTAAATACTATCTTGAATAAGTACACTTCCTCTGAGATGAAGCCATATGCATGTACAGAATGCTTCTCTTGGAATTAACTGCAAATTATTCTTCATTACTGCAAGCCTGCAGAATCAACATAGAGATTCAGTTCTCCCATAAGTACAAGCCAAGAGGCTGTTAGCTAAGCACTAAATTTGGCATCAAATTCCCTGTCACACCTCTGCAGCCTTGCTTACTGCAAAATTCTTCTATCAGGTATAGTTACACCTATTATCAGATAGATAGATAGATAGATAGATAGATAGATAGATAGGTAGACAGACAGACAGACAGACAGACAGACATCTCTATATCTTTGTGTACCTACCATAACACAGTTTGAACCTCACTCTGAGAGTATCCAGATTGCTCTAAACTCTCACTAGATCAAACAAGCCGCAGGTCACTAACAAAAGAAAATATGCTGGTCCTTTGTTCCAGTCAGATTTAGCAAACTCCTCTGAATACGTACATCTATCGTCAAAATTTCAACCACATGCCCTTACCGGAAAGTGCCATTTTTATTTTTCCACGAGTAAAACTTTGGTCACAAACACTTTGGCAGTGAAAAGTGCCATTTAAACAGGACCCTACATTTTCAACAGTCCCCAGTCCTACAGGCATTCAAATCGAAGTCCTGAATATTGGTATCACATGATTCCAGTGGCACATCAAAAGAAAATAATAATTTTTCCCCAAAGTCTCCTTCACTAACCTGAAAGATACGCTTACACTCTGTTCTGCTATCCTTTGAAATGGTTTGATGTGTTCAGAGAGTTGCAAACAAGTGTCTGAGGGAATGGTTAAACTTGTGTGTGATTTGGAGAGAAAACACAGGCAGACAAAGGAGATCTGGTGTGAAACAGCTGTGTGACTTTCTGATGAGTAATCACATTTGTGCATGGACAGCATCTGCTGAGTCTCACACATTGCTTCATACATGCGTCCACAGACTATAATGCTAGTTTTGATGTTAATGATGCCATATCTTAAAAACGACCAAAAAGAAGGCTAGAGTATCCCCCTTTGGTCTGATAGATGCCACACTTGAAAGAAACCACCTCTCACTGCTAAACAGCAGTTGGAAACATGCTGGAGCTGCAACTCCAGGCAGACTTACTAGAGACTGCCTTGCACTGAACTAGCAATAGTACTTCCTCAACTTTTCATCGTAGATCTGTCAGATACAGATCAGATTTAACCTGTTTAGTACAAGAGACCTGCCAAGTCCTGAGGCTAAGTAGGTGAGGAAAAGTTGCCTCTGTTGTGGTTCCTTTTGACAGATACTGGACATCATTACCAGCCAAGAACAGCTTCCTCTTAAGAGACTGAAAGCCAGTCACGTGTTTATTATCTTCCAGCAGAACACTCAACAGTGAAAATATTGCTACATGGTATTTTGATGTTATAATATTGAAATACATAATATTTTAAAATGCATTGTATTTTAAAAATACATACTATTTTAAGAGGAGCTCCTATTTCCATCATGAACTAATGGAACAAAATGTTTTCATTACCACTAAGAGTCACAAAAAACAGCACACCTCTCCACACATACAACTGTGTCCTGACATGTGCAACAGGTAAGGAAGTTGTGCTATTGCTTTCTGTTTCTACTTCGTGATGAATGAAGTGTGTAGGGCCTCTCCAGTCAATGACTGTGCATGAATGTAAAACACTCCCCTGCTAAAAGAGGGAAAAAAAGATGAAAAGGTCAGCTAAACAGCTCAGTAACACTGGAAACACGCCTCATGCAGTCTGCTATGGAGTTCAGTGAACCATTGCCTTTAACCTTTGAGCCTATTCATTTGCCATTGGTCAAGCTAGCTATTTAACAAGTGAAAATTTACAGTCCTCAGCCTTCCAATTCTGACAGAATTACAAACACTTTATAAATTCACTCAGATTCAGATTTCAAAACCCTTTCTGAGAAAAAGTCTACTACTAAAAATACTACACAAATGATGAACTACACAATTTCCCAATCTTTTCAAATCTTTACTTCAGCATAGCAAACTTAGATTGTAAAATAACCTTGTCTTACCATTAGAAATGTTATGAGAAAAAGAAGAATCCTTCTTAGTTAGAAAATTTGGAGATAAACACAAAGAGACAGTGGGAACACATTTTCAAGTTCCTAATTTTAGATATGTTATAAAATCCTACAACCTACTCTTCTGATCACTTTGCCACTTTTTATAGGTACTGATACCTGGAAAAAGATGAAAAAAAGAAGTTCTCAAGGAAAACAGAATTCATGTTTTAGACAGGTCATTGCTTCTTCTATGATTAATCCAGAAGTCAACAATGCTGTTAATAGAGTTGGAAGGGACCCACAAGGATCATCAAGTCCAACCCTTAGCCCTGCACAGGACCAATGATGTCCAAATGCTTCTTGCATTTTGTCAGCCTTGGTGCTGTGACACCTCCCTGGGGAGCCTGTTCCACCACCCAACCACCCTCTGGGTGAAGAACCTCTTTCTAATATCCAACCTAAACCTCCCCTGACACAACTTCAGGACATTCCCTCAGGTCCTGTCACTGGTCACCACAGAGAAGAGATCAGTACCTGCAATGAGGTCTCCCCTCAGTCTCCTCTTCTCCAGGTTGAACAGACCAAGTGACCTCAACCACTCCTCATACAGCTTCCCCTCAAGGCCCTTCACCATCTTTGTTGCCCTCCTTTGGACACTCTCTAACAGTTTAATATCTTTCTTACATTGTGGTGCCCAAAACTGCACACAATATTCAAGGTGAGGCTGTCCCAGTGAAGAGCAGAGCGGGACAATCCCCTCCATCGACTGGCTGGCGATGCTTTGCCTGATGCCCCCCAGGATACGGTTGGCCCTCCTGGCTGCCAGGGCACTGCTGATTCATATTCAACTTCCCATTGACCAGGACCACCAGGTCCCTTTCTGTGGCTCTGTTTTCCAGTTTTGTACATACATCCAGAGTTGACCCATCCCAGGTGCACAATCCGGTACCTTCCCTTGTTGAACTTCATATGGTTGGTGTTTGCCCAGTCCTTTAATCTGTTGAGGTCTCTGCAGGGCCTTCCTGCCTTCAAGGGAGTCAGCAGCTCCTCGCAGTTTAGTGTCATCTGAAAACTTGCTTAGTATCCACTCCAGTTCTCTGTCATTTATGAAGATGTTGAAAAGTACAGGGCCTAAGATAGCGCCCTGTGGAACCCCACTAGTGACAGGTCACCAGTCTGATATCACTCCATTCACTGTTAGCCTCTGTGCTTGACCCATGAGCCCATTGCTCACCCACCACATGATGAGTTTATCCAGCTGTGGGCTGAACAGGTTATCCAGAAGGATCCTGTGAGAGACTGTATCGAGAGCTTTACTGAAATTCAAAAAGATTACATCACCTGGCTTCCCTTGATCAACTAGGTGGGTTACCTTGTCATAGAATGAAATCAGGTTTGATAAGCAGGATTACCCCCTCATGAAGCCGTGCTGGCTGTGACCAATCACTGCGTTGTCTTTCAGGTGTTTTTCAATACCTCCCAGAATAATCTTCTCCATAACTTTACCAGACACTGAAGTGAGACTGACAGGCCTGTAGTTTCCAGGGTTCTCCTTCTTGCCCTTCTTTAAAATTGGGACAACATTCACCAGCTCCCTGTCAGCTGGGACCTCTTGGGATTCCCAAGACAGCTCAAAAATCATTGAGAGAGGTTTTGAGATGACATCAGCAGCTCTTTGAGGATTCTGGGTTGAATCCCATCAGGCCCCATAGATTAGCAGGGATCCAGCTTGAACAGCAGATCCTGCACAATTTCAAGATCAACTGGGAGTTGATCATTCTTGCAGTCATGGTCCTTCACCTCAGGGCAGAGAGACCCCCTTGGTCCATCATCCATGTTGAAGACAGAGGCAAAGAAAGCATTAAACACCTCTGCCTTGTCTCTGTCCCTGTTTGTGAGGTGACCATCCTCACCCTGTAACGGGCTGATGATATTTCTATACTGCCTATTGCCATTAATATGTTTGAAAAAACTCTTTTTATTGTCCCCCACATTTCTGGCCGGCTTCAACTCCAGCTGAGCTTTGGCCACATGAATTTTCTCCCTACAGCAGCAAGTAGAATCTCTGTATTCTTCCCACATCACTTGACCTTGCTTCCACTGGGCATACATCTTCCTTTTTTGCCTTATTTCCAAGAGAAGATCCCTGCTCAGCCAAGCTGGCCTTCTGCCTCACCTGCTTGACTTCCAACATTTGGGAACTGTCTGCTCCTGTGCACTTAGGAGGTGATGTTTGAAAAGTGACCAGCACTGATGGACCCCAGCACCTGCAAAAATATTTTCCCAGGGGACCTTACTTACTAATTCCCTGAGCAGCCTGAAGTCTGCTCTCCTCATGACCAGAGTTGAGGATTTGCTGGCACTTTTCCTCCTGCCAACAGAGATGTTAAACTCAATGACTTCGTGATTGCTGTGGCGAAGACAGCCACCAATGTCCACTTTGCTCACGAGATCCACTCTTACGACAAGCAGCAGATCAAGGAGGGCATCTTTCCGAGTCGGTTCCCCTAAGATCTGTTCCATAAAGCTGTCATCCAGGTTTCTTAGGAATCTTCTGGCCCAGGTTGTACCAGCTGTGTGATGCTCCCAGTTAATTTCTGGCAAGCTGAACTGCCCCATAAGGACAAAGGCACTTGACTTGGGAGTGTTCCTTAGTTCCTCAAAGAATAATTTGTTGGAGCCACCCCTCTACCTCTTCTTTGTATGTTGTTGTAAAAACAGAGTCACCTTCCACTGATGTGATTTCAGCAGATGCCAGTTTTCTGGAAGCACATTAGAAAAGTAAAAATACTAATTTAATGTGCCTAAACTTCTAACACTCCCATTTATTGGGAATAGCCAAGTTCCTTCATATGGAGAAAGTTCCTGCAGGTCCTGGGAGATTGTTGGCCTAAGAACTTTACACAGAAGAATAAGCAAACTATTTTTTGTTTGGTTATTTATACAGTACAATTTTTCAAGTACTCCTCCTGCCCTTCCTAGACCACACTGAAGCTACTAAATCTGACTTTGTCATCCTTGTAAACCCAGTTGAGTAAATAAGCCATTTTTTGTAAACTTGTGGTCTTAGTCTCCTTGTTAGTTTATTGCAAAATTAAAGGGAGCTCAGCACAGAACTATCAATCAGTAACCAGCAAAGGTAAAAAGTCTTCTGGAATTTACCAAGAGGCAAAAAACCACACTGTTTCATGAAATGGCTCTTTGTTAAAAGAATGGAGCAGAATTCCCCATTTTGCATGCAACACTATTTAGGAAAATTCTTATTAAAGGCTTCCTGTTGAGCTGGGAGAGCAAGCACAAGGACACTTGCAATAATCCCAAATTACTCCACCCTTATCGGTCCATGTATTTTGTGGTTTTCACTGTACTCAAGCAACGTCACTAGAGAGCACCAAGTAAAAGTGACAGTGTGGCTGGGATGCTGACTCTACATGTTGGAGGAGAAGGAAAGCAAGTTTTATTGATCTCTAGACAATCTTAGTTCTGATCCTTGAGAAGGCATCTCTCCCTTTCCCTGAAGCACAGAGCTTTTAATGAGGCATTCAAGTAATGGGTTGAAACAATAGTGACTACTGTGGAGGCATTAGCTAAAGGATAGTACACCAAGCAGTACCACAAAGCCAGATGGGCTGTTTCCAGCAATCCTGGAAACAGAAAAAAGGAACAGTGAGAAAACTGGGGTGAAACAGCATACTTCAAACAGCTGAGAGAACCACAGCCTTCTCCTTGAAAACCTGCTACAGCTCCTCAAGACTGGCAACAGTCTGCTCAAGGAAGAACACTAAACTATCACCATCTGTTATAGTATTAGGGTATTTGTGATCTTCATCTAAGCTACCCACTGAATTGTCTTTTTCTTCAACTTCTGTTTCTTCAGGGAGATTTTCTTCAGCATCAGTAGCCACAAAAGCTGTTAAAAGTTTTCCAAGACCTCAGCAGAATTTGTACCTAATATGCACAAGAAAACTTGCTTAAAACTGAGCATTTTTGGTGAAATTAGGGAGTTAGAAACAGAAAAAGGAAAAGTCTGAATGCAATACCAAGAGCTCCTAAACAAAATAAGAGTTTTAAAGAGAGAATTTCAAAGTGCCCACAGCTACTGCAGTGCTTGAAGACAGCTACTACAGCACTGTGAGGGGCTCACCTTGCAGGAGAGCAGCTTTTACTGTGAAAAGCCTCTGCACAATTGAGACAGCTCTGTCTGGGCCCCAGGACCAAATCAAACAATTTATATCACAACTGTTACAATGATAGGAGATTAAATATATACACATATCTTCATTCTTAGAAAATGTGAACTATTTTGGTTGTAGCTAACAAAGAAAGCATGAAGTGTCTTCACTGCAGGCATAAGAAATAGGCAAGTGCCCACATTTAACAACTGTTGCTAATCTAAATCAATTGAAAGACAAAGTACCCATTACAGTTGTCTTGCTTATAATATGACAGAGACATACGCTGGTAATGGTGATACACAGGTTAGAGGGAAGTAGATGGCTATTTTCAGATACAACATAGCAGCTAGCCTGATTGAGAGCTGTTACAATTCACATTTCAACCCATGTTACCAGAATTTGGCATAATTTCCTAAATAAAGATATATACACATAAGTCACTGGAAACCTATCGAGAAACACTTTCTAATCCTACATGCAATGTAGCAACAAGTGCTGGCCTTGCCTCAGAGGAATTTCAGCTGCACCTATTTTCAGATGTACTTATTTTCATCACATCCAGGAAAAAAAAGGCAATAAACAGTCTAACAGCACAGAAATAAGAAAGCACAATTCTCTGGAAGGCTCACAAGCACCTTTTAAAAGATTAGGGATCTGTTGTTCAGCACACATTGCTGGCTGGCTGCAACCTTACTAGAGCTTCTGTTTTGCCATGATATCTCTGCCCAAGCTTCTCCTCTTTCCTCCATCAGTGAAGCAATTCATAGCAGCAGAGCTCATTTTATAGTTATCAGATTTCGTGGAGACTCAAAAGAAATTAAGGTATCTTTCAGAGACTATCAGCTGTATTTATATTGAATTTATTCTGCTTTGCACAGGAAAAGTACAAAGTTATGCAATTCTATTCCATAAGTCTTCTGGAGAAGTCTCTATTCACATCCCCGCCAACTGCTTAAAAAGCATCACAATGAATTAAAACTTCCACCAGAAGAAAAAAAGAAACAAAGCAAAACAAAAGCATGCTGTTTTCAGGCAGCTACACGTCTTCAAGTTGAAATAGCTACCACCCCATGACAGCCTGAGGTCTTCAGCCCTTACTACTCTCTGAACAAGGAATGCAGCCAACACAAATGTAACCTTCAAAATCCGTGCCACAGAGCACCCTTGTGCTGTGCTGCTCAGTGTGAAAGGTTTGTGTGCCTGGAAGGCCTTCACATCCAGCAGCCTGTACAGACCTGTTTACAGAGACATGTGTAAGGCATCCCCACACAGAGGGATTGCTGCCCGCCTTCATATCCTGCCAGTTGCCCAAAGCTCCACGTTATTTTCCAGCAGAACCTTCCCTCTCCTCCACCCTCCCCTCTAGCCTCTGCTTAATGATGGCTTTCTGAAATGAGCTTACTCCTGTGTGTAGCTAGCAATGTACCACAGGAGACTGGTCTGATACTGGCTGAGGCAACACAAAGTACCTGACAGGAAATCGCTGTAATTCACAGGCAACTTTTACAGCCAAAACCTGCTGCTCTCTCAAAGCAGCAAATACTACCGCTTAAAAGGGAGTTTTCTGATGAATGTCAAATTGTCTTGTAATAGAATAAATAAAATAAAATTATTAATTCACAGTTCACTCTTGGATTGCATGCTGGTCACTGCAACAGGGCTTTTGGTTGGTTTAATTTGTTTGGGTTTGAAGAAACTGGGTTGGCTGGAACACCAGCAAAGTAGTACACAACTTCAGTTCTGCTCCGGCATGCTCCAGGCTGAGAGGAGAGACGAGTATGTCTCCTACTGTTCCATAAGACTTCAAGGAAGTCAGAATTTATGCTAACTTTTTTCTCAATGAAAAACCTAGTTCAATTTATTGGCACTAGTCAGCTTTCATTAGATCAGAAAACAGAATGAAGGCTCTTTCACTCGCTGGGTTCAGACCTTCTGCCATGCATCTACTCCGTTTCATCCAGCACTTCAAATTTACCTAGACCTACACAAATTCTGTGGCATTAAATCTCACTGCCTTCTGAGGGAATAAATGTATTGTTACCCCTATTGTAGAGACAGATGCTCAAACACTAAGCAAATTGACTAAAGGTACCACAAACCTTTACAACCATTCCTAAATCCTGACTGCAAGAACAGAGTTGGAAGGGCTTATACTCACCTAACCACTCTAGGATACCTCAGGACCATCTAATATCTATCCAGCAAATTATATATTCATAATTCTTTATATATTTGGGGGTCATTATATTTTAGTTTTTCTACACCTGTCTATATTTAGTTTTTTCCTAACAAGTGTGAGATCCTGGATCCAAATCTCACTGAATTATTGATATGGGTTGGAACCAACTCACTGTGTGTGTGTGCATGTGGGGAAGGTCTGGGCCTAGACCTGCAGGTCCATGGTAAGGCCTGCACATCAGGTCTGTGCTGAGGGCACAGGGCAGAGCTGAAGGCAAGGCCTGCAGCCCACGCAGAGCACAGGCAGAGCTGAAGGTCCTGCAGCCAGGCTGTCAGTCAAGGCAGACCTGCCTGGCAGCCCGCAGACCACAGCCCTGCAGCCTGTGACTGGCTACAGCACAACTCACTCAGGCCTGGAAGGCACTGACCAGATATCCTGCCTGGGAGGGAAAACCGAATTCTGTAAATACACGAGACTCCATGTGGTCTCTCTTCTCTCTCTACTCCCTCTCCAACCAGCATCATGTGAATCATCGAATCTTGTCGATAACTATTCTCCTCTCCTTTCTCTCTCTCCTTCTCTCTTTCTTTATTCCTTTTAATCTGTTTTCTTCTTTTACTCTTTTCCTTCTCTTGTGGGTAACTTAAAACCAATGAACTGTGTTTTACTAAAGCTGGTATATGGATTGTTTTAGTGGGTGTTTCCTATGGAATGGGTCTTGGTGCTGAATGTTTCAGTGAAATGCTTTTTCTCGGTTGTATTTTACTCCTGTAAAAATCTTTTGCCAAAATATCTTATTTTTTTTGCTAAATTAAAAAGAATTTCTCTTAGAGAACAGTGCGTGACTCTTTCTCCAGACTCTATTTTGGTTATAACGAACCAAAAGGCTTTTAAAAAGTCTTAAATAAAAATGTAACCGCTCTGGGCAATTTATAGCTTAATCTGGAGTGCAACAACAAGTCAATAGGAACAACTCAATAGGAATATAAAGTAATTGGAGAAGTATCTATTATTCACTACTAAACTAATGAAATATTCCTAATGAAGGCCTAGGTCTCATGGCCCATTTCAAGTTGATAGTAAGTGTACCAGCATTTTTATTTGATTTTGATGTTTTGACAAGCCCATTAGAAAGACCATTTATAGTAATATACACATGCAGGTCTAGAGAAATATGGCATATAAGGCACAACTTTATGTCATTAATTCCATTAATTCCTCAGATTCCTTCCAATTAATTCCTTCAAGCCTTCAAACCAGTGGGTCACAGGAGACTCCCTGAGTCTCGGATACAAACTGAAAACAGCTCAATGTGCTACTGTAATCTACAACTTTGCTCAACAGTTTTTAAAACACTTTTCCTAGCTCTACCTTATTCCACATCATGACCCTACGCCAACATTTTTAGAGTGAGGACAGCGTTAGTTTAGACTGCTCCTTGGTGCCTTGTGGAAGCAGAAGAAAGCAGTTTTAGGATGTGCTAGAATATTTGTTCTTTTTGTCTATTCATTTAATCTTTACAAGGAGGTAACTGCTAACGCCATCGTTTGGCTTATGTTGTTTTATACACAACATACTTTATCAGCTCCACTACAGAAGTGGAGCAAATCTTTTATAGCCTACGGTTAAGTTAGAGAACACAGAATGCTTTACACCATGCCTGTTAAAGAGTTTTCTTGATGTATTATGGTAGCTCAGACACAGATGGAATTTTTAGACTTACCTATAATGGCTATGCTTAGATAATCATGTAGCTTTATTTCAGTGTCTGTAACAGTCAGTAGGTCCTACCTACAGGGTAACAGGGAATTTGGATATATAACTTCATTCCCCTATTTGCCCAAACCTCTCTGACAGGTCTGTGGAGTATTAGGGTAATAACTGATAATGCACAGAAGCCTGACAACCAATATACCAATAATTTTTACAAAACAAACTCGGCACTGACAGCATTATCTAGTGGGGTTATGGTTGATTTAGTGAATGCTGTACTGGTGATTTCAGAGTATTCTTATTAACAAAATTCAGTTATGATCCCCTATAGCTGCTGTGGTCATAAAAAAGGAGAAGTCATCCAGAAAACAAAACACCCAGATGCTGAAACAAACAGCCTCTCAAGTTGCATTCAGTTTCCCTTCCTTGTGACCCAGGGCTCAGAAAGGTAGGAAAGAACAATGAGAATGAACAGCTGTGAATTATACATATGACAAGCTGCAGATATATACTAACATTTCATTCTAGACATTTTCATACACTGAATTGCATTTGCGCCTTTTTAGCCTAACCTGCAATTTAGCCAGTTATCTTTCTCTACCAGAAATATTTATAATATTTCATAACCATTGATAGCTTCAGCTTTCCTTAAAATGCAACAAACAGACAAAATAAACCAGGTACAGTTTGAGCAATCCAGTCTGAACGCTGGGTAGTGGTTTATTGCTGTACTGTTTGTTTGATTGCTTTCACAGTCAACATCTTTTAGTCTGATTGGACTGAAAGTTGACATTTTACCACTTAACCTTCGAGCTTTGTAATATATCAACATACCTCTAATGCAGTGCAATATTTTTATGCAAAGGAAGATTGCTTGGGTATATTTTGTCAGTCTCCTAAACCTGCAAAGTTAGCCGATTAAGAGCTTCAACCTTTAACATTCCTCCACTTATAATTTTCAATACATTTTTCTAAACTAAGTTATTCTCAAGCAAATTTTCCTAAATAAATAAATAAATAAATAAATAAATAAATAAATGCAACCTATACAAAAGGCACAATGGTGGACTGTCTTACAAAATTTTATTAGCACTCTTTGAAGACTGCTATAGCATTTTAGGAAGCCTTGTTACACAGTAGTAAGATTATCCTAAGTGCTTCTTCCTCAAAAGCACATTAAAATAAAAAGTCTGTGACTCACAAATAAATAGTCCATGAGATAGAAAAAAACCATGCCTAAACGTGTGTGTATGATTGCTTTCCAAACATATCAGATCTGTTATCACCCAGAGGAGAGGGGAAAAAAATCATCCAAGTTTCTTCTATTCAATATTTGGGGGAGAAAAAAAAAATAAATTGTGGCTTAAGACATTCTGGAATTTCAGTGGCATTGTCTCAGCCTCCGTATCCTATTTTTTTCTAAATCCTTTCACTAGGAAATGTAGTTAGTCTGTATTTCCCCAATAAAATCGGCATTTATGTCACATTTTAAAATGACAAATTTCCATTTACCAACCCAACTTGCTTAAATTGGAGTGTATTTTCCTTGGAAGTATGAATCATTAGAAACCTCTTTGAAATTTAGGACTCAGGATGGAAAATGAACTCAGAAAAATGCAAGGAATCATTTTTGTTCTGAGACCACAGCATGACGCCTGCCCCTCCTTTGGCTTTGCCAAAGAAAAATAATATTTGAGATTGTCCAAACAAAATCATGGGCCCATGAAACTATACTCAAGCTAATTTCTCATCTCTTGGGATAAAAATCCTGTCCTCGATATCACTGCTTAAATGCGTGCACAAGGCAGCACTGTAGAAATATGTTGTCTCATCTCTGTGTCAAGTAGGATCAATCCTGCAAAGTTGTTTTGGCAAACCTTTTCCCAATACTAACTGGGATACACAAATCAAACTATGAGACTGTTAACAGTGAAATTTTGTCAAAAGCAAACAAATTCAAACACAAAGGTGTTCCTCTTATTTTTAAAATTTTATTATCAATTTGTTTGGGAAGCTGGTGATCACTGAGAACAGCTCCACTGGTTCCACTAGAAATGACACTGGGTCTACCAGCATTACTGTTCTTTATTGTTGGTACTTCCATTTTTTGATAGAGCTATCAATTCAATAAAATTATTTTGCCATTGGCTACTCCTTGGGTCTAATTAGGTGATATGGTTTGGAGCTGGCTCCCTGCCAAGTCTCCAAACCTTACCACAAGAAGTCCCCCCACCCCAAACCAAGGGAGAAGAGGGGAAAAAAAAACAAAAGAACCGAAAACGAGAGAGAGAGACAAAGCAATATATACAAATATATTTACACTTATATTACAGTTATGTACAGTTGAAATATATATACAATTTCACAGGGAAAAAGGGAAAGGGGAAGGGAAGAACAAAAACCAAAATTATATATATATATATATGTCCCGATCAGTAGCCCAAGGTCTATCAACTGAAAGAATTAGCAAAGAATATCTTACTACTCTCCTTGGGACAATGGACAGTCACGGTGGAATGACTGCCGGCAGCCTCCGCCTCCCAAGGTTGACAAGGCCTTACCAGGCCTCGCTCTCCAACCCAGCAGACTCAACAGCACGGAACCCGCACCTCCAAAGCCGCCGGAAGGAAAGAGAGTGAAGGCCTTTCCTCCCTTCTTCTTATACCCCGGCTTACGTAAAAATCGTAGGGAATACCGGGTAAATCTGGGCACTTCCTTGGTTACAAACTGGTCACCAAGGAAGGCCTAGGCCAAACTACCACATAGGATAACTGACTATGGCTTGTTTTACAAAAAATTGCTCCTCAAAAATGTTACTTTTCTTTTTAAAATAACCCCTATCTGCTGTTACCAAGCTTTAAAATTCCATGCGTGCAAGGAACATCACATAATGGATGGATTATACTCCAGCTGCCTCTTAGACTTATCTTGTCCTTCAGAACATTAGATAACAACTTCAGTGTAGAAACTAGCCTGACAAGGTTTGTTCTTATTTTAAATTTTATTAATATTACTCAGTTTTTATTTTAGACTGCATAAGATTTAATGCAAGTCTGGTTTTATTGACCTTAAAGGAGTTACACCAAACTAAAACATGATCATGGACTTATCTCTTTCCACCTTCATCCTTTGGTCCATAAATACCTTTCCAGAGAAACAACCAGTTCAGACTTTTTTTTTCTTATTAAATCTTCACCTCAATTAATTCTCAAGAGAGAACGGGAGGGAGCAGAAGTCCAGTCGCATGTTTTCTAATCCTGGTTCTGAGGCTAAGTAGCTATAACTTCTTACTGATATAATAAATTCTTTGTGCCCTATTTCCAAAGCAGGCATAATGCCTACCTCACGAGAGTATTGTGGTATTTGGTATTTTGCTTTCCTAATACTTTGAAATCATCGCATGAAGTGTTATTAAAACTATCCTGTGTTCTTAGAGTCTTCCAGTGGTATAGCTGGGCAATGTCTAGATACAATTTGACAGTAATAATTGACCGCTGTACATTCAATGTATGGGCTTGCACGTCTGGCAACAAAACTCTTAAAACTTCCCTCCAGGAAACCCATGGGCCTTTTTCTTTTGTTTTGGCATTTTTTGGGGGAGGTGTCAATGTGTTTTTTTAAATCCTCCCCCTTTGCCTGAGTTGGGACTGAAAGCATCACTGGGTTGCACTGCAAGTTTGGGAATGGTAAATCTGAAAAAACTACTTGTAGCTCAACTGTTGGTATGTTGTACAACATTCTGTAAAGTATTAATTACCACTGTATCCAAAATAGACAGAAAAGAGTAAATACATGCCAGCTTATTATTTAAATGTTAGCTGGGAACTCTGTTCTTGGAAACAACTTTTGGTCTCTCTTGAGCTTACTGGGGGTGTTTTAAAGAGCTATTTTATAGAGAAGGGAGTCCTGAATAGTTCCAGAGGAGCAAAGACACAAAATAACAACAATGCAGCATAGCTTCAAATTAGGCCTGTACTAAGTTATTTTCTGAACTGGATAACTCAGATCATTCCTGTGCCAGTAAAAGGCAAATAACAGCTATTCTTCAGGGTGCCGATAGATCGACAAGTGCAGACTTTGCACTACTTGTAAAATACAAGGCTTAATAAGGAGCTGGATATATTGGTATAAGCAGCATGAAAAAATATTCTGTTCCTCTCTGCAAAAGCACAGGGTAAGACACACACACACAAAAAGAGCAGGTCAGTGCTGAAATAACAAACTCCATCTCAGACGTAAAAGCTGACCTTTTTAACAGGCTGAAGAAAATATCAGTGATTGCCTAGATTTGAGTCCGAACTCCATCACAACAGCCAAGAAAGAGTTGTTGCTGAGGAAACTGTGGCCTGCAATAGCTTCACCCAGAGCTGAGTCTACACTGGAGTTTCAGAGAGAAAGGAGAAAAAGCACAAATAAGTACAGAGAAGGCACGATTTACGGAAAATGAATACAACACTTCCTGCAGGAATGCACACTGCCTGGAATACCGACAGCAAATATAAATGGGAGGAACAAACTGGCACATCTAGAGTATGGCGGGGCAGAGAGCCCTGGAAACTGCTGCTTTGGAGGCAAAGTGCGTGCTTCAAGTTTCACTACACTTCAAGGAATGAGGTCGTAAATAGAAGAGCCATTTTCACTGAGCAAGAAGCCATCCATGCCTCTTGGCACTACAGACTGAGAACTGCATCTGCAAAGACCGTCAATAGAAGGACTTACCCTTCATTCTGTCATAGTTTCTATCCTGATTACAAACACCAAGGGCCAGCCTCAAGAACAAATGCAGACCCACTTCAACCCAACACATCTAAATGCCTCTCAATTTGAGAAAAGGCTGGATATGACCTTTATGTTTCAGTCCTGTCTACTCAGCAATGCCTAAATCACAGAATCACAGAATATACCGAGTTGGAAGGGACCCACAAGGATCATTGAATGCAGCTCCTGCCCCTGGGTCACAGTAGCCCAAGTGCCACAGATAGTACTAAACTACAAGCTTTTGTGAATTATATTTCTGAAGTTCTGTGGGGATAGCATTGGATATAGGTGATAAAAAGATAATCTAGACACAGATAATTGCCAACTCCACCTTGCCAGTGCACAGCATTATTTTTTGGGCCCCAGAAAACTAGAAGGATGTTTTAGGCAAATAAGCAAGGTCATTTTCCCTTGAAAAATTCTTCTTTGTCCTTATAACTTGTAGCACTTTGAGGATATAAAAGGATTAAAAATGCATTATATAAGACTATATTCTTATTTGCATTCTGCTTTGTGTCATAAGCAGATTCTCTCCAATCTTGGAGATTAAGGTTTTTTCTTAAACTACTATAACATTGAAATAACTACAGTAACAAGAGTGCATGAAACACCTCAGATTGCCACTACTGTGAGATTCATAGGGAAATCTTGAGAACTTGTAATGCAAAGTAGGAAAAAAGTTAACTAATGATGATGTTTGCACTACAAATCCAGTTTACCAAAAAGTTTGGCCATGACACAGTTTAATTTTTAAAGCCTACGACCATACTTTTATGACATACACATGTACAAGCAGTATGTACAGGCTCAGTGCTCTTTGGCCCAGATCTCATCATGTCAGAAGGCTTGTCTGGGCATGATCACTCCACTCCCTTCCCAACTCCTCTGCCCCAGGTCAAGCCAGAACTCAAAAACCCCTGCCCTGCAGTGTGACAGTGTAGGTTGGAGAAGGGCAATGCCTCTCAGCTCCATGCTAGTACAACTATTCCTTCCATCTTCCCCCTCAAACCAGGGACACAGCATTCAAACATAGGCAGAAGAACACAGCAGAGTTATGTCTGTCTGCTATTGGAAGTGTTTTGCTAAACCTGCCACGCTGCCTTCCTGGACAGCTGTTTTCTTTGCTTGCATCTAAAACTGGTTGCACAAAAAAATGGAGAAAATATGAATTGAGATAAAAACTACCTTCAGACTGAATAAGCACTCAACACTATTAAAACTGTAATATGCTTGAGTAATGCAGGATGGTAATAATTAAATGTAATACATATATTCATACAAGCAGTTATTCAGATCATATATATATGAGGCACACAACAAACAAACATATATATGACAGCACTTCTCAAAACAAACAAAAAAACAAACACAACGAAAAAGTGCCCTTGAATGACATTTTTCAAAAGAGGCTCTCAAGCATTACAGTCAGATCCTGAATCTCCAAAAACATAAGACAGGAATTATTCCATGCATTTCACAAACCAGAAAATTAAGAGAAGAGTCTGGGAGACTTTGCCAGCATTAAAGGGCATTAATATCTAACAGGTCTTTATAAATAGCAATAAAAAGGCAGCAAATCTGAAGAACTGAAGAATGGTTACAGGGAACAATAACTGTGGGTTTTTATAAATGCTCACTGATCTATCACACCTGAATTTTATAAAGCACAAAGCCCAGGTTTGCCATTACCTTCTCTTTTCTAGAAAGAAAATAGGAAACTACACAACAGTCTGTTAGAATGTGAAAAGTATGCTTAAGGAAGGCATTTTAGCTGATGGCTTTAAAATTCAAAGAAAGAGAATTTTCAGAG
The DNA here is from genome assembly GCF_003984885.1 of Neopelma chrysocephalum. Classification (NCBI taxonomy): domain Eukaryota; kingdom Metazoa; phylum Chordata; class Aves; order Passeriformes; family Pipridae; genus Neopelma; species Neopelma chrysocephalum. The sequence continues at coordinate 23,065,814 of NW_020897693.1, forward strand.
CAAAGAGTTCAGAGCCAGACTGACCTAAATTGTTCAGACTGTTGTTTAACAGCATCATATTTGGACTATGTGGCTGTGCAGGAAGGAAAGTACTTCTGGAGAAGAACACATTCATTTACCAAAAAGACCAGGCAGAACACAGTATACTCTTATTTAAATCTTCAAAATGAACTTTTCTAGTAGTTTTCACATGACAGAAGGAATTATGGATCTGACTAAAAAACTACTTCTACACTTTTCTTATTTGGTTTATCCACCACTCAAAGATAATGATAGCTTATAGGGAATTTTTGTAGCTGAGTAATTTCTGAAATAATTCTCTGTTAGAGGCCATGTGACAATTCTCAGTGTCAGACAGCTTTTAAAAAGCTGCAGACTGGCAAGAAAACAAGTAGGGTTAGCCTGACAGAGTTCAAGAAGCGTTTGACTTGGGTACATGGTGTGACTCTTGGGGATGGTCCTGGGCAGGGCTAAGGGTTGGACTCGATGATGCCTGTGGGTCTCTTCCAACTAGGCATATTCTATGATTCTATGACATATACAGTTATAGTCTACATCAGTGTTTCACAAAGATAGAGCAGATTCTGCTTCACCTTTTTTTTTTCATTATTATTGCAACTGAAGGAACATTGAGAGACAATTCATATAACCCAAATGGGTAACAAAAGAGTATTAATACTATGGAAGTACCTTATAGACACCTTGAAATTACGGTAGCACAGGTCTATCTCAACACTTTCAGCAGCCCAAGAAAAACAGTGGATGTGGAGCTGAACAGAGAGTACGCAATACTACCAGAGGTCTGGACCTACAAATCATCTTTAATAGGCAAAAAGTATTAATATATGCTATGTAGTATATAAAAGCAAATCTGACATGTCTAGGACATTAGGCATGCACTATAAAGTCTGGCATACACAGTGTCTATTTTGAAGTTAGGCAGCCAAGACATAATGCATGTCCCAACTTTTCAATTTTCCTTGGAGTTAAGAGGTTTCTAGTCAGAAAAAGAGGACATATTGGGGAAAAGCCAGATAAATTACAACTCCGCAGAAATTTTGCACATCTCCACTCCCAGCTGCATTTCACTTGCCTCAGACTGGTCACTGGAGATACTGGAACAAGGTGATATGCAAAACTAGAAAGTTATCCTAATTTTCACAAAAATTTCTGTAGTTTTCGATCAAACCAACTTTAAGTTAAACACAGCCAGGAAAATCATTGATCAGGAAATAGTCATGGATGTTTTTGTCTTCTTCTCCTTCTCCCAGCTGAACATCACCATTTTGCACGCATACCTGCTGCCACTGTCATTTTGGCCCTTATGAACTTTGTTTCCCATCAATCATTCTTTTGACTGCATCTACTTTCAGAAACATTATTGAAACAAAGACAAAACACTTCAGAACACACAACCAGGACCAGAAGTATTCTTTTAACCTAGGTTTGATCAAAACTGGTAAGTCAGTAAAACATTTGCACTTCACTGTAAACCAGAAAAAGGCTATCTCCCTTCAGAACCATCAAGACAGTCTTCCGTTTTGAAAGAGGAGATTATGATGTTCACTGAAAGCAACAGAAGGCAGTAAGGAAAGTGTCTAACAAACTTTTCTAAAATTTCTTCTCAGTTCATTGGAGATGGTATAAAATGTCAGGCCCAGAAACAGTTAATAGTAGAGCATTCACAAATTTGTAGAGATCAAAACATCAGAAAGAGGAGAGACAAAACCAAAGAACAATCTGAACACGTATTCCTACTCAGGCAGCAGTTAAGCATGTACTCAATTTTAAGTATATACTTAAAACACTAATTAAAATATGTTTAAGTGCTTTCCTGATTCTTTGATACCAAAGAATTCAATCAGACGGTAATGGAAAAAAATTTGGCAGTATTCATAGCATTCTATTTAATATTGGAATGCAGAAGAGCTATTCAAAGACAAAATGCAGTTTGAGGCAGAGGTTGCATGTTCTTGCAAGTGTAAGTTGCAACTAGCTGGGCTACTGCACTATGGAATTGCACACAGTAATAAAAATTAGTATTTCAAGGGGAAAAAAGCATAATAATAGAACTGGAAGATGGACAGAGATCACAAAGTGCTTTCAAGTAAGTTTCAAGCAAGGAAATATTTTAAATATGCACGTTTAAAAAATAAACATAGATTCACTAGACCAATATTAAGAGCTTAAAGGAAATGGTGTTAAACTAGAGGATGCAGCAACAGAACAGGATTTAGGCAAACTATGTATGCAAAAAAAAAAGTTATGGAACAAAAATCAGTATCTGGCCACAGAGACGGAACTATGTTTCAGGTAGATCACAGTAATATTACGATGAAAGAATAGCAGTGAACATACCTTATTGTTGAGTCCTCATGAATACAAACCCAAGCCATGAGAATATAATGAGGTTATATGTAGAGCTGTATTTCTCCTCCATACATCAGGAGAAAGACAATGACACCAATACCACTACCAAAAATAAAGGTAATTATGTCTATTAAGATTATTGCTTTTAATTGCTTCATTTACAAACTGTAATCAATGGTCAGCGTTGAGCATTTTAGAGATACTTGGCATTACCAGGAAACATCACAAGTGTGTAGCAATCTGACACTAGTGACCCCAGATTGAAAAATTCAAAAGCTAGCCTAGTGATCCTATATTCAGAATGAGAGATGAAGTTAAAAGCACTTCAGCTCAAAAGTAATTTTAAAAACCTGCAGTTTTTACAGCACTACATCTCAGAAAACACAGACAGCCCTAATAATGAATAGGGTGAAAGATGTAAACATTACTTTTAACACACAAGTAGACTTTAGAAAATGAACATTCAGACTAATACAGCTGATTGAGAGGAAGATAAAGTATAGCAGTTGATATGTAAGAATGAAAGGTAGGGAGCTATGCAGAATTGAAAAAGCAAATAAATGAAGACATAAACCCAAACAAATTCCTGAAGCACATCTAAAACAAGTAAACAAAGAATCTGCTGGCAAGAAAAAAGAGAAAGGGGATAAGAATCACTTACAGAAGGAATATGATTCTGTTAAATAAGTTCTCAGTGAAGAATCTTACACAAATACTTATCCTGATCCCACAGCTATTTTCAAATAACAGAGATAAGGTACCACCAAGAGCAAGGACATCAAAAAAGACACTAAAGTGGCAAGTTACAGAGAAATGCATCAACAGGGTTGCCTGAAACACACCTAAGATTTGTGTCAAAACTCACATTCAAGTGGATGAACTCCTTGAAATTCCACTGTAAAATGGCTGCATCACAACTCACACAAATATGCCCAAGTTCCATACAGGCACCATATTTTTGCCCATCTGTATGCTTATGCTCTGTCTCGTTACTTTTTTCACAAAAAAAATAAAATTCCCTCATATGTGTTGGCATAAAATACCCATCTGCAACTCCCTTCTTCTCAGGCCTTGCTAGAACTCCACAAACTCACCAAATGTGCAATGTGATGTCATTTGGGCCAAGATATCAGACCTCAGGTATCTGGGAGTTAACTGTTTTCCTACTCCTTCAGAATGTCAATTTGTAGAGTGTATTATTACATATGAACATCTTACATTTAAATACTTGCACTGTAAAATAAAGATCATTTATGTAAGTTTGAGATATCTGTATTAACCTTTGAGTTTTGCCATTTTCAGCAACTGGAGATAATATCAAGTGGTATCTGAATAGGAATTAATTTTTAATAAAACCATATTAGACACGTTCAAAAATACGGAAACACACTATTGGCACAACTACTGCTCCCGTGTTGCCTTGGGGACATCTTTATAGGTATCCATTATGGGAAAAACCCCCACAACTCCAATCTTTGTGACTTCTACTATCTTTTCTACACAGAACAATCACTATATGAGACTGTAGTTTTACATATGTTCACGTATGTTTTAAATGGTGTAAGATGATACCGAAATGAGAAGAAACGATCCTGCCCTCTCCTGTATCTCATTTCCATCCCTGAACTGCTGCCCATTCTGTGCAGGAAAATGTTTCTGTGGTCATAAATTGAACAGGACCAAAAGAACTGATGCAGTTCCCCTGTCTGGATGGAGGGAGATTGGGATGGGTCCTTTCAGCAGCCAGTTACTGTGCACATAGAATATTTGCAGAGTTACAGGATAAAAGAGTCTGCCCTAACACAGAGGTCATGTCAGCACCAAAACTAAGAGAATAATATCCCACCACTACTATGATTTCAGACCTTCAAAGGAGAACAAAAATCGTAATTGCCCTTACGTTAGGCTCTTTTCCATTGCTACAACGTGGGAAAATACCATTTCATTACATCCTTATTTCTGGTCCTGGTAGTTCTCAACATTTTAGATCAGCCAGCCATGACTGAAAAACTGGCTATAACCCAATGTATACCTCAAACCATCATATTATTTGCGAGAAGTGAAGGAAGCTGTTACCTAATAGGCTGTCTATTTATCCTATTTATTTTAAATGGTATTGTCTGGAGGTGTTTGTAATTTTGAACGCTATAACTTTTTTCCAGGGAGATGCAGATGAGAAAGCCAAGGAGCTGCTAAACAGGCCATGAGACATTAAATGCAATTCACAGCTGCACCCTCCCCATTCTCCAATCCACAAGATACATCTTTCACACAGTCTTTAGGCTTTAATTGTTGAAGAACGCTAATCAAGATTTACTAGTAATTTCCCAGGGAGCTTATTTCTTCAAAGATGACAGCAAAACTGCTCATCAGAACAATACACTTCATGGCAATATGTTTAGATAAATGCTTTTCTCTAAAAGGAAAGGATTATGTGTATGCAATATTTACATAGATACACTTCCTCTGAAAATAGCATTTGCTACACTTCAGCTGGTGACTAACACGCAGCCTGTTCTGCAACAGCAAGGCACCACTTACAATCTCTTCAGAAACCTTCTTAATAAACATTTAACTATTCTACAGAAACAAAAGGCAAACAATCAGATTAAAAACTGCAGAAAACCTTGTAGCATATGTCTGGGAATTGCCTGTTACATTCTCTGTTAAGACAACTATCTAGAATACCAATTGGTCACATCTCACATAGAGGCATCTGTTTTTCTCTCTAAGTTCATTGAAAAAAAGTCAAGCATGCCAAGAAACCAACTTCTAGTGAAGTTATTCTGCCACCTGCTGTTGCATTTATGGATATACTCGATATTTTCATAGAATCATAGAATCAACCACATTGGAAAAGACCTCCGAGATCATCAAGTCCAACCCTTGATCCAACACCGCTGTGGTTACTAGACCACGGCACTAAGTGCCACATCCAGTCTCACCTTAAAAACCTCCAGGACGGTGAATCCACCACCTCCCTGGGTAGCCCATTCCAATGTCTGGTTACTCTCTCTGTAAAAAATTTTTTCCTAATGTTCAACCTAAACCTTCCCTGGCACAGCTTAAGACCGTGCCCTCTTGTCCTGCTGCTGGTTGCCTGGGAGAAGAGACCGAAACCCACCTGGCTACAACCTCCTTTCAGGGAGTTGTAGAGAGTGATGAGGTCTCCCCTGAGTCTCCTCTGCTCCAGGCTAAATGCATCTTTTCAATAAACAAAAAAAAAATAATAAAAAAGAGGAATACTTCCTTTTTGAAAAAAACTGATTCTTAATTATGAACTATTAATATATTAAAATCTATTTCTCTTGTTGACTTCTCGAGTTTGTGACTCAAAAGATGCTTATCACCGAGACAGAGGGGGACGGGGGTGAGAAGGAGAGCCTGGTACAAAGGAAAAGCCTAACAGCCTTCTAGTCTGGAAACTGTGATCCCAAACACTGCTGGATTACAGTATCAAAACAAAGAACAGGTTAAAAGAAATACTGAAATTCACCAGTCCACATTCATTGTCTAAGTGGGAGAGAAACTATAACAAACGGTATTGAAAAGGTAACTCCTCTTACACTTTCAGTTCTATTAGTAGTACAGCTGAGGACTCAGCGAACTTGACAAAGTCCTTTTCCAATAAGCCAGTGACAAGAAGGTCAGCCTTGCTGCTGCAGTTCATGCCAGCTTATTTTCAGGACAGCAACTACAAGTGCCACCCTCCCCATGTTAGGCCACACAAAACACCTTCTCACAGAACCAACATGGCTACATTCTATGGTGTTCTTATGTTGCCCATTACTTTGCACATTCTTAAATTTTTGTCTCCACAGCAGGCAGGTAGCAGTAGTATAGGAAGAGTTTAGGGAAAGGACTGGAAAACAACGGAACATCCAAAAAACCAGCAGAGGAAAGTCAGGGGCAGCAGAGTGACTTGCTGAAAGATGATCCACTCACTTGAAAAATACCTTTGGATTTTTAATTATTGTAATTTGTGAAAAATACAACTCTAAATGTTACCCAAATTGCAAGACAAAAATAATCTCTCTTTGAAGAAGGAAATCCTGACTCCACAAAACAAGTATCCATGAACACATCTCCTACCCTACAAAGATTTTCTCATATTAACAGGACAAGAGAGCCATGAGTTGCCTCTCATCCAAACAGCACTGGACTAAAATTGCTTAGCTCATGAGACTGGAGAGGGATCACAGGACAGCATGGTTAACCACTTTTTGTATTAAACATATCTACTTGGTCTACTCTTCCTTTAGAGCACTACTAAAAGCTTGTTCTACCTTGCAAAGTTTGGCAGCTGCCCATTGCCATTTACTATGAATATTCAGCTGTTCCTTCAGGCTCTTCATCCCTTTGATATCCTATTGCCTGTTACACATTAGACAGGCGTACAACCCTTTTTTTGCAAGTGGTACCTGCATGGCAGCTTCACACTCTTTCAAATGAAGCCTCCTAGCAATTTTTGTTTTCCCCCTTGGTCAAGTACAGGGATTAGTTCTCCAGACAACGGCTCTGCATTCCACCACTGGTGCTTCTCAGGGCAGTGCTCCAGCAGTCCCTGAATGAAGGAGCATCTCACCTGCTGCAGGAAACCCCACACAGTAGCACGCTCTGAAAGGGAGGAAAGGACCTGTTGGTGGAGTTAGATGAGCTCAGAAGTGGTTTTGTCTCTTGCTTCCTTGATTTCTAGCAGATTTGTCTCATTGGTGAGCCCAGTGAGCAGAGTCGCAACATTAATTACTGCTTTTCATTTCCAAATGAAATTCTATTTCTAATTTGCATATCATGGGAAGGAGACTTCAACCAGATCTTAAGGTATTTATACAAACCCATCAACTTTCACCTATATGCTAAATATTATTAGCCCTGTTTTTTGAAGCAGAATAACAAAAGTGATTAAGAGATTGGCAAAGAAAATCTGTAGCAGAGCTAGATTCTAATACAGATCTTGGCTTCTCTTTCCTTTGTAATGAATACTAAATAAACCTGCAAAATAGCACACGCATGCTTAAATATAATTCTTTTTTAAAAAGGTGCTTTTACTAGGTCTGGTTTCAGACTTCTGTTTTCTGTACTAAAAGGGAAGGTCGTCTTGTAAAAACTCAATATTTTTTTCTGCTCCTGAATTTTTTTATCCTTTGCTGCATGTGTATATGCAGTTGTTACATTAAGAATTTATGCAGATGTTTTAGTTTTTACAGTAAGGTAATTTCCTTGTCTGTGCCATAGATGGAAGCCAACTAGCATTTTTTCCAGCCTGTCTTTTTGCATTCTAACATGATGAACTTGCTTTTTTCCCCCATAAGGTATTTTCCCATAGGAATTCCCATAAGGAATGTTATTCCTTGCAGTGCTCTGTTCATATAATTCTTGTCCCTTTCAACAAGGCAGATAATTAGTCACTTTTCCCCTGAAGCCAGATCATCTATTGATAAAACAAGATGTACTACCAAGGCCACACCCTATGATGTGATTAATTTGTTCTCTGACCTCTTTTTAATCACATTTGGGACTTCAGTTTTGGAAGAAAACACACCTGGACAGTGCACAAAAAGATGACATCTCAGAGCTGTATCATGGTTGGACTGCATGTCCCAGCCCTCCAGTGATTTAAAATGTTAGTTCTCTTGCATTTGATAGTGCAGAAGTGACACATGACAGACTCTCGTAAGAGCAAAGGCATTTTTGACACAGTCCTCATTCAACTGACTGTTAAATGCAATCCAACTGTCCATTTCTGAGTCCAATAAAATAATCCATAACACAGCCACATCGGGAAGAAAATCATAATTCCCCCACCTCCCCTTTGCTTTGACCATGGTGAAACTAAGTCCATAAGAAATGCTTCTCTTAAGATCTGTTACCCATTAGTTTATTTATTCTATTATATATATACACTAAGAGATGTGTATATGTTGATGAAGTAGAATGAAGATGGAGTAACAGAAGTTCTGTTGTCCAGTGCATTGAAAAGTATCCAAAGGCCACACAGAATTTATGGTCTATGTATAATTTCTCATACACTGAAAAATTTCATTATGCTGCATCAACTACTGTACACTGTCAAGAAATTATATTGCTGCTAAACTCCATGCATCACTGTGACCAAGAATGAGTTGTTAAACTACAATACAGTGTAATATATATGAAGGGGAAAGCAAAAATCCTTCTGCCAAGTCAAACCTGAAGACTATTTTAGGGAAGAAAACAGGGATGCTCTTTTGGGATTTAACTGGAACACCTAGATCTCCATGCAAAAAATGTGGGGTGTTTTGGTAAGCACAGGATGTAAAAACCATGGGTTTGCATCTCATCGATCAAATACCCTGTCCAGCAGTAATCTTTTACTCCAGAACATGGGCTCAGACCTGACTCAGAGGGAAGAACACCTCTAACCAAACTGCCAGCAATGGCTCCTGAGCACAGGTTTGTTACCCACACACACACCCTTCCTGGGGGAGCAGTCACCCACCCCTTTACTTTCCAGAATCAACCTTACTTGAAAATTGTGACAAAAATCACATCCTTAGGTGGTGTAGCTATGTAACTTGTACATTATGTACCTTTCATTAAAGAAAGTGTAAATGCAGTAGCCTATTAATAAATATATCTTGCAGGGCCTGAAAAATGTGAAAACAAACATTTCATAATAGTTATGAAAAGGCTTTTCAATTAATGTCCTGTTTTGAATACATTGCTGATTCACAGCAGACCCTGGAAACAGTCTGCCAACACTGAGATGCCCAGCATGCTTAGACATTTCTGGCAGTGCTTCCATTCCTTTACACATCAACAACAAGCCAATTTATTATTTAGCTTGCCTGATCTATAGTGCAATGCAGCCAGAACCTGAAGCTATTTCCTTAAAATCGAATGAGTCAGGACATGAAAATGATTAACCAAAATAAAGAGGTTTAAAAGCTGCAAGAAAACTGCTCTAAGTCTCTGTAAAGCAAATATTGCAGCATTTGGAAGGTCAGGGCTTTCCACAGACTGATAATACTGGGATGCTTTGTTATTTCTTTTTAAATATTGTGATAGGAGCAGTAGACATATAGACAATGGCTATTTATCTCTGATGCTACATTTATGCTCTGATGTTCAGCCCAAGAGATCTACAGGGTACAGCTATATGACCTTTTGCAGGCAAACACGATCTTATTGTGCCTGTGGTCCAAGAAGAATGGAAAACGTGTTAGTGCAATGCCAAGACCAAGCTAACACACAGTGCATCTTGTCAGGCTTCAAAGAAAACCCACATCGACCTGCAACCTTAGATACTGACATGGTATGGAGGAAAACAGCAGGTCAATGCACAGATTCACTTTCTCTGCAATAAAGAGTTACCTTGCACCAGACTCCATTGTCAAGCTGAGAAAAAATGCAAGCAGCTAGGGAAGGTGCTGGTATCTGACTTTTGTGCCTTCTAGAACCTCAAAGTAATTAAAGCACAGACTTAGCCAATATCAGAGGGAAAAAAAAAAAGATGCTAGTTGGCATTCTGGTGCTCATCCATGAAAATCACATGGCAGTATTATAAATATGTATCCTCTAAGAGAGACATGGCACTCAAATGATGGCAGATTTTACACTTCGTTTCCATGTCTTAAACTGCAAAGGTTCTATGGAGCATTGCATTACTTAAAGGGAAGAGAAAGAAGCAAAGTCAATAGTTTTGAGGGTTGGCACTCAACAACTCTTCTGTGAAAACATGGATGAAACAAAGGAACACCCTTAGGCCCAAGTAAATACAACTCAAAAGAATTTCCTGCCCCTCAAAATATCATTCCCTTTGTTACAATAATATGCTTGCAGTGCTGAGAACTCTTACTTAAAAATCCCCTCATTTTATCTGTTGCATATTTATCTATTTTTAAATATACATATTAATGCTAAAACCCATTTTTATATGTATAGACCCATATATACTTTATATATGGAATTTCTTTCACTTTTTAAGGAAATGTATTGTTTCCAAATGCTGCCACTGTTATAATCTTAGACAACAAGAGCTTCACTACAGAGATTAATTACAGCAGGGACAGGGCAAAATAATCTTTTTCCATGCTACCTTATCACAGAGCTGCTAAACTACCTCTGGCCAAGTTCCTTCTCGTAAACATTAAATCTTCGAGTGCTGAATAAATGATGGCATTTGTAACCTTTGCCAAAGATCTGCAACAAATTTCACACACACATGAAAGAACAACCAGATGACTGTAATTTCTGTGCACCTATATCACCCGGCAATAACCAGTGATCCAGAGGAATATAGTTTACTATGTTTTGATTGAGTGAACAGTCACTGATAAGATTAGATTTTGGATTTAAACTTAGGAAAATGAAGTGTTTTCTTTGCCCACTCTTTCTTTTTTTCTTCATTACATCCTTCAAATTAGTTAATTTGACTTACAGTAGTCGTGTTTATTGAGAAAATCTCTTTACAATTACATTTGAAAAGGCCAGGGATCATCATCATCATCATCCTAAAGAGATTCAAAATAGTACTTCCTCCAGACTTTGCAAGTTCACCCTTTACAGCTCACAATATCAATATATGTTTTGGAGTATGGAACCTACCATCCATAACACTGGACAATGTGGTCACTCCTAAAGAAAGGGATACTTAGTATTCATTACTTTATTGAGTCACCTACCAATGGGAAAAAAAAAATCAGTAAAAAACCAGTGGCAATGATTTTACTTAAACTAGGCCTTATATATTTCTTTTTAACAGCTGACCTTGATGAAAGAGTCTTCTTAGAGACTTTAAGAAAGGCTGAATTCATCATGTAAGAGCTCCTGACAGTTTTCATCACCTCAAATTACAAAGCAATTTTGATCAGTGCAGAGGACTAGAAGGATAAATTTTGCACTGTTTTCTTGGCTCCTGATTCCCTTGCAAGCTGCTCACACAGAATCACAGTGAAGAATTCCTCTTTTCCAATATGACCCTAAATTCAGCAAACAATCCCATCTCCTCTCCCTATTAGTGCTTGGATACGAGTACACATATACATGACTTATATCCTGTATTTGGAAGAGCAGAGTGATATGACTCCCTATGATCCCTTCCAAACTTTTCTCTATGAACACACACAAGACTCATAGAAGTTGCAGGGTGTCCTGTGTGGCTTGCGACTTCTGTCTAGCATTCTGCAATCCTCCCAGACACAAATGAAAGCCAGCTTTAGATCAGGACAGATGAGCTTAGCAAAGGCAACACTTACAAGCAGGAGGAGCTAGCCAAAAGGCTAGCTTTTACCAGGCGTTTCTTCCCTCAAAGCAAAGTAGAGGATTGCTTCCAAGCTTGGCTGGATTCAACACCAATTTCAGGCTTATCAACTGCAACAGTACTCTCAACTAATAAAGGCAACTTTTACTGTAACTATTCCTATCCGGCAAAGAGGTTCCAATTTTTATCTCCATTTTAAACAGCTCCAGGGGACATCACTCAAGTTTCTTTTATTTAGAAGTGATGATGAGTCTAGCACAGCAACTATAATTATCAAATGGCCTATTTGTAAGGTAAGGGAGACTAGCAAAAACTCACCACGTGAACATGCCACACACTCCACTTCCTCCTCTGTGGAGCATTTCAGAGCTTTGCTTTCAAGTTCATGCTACTCTCCATGATCACTAGGACACAGATATCCCCACAGTGTTAGAAACTGTGAAGCTGGCATGCAGGTCAGGAAAAAGGACATGCTATTTTTTACAGAGGGCCTCCAGACACAAATCTCAGGTCAGTGTGAGCTTATCACATGCACTGCTCTCTCCTTCTATTCTTCCAACAAATTAAAATCCTTCATTCACAACAGTTAAGACAATAGTAATAGTAGAAGAAATTATTCTTTGGAATAATTTCAAATTTTCCCTTTTTTCAACTATTTTTGGCAAGCATAAGGAGATTTGAAAAACATACTCAACTCTTCCCTAAGAAATGTGAACTGCAAAAATTATGGTGACTGAAATGTGTATGGTATTAATGCATGAGGTTTGTGTTAACTGTTTCTCTACGTTTTCTAGACATGAAGCAAAAATACCAACGTCTTGCCAGAGAGTATGATTTAAAAAAACCTAAAGCATAGACTTTGACCATAAGTTAAGACTGACTGAATTCAAAGTGTGAGTCTTCTTGGATCAGCATTGTAGTCTACTGAAAAGATCTTATCCAGCAAGATTTCAGCCTTACTCTAGGCATTTCATTCAGCTTGGACAGAAGCAGAGTGGACAGTTGTACTTTGATGAATTGGTATGTATTTTTCGTTAATTTACCTTCATATATTATCACTAATAAACTGACATATGTGTGGCAAACTGTCAAAACGCATTACTAAAAACCACCTTTTTCAATAGAGCTTTTACACAGCAACAGAAGTACTTCTTTTCACTCGAGGCCTGCAAAGGTTTTTCAGGGGAGGGGAGGTTGGGGAATTTTATTTGCTAGAAGTCTGCCTGGGACATTACAATGAAGTGTTCCTTCAGGAAAAGAGCTGATTAACCAAAACCAACACCATATTTACACAAACTCTAACAAGGACAATGAAATCTCATACTTCAGAATATAAACAGTTGCCACAGTCATCATGGAAGTATTTCTCTGCTCACTACTCCACCCCAAGGATAGGGTGAGTAAGGCAGGAGAGGAAGTGGTGCCTTATTCTGAGCTAAACAGAATGCATAAGACAGAGAGATCTGCTGTATTAAATCCTATGTTCCTTAGTCTTTGCCATCTGTCAAGTGATCCGTGGCTCATGTGAAATGAGTGGGTGGTCATGGTCCAGTTTGTACTAGACATTTCTCAGGATGACAGAAAACAAAACCAAACACTGCAATTGGCACCAACCGCTGCCCTTGTTAGCAGATTTCAACAGGCAAAGGACCAAACAAAACTGAAGACTAAACCTCTCCCTCCTACAGAACTAGTCACAATTTCAGAAAGAGAAAAAAGCAAGTTTGTATAACAGAGAGGGAAAGTTTGCAATGTCTCTGGCTCTGTCCTTCAGTTTTGGGTAAAGAAAGCAGAGATTTCAGCCCTTGGGACAAACAGTGACTATACCTTCCTGACAATTCACCCTTGTGTGAGTACCAGCTTTGGACACAGGAATTTACAGCACTGATCTCTTTCTCTGGGTGGACCTGATCCGAAAATAACCTGACATTATATAAAGTTATTATCTAAAAAAAATTAAATAAATTTCATCTTAGCACTACATGCTCAGCAGACGGATGAGTGACCATGCAGGGCCCAACCTGGGACACTGCTGCCAGCCTTAAATTAGTTTTAATAACAGCTGTGAAAAGTGAAAGCTTTTTTATAAAGCTTTATTAATAAATGAACAACAATGCTTAACAGGTTTTCCGCATTGAGGAATTATGTTTCAAAGGTTATCCTGCTGAAAAAGAGCCAAACACCACAGCATTTATGGTGTTTTGCATTTAATACAATGCAGACTTTTCAAGCGCAAATACCTTTAATGGAAACCATATGGTAAAGGCAGACTTGCTTTTCCTTAACCTGGAATGCTTTCATTCTGAACTTCAAGTTAAAAAGGGGTTCAGGATGGGATATCAGAATCACAGAATACTCTGAGTTAGAAGGAACCCACAAGGATCATCAAAGTCCAACTGCTGGCCCTACACAGGACAGCTCCAGGAGTCGCACCATGTGTCTGAGAGCATTGTCTACACATTTTTTGAACTCTGTCAGCCTCGGTGCTGTGACCACCTCCCTGGGGAGCCTGTTCCAGTGCCCAACTTCCCCTGACATAGCTTCATGCCACTCCCTCGAGTCCTGTCACTGGGTCATCAGAGAGAAGAGATCAGTGTCTGTGCCTCTGCTTTCCCTCATGAGGAAGCTCTAGACCACAATGAGGTCTCCCCTCAGTCTCACTCTGGATGAACAAGTCAAGTGACCTCAGTCACTCCTCATGCGGCTTCCCCTCAAGGCCCTTCACCATCTTTGTTGCCCTCCTTTGGACACTCTCTAAGAGCTTAATATCTTTCTTACATTGCAGTGCCCAAAACTGCACACAATATTCAAGGTGAGGCTGCCCCAGTGGCAGAGTGGGACAATCCCCTCCCTCAACTGGTTGGCAATGCTTTGCCTGATGCACCCCAGGACACGGTTGGCCATCCCGGCTGCCAGGGTACTGCTGACTCTTATTCAACTTCCCATCAACCAGGACTCTGAGGTCCCTTTCCATGGCATCACCATAAATTCCTTTTATTTCAAAGAAAAACACTCATTTAGCATACAGCCATAGTGTGAAATGGCACTATTAGATATTTTTAATTCAATATACCAACTCACTGAGCAATTTTAAATCATACTTGAGCCCCGGTTGAACAGCAAAAGCAAATCCTAACTCCTGTTTGCTCAAAACGCTTCAAAGCAACTACACAAAGGGAAGCTGGATTGTACTCTGTTTCCAGCATCAGGGAATGAATACTGAAATAACATTAATACTGAAATAACATTTAGGTTATTTACTTTTAAGATTTTGCTTAGTAGCTTATAATTTTGAAATAAAGAATTTAGACAAATAATCTTGTGAGTTCTCAACAGCTTTCCTTTCACAAACCAAAACTTACATGGGAACAGTCAGTATCCAGACAAAAATACTGATTTGACTAAATCTATAGGATTAATAAAAGAAAGAAAACCAGTTTTTTTCCTACAAATCTCTAATATTTTAATCTTAAATATTATTTGCAATGACTGTGGAATAAACAGTCCCAGATCAAAGGTACAATTTTTTACATTGTTCCCTTCCACTTCCCCAATTTTCAAGGATATACCTGACTTCTCAAGATCACAGAGGGAGCTTGTCATACCAGCAGAAAAAAAAAGGCATTTTCAGACTTGCTGAACACACGTTTGACACAGAAGGTCATGTGTCTGGGAGATCATGATTTTTTTGTGATTGCTTTTCAGTATTCACTATGCAGTCATTACAGTAAATGTGAAGAATTCTAGATGTTATAAGAAAGAAAAGTTACTAATACACAGAAAAATGTAACATACAAATACACACTTCACTATCCTCTAAAGAAAAATCAGCAAAGGCAAGGATGTGCTAAAGTAAAATTACTGTGGTTTGCTTAGCTATACTTTCTTTTGTTTGGCATAGCAGTATGCAGCCTTGAATCAAAAGGAAACTTCTTTCATCTGTCTCATGATGCATATCAATGATGAAGCCTTTTAGAGGGCAGACCATATTTCTAGGTGCCTAAATATGTTGACATTTTAACAACACATGTTCTTACCTATATTAGTCTAGCAATAGCAGGCTCCCAGCAGCCCTGGCAAAGCTGGTCAAAATGTATCTAGGCCTGACCAGCTGCTAGAAGACCCTAACTGACTTACATTTTCCTTCAAGTCCTTTTTAGAAACAAATTTCCCAAACAAAAACAAGGCATAACAAACACAAGAGGCAACCAACATTAAACAAATTCTAAAGCTGTATCTCACTGCAATCAGCACAAGCAGGCACGCTGGTGCTAGCTTTACTCCAACAAAGCAGAGGAGAGCAGAGCAGCAGAGCACACGGCTCAGGCTTGCTGGAAACAGTGGGTGCTTGGGCAGGTTGCTGGTTCAGATATGCCCACACATGCTGCAACTGTGTCTGCAGCAGTATTGTAGACACACTGTAAATGTACTGATCAGGAAATCAATCTGTTAGGGTCACGTATTTTAAAGGCAAAACTGCTGATTTTGAAGCTATTAATTCTAAAGCAGAGGTGAAAAATAAATTGCTAATGTCCTGAGACGTAATATATTTGTCTGAATTCAATAAAGAAAAACCAGCATTCACATTTGCACAATGGTTTTTTTCCTGCTTGCAAAAACAGTTTCTCCAAATCTCTCTGGGCAAGATTAGAAGATTTCAAGACTGATGAGTCAACCATGAGCCTAAATACTTAAAAAAATAATTTATAATGGTATACTACAGAACTCAGTTTGTTATGACACATATTGCTTTTCTGAAGTCATCAGACTTAGCTGCTATGCAATTTTTAACCAGTGGACAAAGCAGTGCAAATATAAAATTTTATAAGGTTCTGAAGAAAAGGAAAAAACCCCACCAACACAATCCGATAAAAAAAACCCTAAAAACAAAACCCCTGCAAGACCAAGCTGTTGAATCATTTGCCAATATACACATCCAGTTCTGTGAAAGAAGGGTAGAGGAAGGTCACTGAACTGTTCTCTTCTGTCAATCCTGTTCTGTGGGGCTTGTATATCCCTTAAAGTATATGTGCAGAAATTAAGGATGGGTATTTCTTGATTTTAACAGACTACACATCTTATCTGTGGTTGTTACAAACAGGGTAAGTCCAGGGTAATCATTGTCACCAGTTGGAGAGAGAGCACTTTCAAAAACTATTTTAGTATACGAAATTGCTAATATACTAGTTAAAGAAACTGCTTTGAATTAAAACACACAGCATGCCAAGAGCTGTTATACAGATAGCCTAATTTCTACAGGTCTTTCATCCCAAAATAGGAAACTATACAGGCCTAGTTCCATAGGCTTCCTGTAGGCTGGGTTTCTGCTAACATTTTACATGAGTGTAATCTCAAATAGAAGATCAACAGCACTATTCTCTTGAAGGCAGAGAGAATATGAGCAGCTTGTGAAGAGAGAGGATGGCAATGACATACCCTTCTCAACAGCTTCTCAACAGCTAAATCATATAACATTATATAAATGCTTGATTGGAATTTTGGAAGCCAATAGGGAGAAGAAAATATTTAGTAGCAGTTGAAATGTTTTCCTTGTCACTTTTTAATCACATTTTCTGTGAGGGCACTAAAGAAAAAGAATGATGGTTGATCCTAGATCTTAGAGCTTTCCATTTTGAAAAGCTAAACTTTCTTAGGATCTAGTTCATGTATATTATAACATCCTTTATACTTAAGATATTTCTGTACTTCAACACCAACTATAAGGCAGGCCTATCTGATTGCTAGGAGGTATCAAATTACTGGTATCAAATATATCAAACATTTTTCTGGTACAGCTACAGAAACTGTTAAAATCAACTGCTATCAGAACTGCCAAATCTACAGAATCACTGAAGCACTCAGGAAAAATTTGGAAAAGATCACCTGTTTAGTTCATATCCATAGTTGTCTTGTAACACAATATTTTATTCCATTCTACTTTTTAAATAACTGCTTGAATAATACACAAATGTTACAACAACACTGTACTAAATCAAACACCATGCTCAAGGCTAACACAAAAATAGTATCCGGAATGAGACAATGTGATTTGTAGATTAACGTTCAGGCTGCTGCTAAACCCCTGCGATCTTAGTCAAGTAATCCCAAACCAGCAGCAAGTACTGATCCCTGTGCATGGCCCAGAAGGCAGACATCTGTCCCAGAAGCTGATTATAAGCATCTGCCTATATTATGTGGATTCAAACTTACAACTCTCACTTCAAAATGTTCTCCTAGTCAGACTATGACATAAATTGTAATCCAGACTCTCTATGCCCTTCCGTTCATCTTTGGCCTCTGAAGAGTGAAAAAATAAACAGGAAAAACTCTTACTGCTTAAGATCATGCAAAAATGAATCCTGTCTCTGTAATACAGTCAGGATGGTACTCCTCTTGACCATGCACGAGCTTATATACAGATGTTAATTACAAAAATCTCCATTTGCACAGAATACCACTCTGAGCAAGATGTAGGAATGTTATTTCAAAACAGTGCTCTAATGGATTACAATCAGACTCTTCACTGTTCTCTCTCAGGTCCACTTACACCTGCAATAGATCTTGCTTCTGCCACACTGGCCCATACAGCAGTCCAGTATCTAGATCTGCACACCACCAATAACATTTGCATTATGTTAGCACCCATAAACTCTATTCATAGACCAGGACTGTGCTCTACATCCTGCACTGTATAACCCCAGATGAACAGACCGACACCACACTCAACCCTGCATATCCTGCTCCAAAAGACCTTCAGTGAACAACTATGCAGATAGCTCCAATGCAATTCTGTCTACTGCATCCAGTGCATAAGGAAGTAGTTTCAGTTGTATCAGACCAATGGTTTATCTAACCAGCACCCTGACCCTGAAAGTGGCAACAGGAGAGCACATCGTACTTGAGAAAGTGGCTGAGCTATTTCTCTTGAACTTCCTTACCAACTACATTCCTTAAGGTAGTTATGTTAGATTCCTTTAGAATCTGTTTACGGCATATGATCCTGAATTTGCCTTATCTCATTTGTACCACCTAATTTCTGGATGGGATTTTCTTTGGCTTTTTTAATTTTCAATAATGGAAAATTTGATTTTAAAGTTCTTCTAACAGCTGCTTCTGGAGTTAGTAGAAACATGCTCTTCAGTCATCAGTAACACAACTCCTTCTCTACTTGCTGACTCCTCTATTTGCAGATTTCCAAGCTATTCTTGGGTAAGACATCATTTCACAGAATCCTAGTGAGTTGATCCCTGAGTTGAAAGGGACCCACAAGGATCGAGTCCAGCTCGTAGCCCTGCACAGAATCATCCCCCAAGAGTCACACCATGTGCCTGAGAGTATCACCCAAATGCTTCTTCAACTCTGACAGGCTTGGTGCTGTGGCCACTTCCCTGGGGAGCCTGTTCCAGGGCTCCCATTGTGTAGTTTAACAGAGAATTGCATGTAGAAACTTCACCTGTAACAAGGTCAAGGAGCTACTGAACATCAGATTTAAAGCATTTCTTGACTGACTGAAGTTCTTAGAGATGGATGCCAGAAAAGCTGATATGGCACAAGTTAGCCCTAAGGCTCAGCTGCTACATTTCAGTGTACTGTGGTTTTGGTATTTACTTATTTCAATAAAATCAGAATTGGACCTACTTAATAAAATGTCATTATTTCCAAAGGAGAAACAAAACTCCAAAACGCTGTGTAGACACAGACTTTAACACATAGTGCACTGTTCCTACATCAGTGACCCAGACTTTGGATACCACACTGCAGCAGTAATAATGCATTTGTAGTCCCATCAGCCATCCCGGTGAAGCCATGTCTCAAATGCATGTTTGATATGCCCAACTAATACATGTTCACGTATTTGCATATTTGCTTTTTCAAGCCAGGCCCATTATTCATCAGCCTTAGGTACACATGTTATCTTAAAGAAGAACTACATAAATGCTATCCAGCTTAAAGAATCAGCCATCCATTCCTATATAGTCATAAAACATTACCACCTCCTTGTAGTTAAGGACCAAAATACGGGGAGGGTGAAGCTCAGATTCATCTCACCTAAGTGGTTGAGTAAACAGTGTAGGCTTGGTATCCTTCCCTTCCCGGGATTCCCTTAGAGTTACAGGGAAAGAGATGCAAGGGAGCATTATTTATTGGAGGAAACAGAGATATCAGAGGCTTCTGTGTAGTCATGTTTGACATAAAAAAAGATGTGCCACATAGAGCTCAACCTGGCAGGTAAATCAGCCACAGATGAGACAGTTTGTGTGATACCGTGGTCTGTAGACACAGATTCAGCATCCTTCTCTAACTTTTAATTAGATAAAAGAAAGCTTAATGTTGCTGTAAGACTCAAGGAGTCTTAAAAGCCTTACATGAAGTCAAACATTCACTCATTTATATCACAACAGAAAACTGCCATCATTTGGTAAAGTATTTCAGTTGCTAGCAAGCTGCATTGTACTTGAAATGGCAAACTACAGGTGAAGATCACACAGACCCAACTTAAAATCCTGCTTCATTCACTCTCTCCCCCTTGGTCTTATCAAACACATCAGAGACCACAACAGAAAGGTACTTGTTAATGCTTACACTGCTCAAAGTCTCAATGACACTGCCCATTTTCTCAGGCTAACCCACAGTATGTGCTTCACGGCCAAGTAAAGTGCCACAAAATAAATAATTAAAAACAACTAGAAGATGATTACTGCTTTGTGACTCCAACCTAGAAGCTTGAAACTTGAGTATAATTCAATTTACTCGCTTCAGTGAATTCCTTCTGCCATCCAGCTAATCTGACACATTTCCTCCTGCTCTGATTATTAAAAAGGAAAAGCAGGTAGTATAAACATCAAAGAGCAGCATTTACTGCCTTCTGTGACACCACGGTGTTTCTCAAAGCTATAGTTAAAAAATGACCAGTGAACTTTACGATCCCTTGGCAGGATGGGCACACAAAACAACGTAAGGCACTCACTACCCAAGAGGCATTATTTACATGCAGTGAGGTTTGGAAAGCTGGGACTCAGTGAAACAGCACTACAACAATGGCAGGAGAGAAGTACCACAAAACCAGATCACCCTTCTTCATGGGGGCACAGCTCTGGTCCTGTCTCAGTACTGAAAACATCAGCTCATAATACTTTTCCTTTATCTTTTAGCCCTTTATATTCTAGCATCATACCTACACAGGCACATGTATCATAAATTCACTCAACTCAATCTTAATTCATGCTACTTCTAATAATAATGATGATGTTCAATTAGCTTCACCTTTATTTTTGGGATAGCATAGACTGCCATTTGGCTTGCAGTCTCCCAATAACTCCAAATACCACCAAGTTATGCCACAAAAATAGTTGAACTATTCTACTATTCTTTTTACTTGTGCACTTCCTCCCAGGTCAGAACTGGTAATATGTAGTAATCAGTACTATGAACTGATCCTGGATTACGTAAGATTGACAAAATAAGAAACACCTTTTTGAACATTTATACTTACATAAACTCCTCAAAAAAAAAAAAGTAGACTGAGACTTAAAACATAAACTATTGTCTTGGAAATGTTTTCCTAGGCTGGCACCACAGAAAACTGCAGTGGCCAACAGATCAGACCTTAAATTCCTTTCCTTCCAAAGCACTTAATTCAATGCTATCAAGCAAAAAAAAGTAGCTTTAACCACAGGACAAACTTTCTAGGAGACTCCAATTGGATTAAATCAATTTCTACGTTGAAGTTTCAAGACTTGTAATTGCCTTTTCTAAGGTTGAGGGACTGCAAATGAATTAAAAAACCCTCCAGCTCCAGATTCTAACAAAACCACAGGCTTCTAAGTCCTCACTGAAAACACCACATGTATACACAGACCTCTGGAGCAGGCGCCTCAGCAAGCTCTCAGACTGAGGGTCTTAAAGCACAAACATCCACATATTTCAGGTATCAGCCTGAATCAAGCACAATTGTGTCCATCTGCATCCATATGCCTAATTGTTTTCATGCACCTGACCCAAGTCCACTAAAACACTTTCTGCAGACTAGATCAGGTTCCCAGTTCCTCTAGCTCCTAGATGCCCTCTCAGCCACACCTGCTGCAGGAAGATGTCCCAGAAACTCAAGCTGGAGAGGGGCAGGTTATGAATCTGCAGCTAAAAGAAAGTAACAGCTATAACCCCAAGGTGTAGTATTTCAAAATGACTGTGTTGTAGAGGACTCACTTGTGTGGACAGACACTGCTGACTCGGGCAGTGCAGCTTTGCCCACTGATGACCGACCTCAGCAGAGGGCATTCCAGTTGCAATTTAACTTCGTTCACCAGACATGTCACATGGCTGGGAAACAAGTGATGTTGCAAGTGTGGGAAAGCCCCACACCATTGGTCTGTGTGAAAGTCGGTCTACACTCCACAGGGTAGAAACAACAACGTTATCTAGTCAACAGCACCGGGCATTCATCTACTGCTCAAGTGTTCTCAGGGTCGCACAGCCAAAGACTGGACTTACACAATCAGGATAACTTTTCTATTCCGCCCTACTGTCAAATGCTTGTAAATTTTCTTGGGGGGGGGGGCGGGAGGGGGAAACCAATATTTTTTTAGCTACATCCTTGAAGTTTCACTCTGCACTTAACAAGGGAAACTAAACAAGGAGATGTCAATCACCATTTTCACTTGCATAAAACTGAGGGCTTCAGTCATGAACAAAATCAGGGAAATGAAGGTAAATTAAAATAACTATAATTTACAACTTCATCAGTTGTACACAGAGGACTACAGGAATAATCAGCCTATTTTTCTGCCAATAAAGCACTGCCTTCTCTGCAGTATATTTTACAGTATACCAACCTAGTTGTTTTTAAAACTTCCAAATACAGTAACTTTTGCCAGCTCCAAGAAAAATTTACCACATCCTTTTGCTGGTACTTGGATCTTCAGCCCATTACAGTCACGCATACTGAACTGAGCCAATAAGTCTTATGCTACATATGCTTCATCCAATACAAATGACTTCTAGATGTAATGCCATAGATCCACTCTAAAAAGTGTAAGCTAGAAGAAAATATTCAAAGCAAATTATTTCCACATACAAACATCTTTTTAATGATCTCAAAGTCAGACTTTATTGACTTCAAATAGAAATAGAAATCACTGGTATTAAGGTCATCATATGTATTGTTTCAGAAATTAGCAAACCTGCTGATAGACTGACCACTGCTATCACTTAAGACTATACAGAAAACAGAGCAAATCCAGGAACAGGGCCAAGCCTGCACAGTATGCTAAGCTACCAATTACTCTGTAGATTTTCAAACTCATAGGTGACAAAGTTTCAAGGGGCCATGACCATCATTTCTTTATGCTATATAAAGAGGAGAGGGGAGGGGAGGGAACACCATATGGAAAAATCTGAAAGAAACATTCAATTAAGCCATATCTGAAGGAAGTAGTAAATAGCATGAAGACATTTCTAATAAAGATCAAGTGAATTATTGAAAATTTAAGCAAAAATTGTTCTATAAAAGCATTACATTGGTATTGTTTTTATGCTTGGAAATGCTTCCCAGAACAAAGAGATTTTGTCATTGGTCTTTTTTTCCTTCCCCCCCCCCTTCTTAGTGGAAGCTTCTTGCAGAGGAAAAGAGAAAGAAGACATGAAAGTACACATGGAAGTGAAACATCTGCCCTTCTCTTTGTTGTCACCAGTTTAGAAAAATATAAGAAGAAAAAAGCAGCTTTTTCTTTCAAAAGTCCCATCTGTAAAAGACTTTTGAGTCAACACAACTGTACAGCTGTGCAGAATGAACTGGATTTTAAGGACTCTACCAATAAAATAATTGTGAATCACTTTTGAAGTCCCAGTTGAGAAAAATATTCTGCTTTTTGTTCACACTTAAATAGTATTATGCTTTCCAAAAAAATGAAGTTTTAATTCTTTTTTTAAAGGTTTGTTGACTTTGCCCCTCTCTGAAAGAGCTTATGTGTAACCAGGATGATCCCCCTTCCCACCCAGGGATGCAGTGGCAGTCAGAACATCTCTTCAAGCACAACACTTGATTTCTAAGTTCTCAGACTTTACCACAAGTCTTTTAGTTGCAGTAAAGCCATAAGTGCTTTACCAGATCTAGCTACAGTGAAAACAACCCAAAGAATGTAAATATCATCACACATTTGCAGACACTGGGCAGAATCCACAAATCTTTCTTTCTGGACAGCAGCCAGTGGGAGTTTCAGAGCCTGTAAGGATTTGCAAAAGGAAACAATTCAGCCTCCTATAACAAATGTGCTGTCCCTAAAGAATAGTGTCATGGAAATCAGAGCACAGAGGAACAGGGTTTTAAAAAATAACATGCCGCAATGCTAACCAGCTTTCCAAACAATCCCTTAAAAGTAATTTTATACTGGGAAGTTATATTAAATGTAGAGAATTATTCCTTTCTTTCTCATCGTTAAGTAGATGTGCTTCTCAGAATCTAAAAGCTATTTCTTAGGAAAGATGACTTATTCTTCCCCTCTTGAACCTAGCTGTATCTTAGAACTAATGTTTCTATCAGAAAACCAAATGGATAAGTGACACGAGGAGGCTCCATTACTTTTTCCCTTCATGATTCCTGTCTAACATATTCAGTTTACAAATCCATGTGGTCAGATGGCCTGTCGAAATACCATCAGGCTGTAAATTCTACATGGAGTCACATCTGACATCACATCAGTAATGAAACAATTTTTCACTTGAAAATTAAATATCAATTCATGAAAGAAGAACAGACTGAATTTATTGTTTTCTTAAAGTTGTGCATGTCCTCCTGATCCAATCTACACAAAAACTTATCTCTGTAAGTCAAACAAACATATCTGATTTCCAACATGATATATAAGTTAACATAAGTTCTAGTCAATTTTCTGACCAAACCAACCATCCCTTCTAGGAAAAAAAGAAGAAAAAAAAAGAAAAAAAAAGAAAAGAAGGAATCGATGCTGTTAGTTAAATGGTTCTAACAAAGTTCTTATCCATATTGTACTCATATGTATCAGTTAAAATTTTACTCATCTATTTCCCACATTTTTGTTGGCTGAAGAGGTTCATTCTGGCACATACGTTCACTGAACAAGCTGAAGGAGACAGAAGGAGACAACAAAGAACAAACCGAAGTACCACCCACCCCATGTATTTCCAGACAGGACAGTTAGTACAGGACAAGCAGAGACATCAAATCCATTTACTGGCTGGCCGCGCTTATCCAGTGCTAATGTTCACAGGCAGAAGTCTGTGAGCTGTGTGATTCCTTGTCTATAGCACCAAAGGACCCAATTCCACAGTCCTGAGGAGTATTTTGCATGCCAAATAATTCCATTACACGCAAGCTTGAATAAGGCACTGCAAAAGGGACAGAATCAGATCCTAAATAAGCTAAAAATTAATAAAAGAAACAATTCATCTCCTGTGAATATCTGTTTAATTGTGCAGGTTTGCAGCAGGGCTGAGACTAGTCCTCTAGATAAAGCTAGACTTCACTGTTTTCTACTTAAATTTCTATCTTATGAAACAATATCAAATAAATAATAAATGAATAGCCTATAAATAGTGTTGTAACTTTCCCCTCTGTAACACAAACACCTGCTTTCGGTCCTGTTCACACTTCCATTCATGCATGAACTGCATATACAAAGAGGGTTTTTTACTCACTGAGTAAATGAGAGCACTGAAATCAAATCAAAACTAGTAACCCCCAATATTACAGCTTCCTGTTCCCAGTGCAAAGGCAAGGAGTCCTTTTTAGCTAACCCTATACATACCTCTTAGTACTGAATTGCAAAATAATAAGTTATTTGCAAATGATTACTTCCCCCAGTATGAAAATTCTACCACTTAGAGGCAAGCAAGACTGAACACATGGACTGCATTAAAGAGATCTGCTATTTGAGAAGCAAAACACACAGAATTTCACTAGTCAGCTGCTCCACCCCTCTGCTCCCAGTGATCTCTTATTTAACAGACTAAATGTACAGGACAATGTTCTTAAATGTTAATGACAATGAATACCTTCCAAAAAGCACAAGATAAACCCAGCTCTTTTATTTGTACACATAAAGCTTTTATCTTTACTATCTCTGACACTGAAAGCTGCATTTGATTTGGTTATGGGAGACCCAATGAAAACTTCTTATAATCCACATTACTGCACTTCAGTGCCAATTCCCTTCCCAGAAATACCCAACTCCAGACTGCAAATATATTATGCTACTGGACTGTCTCAAAGATCATTGGACACTTCTGCATCAGCACTGTACTACAGCCTTTTGGCTGGCCAGCACTGGGGTCTCTCAGACCCTGCTGAGCAAAAAAGTATGCTTATAAAGAGATACTTTCTATCCTGAGGTATTTCCACTTGTCTCTATTGTTCCTTACTGTCCATTTTACTGCAAAAGTGCCAGGGACATGAGAACCACAGTCTGGTTACAGCTCTTGCGGAGATTTCTTCTACAATTTCAGGCTTAGGAATGTCTTACACTTGAATGTGTATAAAGAGTATCTGCTAGACATCACTAACACAAACAGTTATTAGATTACTCCCAAATAGATGATGTCTAAAAAAAAACCTCCAACAACAAACAAACAAAAAAAACCAGCCCACCAAAAAGTGGAAAACATATTTTTGTGCCTGACATATGGAACAGAATAAGTCACATGAAACAGGTGTCAGTAACAGCATTTAATAGCTTACTGGCATTAACATAATTTAGTGCTCAGATATCAGAAGAATAAAAAAAAGTGTAAGTACAAAGCAGAAGAGTATAATAAGGTAGCTGTTTCACATGACAGAAGCAACATTACAGCAGCTCCAATGGCAACTGCTACTGTATTTGATTTCTGTTCTTTTCTAAATTGAAGGCTTTATGTTTACTCTTCTAAACTACAAGCATGAAAAAACTATAGTTTTATTGCCTTACTTAACACGGTACAGAGCTATTCAGTTAATATATTCATGTTACATTACAGCAGACTCCTTCACTAGACTTTGGCACTGCTAGTTAGACTGCATCTTAGAGCTCCTGGACATGTTTTGGATTTAGGTCATGAAGTGAGTGACAGTATAAGTGAGGAAGAATAGAGCACAGCCCTATTACATGAAACCATAAGCTCAGGAAAGCTAGTTAAAGAAAACAAGGCTGTTCAAGTAACTTTTATTACCTTTCACAGATAATGAAACTTAGGCGAGAGTATCATAAACCTGTAGAAGAAAACAAAAAGCTGGAAGCTACTAAGGTGGTACCAATGAATTTCTTAAACTCTTCTTTGCTGGCAAAACAGAAAGCAAAACTAATAAGCCCAAAATATACACTCTTCGCTAAGTTGAAACACCCTAACTAGGATTACTATAACTCACAAGTACCAGAAGAAACCAGTTCTCCTTTCTGCTTTTAAAAGAAAACAAATTCTCATTCATACCCTAATGGTTAACAGTAAGGGAAGGCATTATTAGCTTTTTCACCACCAAGTTTTGTAATTGTGCAACTTATGGTTTTGGTTATAAATGCAAGAATACAACAGTAAGGAAAACTTCTTTGCTTTCAGAATATCTTCTCCCTCTGAAGTATTACTGCCAGAAACTCTGTGCCAGTTTTGTCAGACAGACTACACCATGCCTTATATTCAGTTGAGCAAGTATGAAAAGCACTGCTCTCAGACATTTCTTGAAGGATCATTTTAATAACTTCCTTTAATTCAAACGTATTGTTTGTGGGTTTTCCCATAAATGCAGCCTAACCTTCTCTACATTGTACACAATACTTTAACTCCTTGAAACTTTTTTTGTGTCTGCACCTACCACCATGAAAACAGCCTCAGGATTAAAAAAGCAGTCAAGCTCTGCCTACGTGCCCCAGGAGAAAAGCAACGTGGCCACCTGATCAAGATTAGAAAGATTGCACACATGAAAGTAGTTAGAGTGGTTAATCTGCTACTACACCTACAGTACCTGGGTGTAGCTGTGCCCTTTCTAACAATGTCAAGGTTGTACTCATTTAGCCAGGACACATGAAAAGACAAACAGTTTCTGGGACTGAAACGTCACTCAGTCTATTTAGACCGTGTGGGTTCTCAACAATGATTCAGAGCAGGAGAAGACTGAGGTCACTCCTCGGCCAGACATGATGACTTAAGACAAAAATATTTTAACTCCCTGTGAGTTGGGTTGCTTTTGTTTTGAAGTAGTTCCTCTGGCAAGCAGAAAGCAGCAATTTGTTTGGTATAATAGAGAAGAATTTGATTTCTAACCTTAAGAGACCTCTCTCTACAAGAGACAGGTACTCAGCTGATTCAACTGGACCTGAAACAGTAATGAAGGCAATCCTCTCAAAAAAAGCTCAGCTTCTGGAGGCTTAAGGTATTGATGCCCGCTCAGCTGGTGCTACAAAAAAAATCCAGGAGCCGTAAGCTGGGGTGAGATAAGAAAGGGTTTAATTATGCCAAGGCAAAAGATGTTACACGGTGCGCCCCGGGCTGTGCCCGGGATGTTACATTTATAACAATATTTGGCCAATCCTAAGTGTGTCCACCCTATAACTTTTGGCCTGGTCCACCCCCTGGCCCGCCTCTTGGAATTGGGTCTGGGGTGCTTTTTGGGACCCCCTCTTCATCATCTTCATCATCTTCAGGGTACAAAGAGCAGGGTGACCCAGTTCTTTGACTCTGTCCTGCGGTTTAGGCCAAGATATAAGCGTTCTCCAAACAAGACAGGCTTGCCTTGACTAAAAGACTAAACATCATCTACTAGATATGGGAATAGGGTTGATATGGGGGGTATGGAATGGGGTGAAAGGATTAAGGAATGTATAAACTAAGGGATACTACGGGGAGGAGGGAGAAAGGGGTTTATTTCTAAAATCTACTTCTATTACCTATAAAACTTATAAGGTTTACAAAATTAGAAAAATAAAAAGACATTAGGGGTTTAAGGCATCAGTATTTTTACTTACTATTTCAATTAAAGGACATCATTTGCCATTTACTTATTCACAGATGTCTCTAAAAATTAATCTGCATAAAAGCAATTTTGGTTTCTATATTTACTCATAATAATGGCCAGTCTTCACGAACGAAGATTTTGGGAAAGGTCTTTTACCTTTCCAGCCTGCGCAATGGATTTTTTAGGTGGGATGCAGCATGCGCAGAACTGGACTCACCCTTTAATCCTAAAGTTCATCTGCCAGGGCCTAGCAAGCTTGGACAATGGCAGTGAGGTCCTCAGGACGTAGGTTTGTTTAGAGTGACCTTCTCATAGATGGATGGCCTCACAGGGCTAACGAGCTCCATCTGCCCAGGGGACTGGGATTCGAACCTGGGTCGCAGCAGAGAGAGTCCCGCATGCTAACCACTAGGCCACCAGGGGTCCCATAAAGAGGCATGCAAGACACCAACTGAAGGAGAAGCACCTACATTGACCATTCCCACCACATGCTTATCTAACCTAGATGCAGAAAAATCTGATGTGGGAGTGGAAAACAATAGAAAAGGCAATAAAATTTGCAATTAATGTTAAAACAACATTTCCATTTTATGTATCCTATGAATATCAACTGGGCACTGCACATTTAGATATATAAATGAAGAATTAAGCATAGGCATTTGGGGACATACAGTGACTCAAGAAGCAGATACACACAAAATATTAATAATTAATACATTGAAAATACTAGAAAACAGCAATACTGAGAGGTTATGACCAGTTCACAAAATTCTGATGCTCAGCTTTATTTCATTTTAATACTAATACTTTTTATTACGAGCTGTAGGCAGAGATACAAACAGCTTTTTCTATTAAAAAGAAAGTTGAGACTCTTCTCATTATTGCATTTCTCCTGCATTGTTTGTTTTTATCTGGTACTGCCAGCAAATATTACGTGCACTGCTGAACAGCTGTATTTTGTATTTCAGCAATGCTGAGAGAAAAAAGTAAATGCTCTCAAAGTGCGCTTTGGTTTCTTCATAATGTAATGGCCTACAGACTGTTAATAATTTTCAGAGTAATATGTCGAGTCAATCTTTACTGTTTTAAACAAACACAAATCCATAGAAACGGTCATGAAACAAAGCTGAAGCCAATGCACTGCATATTTACAGTCATAAACATCACAGCACAGTTTGAGGCAGAAATTAAGAATGTTACAAACACATGAAATCCTGAGAAAATTCAGCAGGCAATGTTACTAAGACATGGATAGAAGATAATTAACAGCCATGCTCATGGGAAATGTTACTTTTCTTGAGTGCAGAATTTGGACACAGAGTAATTGCAGCACTTACAGAAACATGTCTTTTTATTAAAAGAGCAATTTAAAATAATTACTGTTTAGATGTGAGAGAAGAGCTTTTAGTGAAAGTCTGGTTTTCCAGTCTAACAATTGAAATACTGCATTTAATTGCCTCTTAATTTCTGATCTGACCTGCTGGAGCAAGGCCAGAGCAGGGCCATGAAGATGATGGGAGGGCTGGAGCACCTCTCTTAGGAAGACAGGCTGAGAGCTGGGTTTGCTCAACCTGGAGAAGAAAAGGCTCCAGGGAGACTTTATAGCACCTTCCAGTACCCAAAGGGTACTACAAAAGAGCTGGAGAGGGACTTTTTATAAGGAATTGTAGTGACAGGACAAGGGACAATGGCTTTAAACTGAAAGAGAGTAGGTTTAGATTACACATAAGGAAGAAATTCTTTCCTGTGAAGGTGGTGAGACACTGGAACAGGTTGTCCAAAGAAGCTGTGAATGCCCCACTCCTGGAAGTGTTCAGATAACTTAGGCTAGACTCAAGTAAAACTGGGTGCACAGCATTTTGGCTGCCAGATCTTTTACAGGTAGTAAATGGCAAAAATACAGTCAAGTATACCACTTTTACTTGTATGCTTTTAATACTTTTAGGTTTTAACATACGATTCCATAATTTAGGACCTCCTCATTTATAAACACCCCACAGGCTCAGGCAGTGCTTCCACAGATGTTTCCTTGTACAGCACTGACAACCTGAGCAGCTCACATCAGCACTATTTCTGCAATACCACATGCCAAGCTGGGAAACTGGGCAAAATTTAAACTAACCCCATCTCTTTTCATTTCTATACAGGCTTTTAAAATTCATTTATGTTTCTTTTCCCAGTTCACAGGTGGCCTTCAAAAGAGTTGTACCAACTAAACTGAACACAAAAGGGGAAAAGTGTATCACAGAAGGGACCTTTTGGAGGACACCAGTAACCACTAGGTGAAGACACCACAAAGACTGCCACAGCCATTTCAGCACTGCTTATGGATGGGAATGACCAACTGTGGGGGCAGTTACATGCTGCTTCTTTTTCAGCAGCAAAGCAGGCTTGAAAAATTGCCAGCTTTACTTACCTTAAGCTACTCATTGTCTCATGCCACATTTTTGCAGAAGGTTATTTTTAGCCTGGATTATTTCAGTAAACTATTTTGGGCTGGCATTGGGCTGACATTGAAGGAGCTGTGAAGCACAGCACAGGGAAGGGAGCTAATATCCACCTTTGTAATTAGCTCCACAACAAATACCAGAACTACCTGTAGTTATTGATCTTGAAGGTTACTGCTACAAGTCATCCAAATTCTCTGACAGTGTCTGAAAAATACCAGCAATAGTGAAATTGAAACAGTATTATTCAGGACACCAAAAAGATACCATCTGGAGCAATATGCATTTCAAAACAGTGTAGGACTGTCTGATTGCAGTTTCAGTAAATCCACTATGTTCACACAGGAAAATGAAATCTCAAAATAGCATCTTTGATAGCAGCATCAACAGGCACATCAGGAATCAATTTCAACTTTCAGGGCTCTCTAAATGCTGGACATCTTCCTCCCATGATCCCTATTCAAGTGTTTCCACTTGCTTATGTTAACTTCTCTGCTCGCTGAGCCATTCCAGCATGCTAACCTTACAGAAAATTAACCACTTGTTTTGTTGCATGCACTGTCTTCTGCATTCATGCATACAATGGCTCAGCAGAAGACCAGAAAAGCACTGAAGCCAATGCAAAGGGGAGAAGATGAGAAAGCTGTCCAGGGATTTTTTTTTCCCCGGATAAAGGGAACACAGAAACTACAGAAAGGTATGTCACAAGAGGAAAGCACCAGGTTAAAAGATTAGTACATCATCTTACTTTGCTCCTTGGAACTTCAGCCTAAGTACATTTGAGCTCTCTTAAAATGTTTTCATGGGAAATTTTAGAGAAGCAATTCACTGCTGCGGAAGATAAGGAGAACTTGATTGTAAAGTCAAGTCAATTTGGAGTGCTTCAACACAGACCCAAATCTGGCTTCTGATATAGCCCCTAAGGCAAAATAGGCAAGAAAAGTATTCTTGTGTACACAAAAGAACCAGATACGTGACATTCCACCTTTTTTTTTTTTTTTTGAAATCACGAAGATCAAGCCTCACTCCAACATGATTAAGTAACACTCAATAGCTGTGAATTGCTTCTTTTTATTAGCTGGCAAGCAATGCTTTGCTAAGCAGGCACCAACGTTTTGCAAAGCGCAAAAGACATACAAAGCAAGGGGCCCTAGTTAAAGAAGTCACCCAGGAAAAGACATTCTTTTTAATAAGGATTAAAATAATCAAGAGAATTCGTGCATTCAAGATGATGGCTTTCACCATTTTCTGTCAAGGAGCACAACAGTTAAATAGCCAGGCTTGTTCTTGGGGTTATTTGCCCTGACATGTATTGGCATGGGGAGATACTAGTTACTTTTTTGCAGGGCTCAGCACTCATTACACAAAGAGCGAAGCAATTCACCCAGTTCTCCTTGCCCTGCAGAGGACAAGAAGGTTATCAGTCTGGAAGACAGGATTAGGGGATTTTCAAGCAGCCTCTTAGCAAGAAACACTACACAAAACCTGTTTATTATGTTTCTAAGACGCTATCATTACCACTGAGCTCCACCCATCCCCAATACATGTTTGTACAGGTGAACTGCCAAGGAAAGAAAGCAACTAATCCCTCCTCTGCATCTGAGCCTCACGATTTAATTCTGCAGTTGCTCAGATTCATGAAAACCTGACAAAATGCCAAAAAGAATTTCCTTAGAAGTGAGCAAACAAGGGACAATAAATGCATGACAAAGAGGTACAAACAAGCTATGGGAGTTGATTATTGCCAAGGTTAAGTGTCTAATTTCTCTTTCACAATACTAGTCTGGCTACCTGTGAACGCACCCAGGTGAGCTTGAACACACTGCTGAAAGGAAATGACACCATAGGAAAAGAATGCAGGAGGCACCCAGGAGGTCTCAAATCTCCCAAGCCCTTCATCTTAGCCTGAGACCAGCTCTACAAAAGTGTAGGTATATGTGTAATTTTGCTCACTCACTCTCCTTCTCATCCACCATTTTGAGATCATGTAGCTTCAAATAGGAAGGTTGATATGCAAAGCCAAACCAACTTGCCAAGTGCCAGGCAATTCTTAGAAGAGGCTGACAGAGAAGCAGGAAAGGCAGGAGGAAAGAAATAGTTTCTCGTATCTGATCCTGAAATAATGACCTGCAGGAAAAAAGCCCCTAGCAGCATTCACTGATGGCAGTGCAGGAAGTGACCATCTTTGACACTTCCACTGGGTCTCTGCCAAAGGATTCACCTTCATTCCAAAACAGAACAAATACAATGGGTGTTTCAGAGCCCTCCTTGGGCCTAGAGACACAGATCAGGTCACTTGCATACAGGGAAGTTGCTAATTATACAGCGTAGTCTTACAGCTGTCAACTTTGCAAGACGGGAGCAGCATCCAGTTCAGCAGAGCAGCTGGGGGCTGATGCATCTGGCCATCTCGTAACACCTATGATCCTTGATGACACAGAATCCTTCTCTAGGTCAAACGTCCTCAGGTCTGAATTTGTTTTCTTATTTCCATATTACAGACTCAGGCTCACTATCTTCCTAACATTTTTTCAATGACTCTCTGTAGCACTGATTCCCAAACCACAGTCTGGAACTGGGCAGCATTTGGCAACCAGTGTCAGGAACCACCATTAAGAGAAAAATACTAAATTTGTTTCTTTTAGATAGCCTGTAAGAAAGTCTGAGAGTTCACAGTGTTCTTGTGGTGGAAACCGCTGCTTTTAGTATTGTTTAATACACATTAAAACATAAACTATCACAGGAAGTGATCAACTTCCAGCACACAAGGTCTGTGGTTAACCTTTGAACATTAGCTGTAATGCTATCTTAAAAGCTGCCTGATTACAAAACAGACTTCTTTCCTCCACATGCTTTATTGCATTTATATTGCCTATACTGACTACTAACAACACTGCAGCTGGAGCCGCCAGTCCAGCTGGTGAATGATCACTCCTCAAATGTAACCAAATATTCTCTAACTTACTCTTTCCCAACCGATAGGAACCATGTCTGCAATCTTAGGCACTGTCTGCAATAATGTGGCAAATCTCCAGCAGATCCTTCCAGTTAGCCTAAATGCAAGGGTACTGCACATTGTATAAACTAGTGTCTACCTACTAAAAGGTATTGGAGAAAGAAGTCTATAGGTCAAACCAAAAGCCTGTATCCTTCACTAGTGACAATTATTTAGTCAGGATGTGGGAGAGAGACTCTAGTCCTTAAGTGACATCAGTAAAATGCCTTTATTTCCATAGAAGTAGCTTTTTTTTTGACTGCAAGTGTTCTTGTTCAGCTGTAGTTTGTAAGTTGGCTTCAACTGACTAGGCCACACCATGGCCACAATAAGCAGCCCCTTACTACCCTGCCATTTGCATCACCATGTCCTCATCTGTGTCAGTAGCTCACCAGTCATGGGGATGACACCACCTCATGTATGTTTGCAGCAAATGGCAGACTGAAAAATCCTCTCCAGTAGAAGACATCAATTCCAAACACCTGTAAGATCTCCATTTAACCTGATGACCAAAGACTGTACCTAAGACTGCACACAAGCCAAAAGTGTTGCCTGTAATCCATCATCACACTGCAGAAAAAGCATTCATGACGCATACACTCAACTGGGCAGACTGGATTATCCCAAGACCACTACTAAGAATTTCAAATCCACAAGCAAGGAGTCAGTATGGATAAAATGGGTGCTGGAAACTTCAATATTAACATCCAACTTATATCCAAGTTACTACATTGATCTCCTGAAGCATGTTTTGAACTAGTATTGCAAGAGGAAGATATTTAACAAAGCAGAAATAGACCAAGGCTCACTGGCAGAGCAAAGAACCCAGCACTGAAACAGCAGGAGGTTTTGCACATGTAAACTCTGATTTGCTGTCAAAATTCAGCAGGAAAACCTGGCCTTATGAACATCAAATTCGCTGTACAAAATGCTTGTACTAGCCACTTGTCACTGACACACTGCCTATCTTGTTTTTGTTAAATCAATCTAAGTAAACTTGAGAAAGTACATCAAATAAAAGACTGCTCAGGAGGGTGTGACACCTCAAAAATAATTTCTAAAACTTTCCTGCAATTATTACAATTACAGCTTCTTTTACTGTGTGCCTGTTGAAAAGCCCGGTGTAAAGACTGATAAAGAAAAAGCATACAGCACTGGCTGATAATAAATTTGGCCCACATCAGTCTATTTATAGCTTAATTTTGCATGACGCAAGAAGTTTGGCATAGGACTAGATGATCTCAAGCAGTCCTTTACAGCCTAAATAATTCTGTGTAAAGAGCTTGAAAATGAATGTTTAATGTGAAGTCCTCTGCTGGTATGTAGGAACATTCCATCCAGTGCCCAGCAAACAATCTAGGAAAGGGACACGAAACTTGAAATATGTTTGTTCTGGGTTTTAAAAAGAAGCCAAACCCTTGAGAAATTAAATCCTGCTGCTTTGCATCATCTAAATTCCAGATTTCAAATGGCATACAGAAAGCAGAACTGATGCTCAGGAAGTCAAACAAATACAGATGCATACCAAAATCTGACCTGTAAAGCAGTGACAGCTCTTGGCTTTATTGACTGATACTTCTTCATGACTCTCAGAACCACAAAGACAGGATAACCCAGGGCACTGACCACCTAATCAGTGATCTTGCTTCTAGCAATGACCAATACCTGAACCTTTACAGGTAGGACAGAAAGTTCACAGTAACCTCTTACACAGCGTTGTATGCATAGACATTGAGTTTGGCACTCTAATGCTCAGTACTTTGCAACCTGTTGGGTGATGAGAGTTGTCACACAGTTACCTTCATTCCTGTTTTAGGACCCATAGTCAAATGAAGAATTAGGCCATCTGCTCCCATTTCCTCTCTTCCCCAACTAGCATGGCACAATATCCTCATTTAAACCAGTTTGCTACAGGTAGCCAGTGTAAACCAGTCATTTTGAGCTGCAGTTGCCTCTATTAATTCCTTATTTAAAAGATCTTACACAGTTTTGGTAAAAACCTTTCAGAAGCTACTGGTACACGTCTTAGGCACTGTCCTCTCTGCTTGATATTTGAGGCACAATTCCCTTCTATTACCAATATTTCTATCTCTGTTCCCAGATCTACCCAATATTCTTCAGATAAAATCTCACTAGATATTTAAGCCAGATAAGAGAACACTAGTTCATGCATTCTAAATTCAGAAAACATTATTTGGAAAACTTATGGTGTTGAAAGTCCAAAGCAATCTCCTATCAGTTACTCAGTTTTATGAGGCACTGAAGCAGTGCTTCTGCCTGTAGTCACGTTCACAACTGACATTAATAATATGCTGACTGCTAGTAAGCAAAACACAAATAGCCCTTGGAATAGGGAAAAATGCCACATCTACTCAGAACTATTGTGCTCAGAAGTTAATTCAAGTGACAAAACAAGTATGCATTTCAGTCTTGCTTAGCCTGTCACAAGTTTGCAAGAGTAAACCTACATATGACAAAAGATGAGAGTCTTTTATTAAAACTGCCAGAGGTGTGCAAATCCAGGCTTCAGACAGGGCACACTGACCTCTGTCTGACTTAACATAAATTACAGAGAAACATTCTAGTGATAAACATCACAGACTTTACAGGAGTATGTGGATGGTAGCTGCATGAGTCAGAAAATCTCATATAGAACAGAGTGGGATATTCTCTTTATTTGCAGTGTGCTTTACTGCAGGCCCCTAACACCACACATGCGTGCGCACACACACACACGCGCTCAGGGATGCTGGGGCAAAATACAGGCAGCACTGCCAGCAAGACTGTTGGCTTCCTTCATGCCTTGGATTATGGATCGGCTTGATAGTTGACTTCTATTTAGAAGTGTATACTGTGTTGTTAGAAAAGGACATATAGTGCCCGATTTGAAGACCAAGTGAGATGATTTGGATATTATTTTCTGGGAAGCAGTAGAAACATTCTATTATGTCGTGCTTTTAACATATACATTGAATGATTTGGACAACTACTGAAGCTATAATTTCTTTGAGATTTTTATTTTTATTTTAGAATTACATACGGAATCTTGTGAGCTGAAATATCCCCAAAATCCTTAGTTAAAAATAACATTCAGAGCTGTACTTAAAACACGGATGTATACAAGAGGACTTGTTTAACTTTAAAAGAAAATCTAAATCCTTTTGATACAAAGAAAGCTTTCTATATATACATATATATTTTGTATTTCATATGAAGTTCTTCCACAACTAGCTTGAGACTGAGTAAGAACATTAACAGGGTGACATGCAAATTCTCACTTCAGTTACAGATGCTAACTTTGATGCTTCACTACCTAGAAGATACACTAATAACAACCATTTTAGCAAAAGTTGCCAACTGCTCAGGAATTAGGAACTATCATCAGTGGAAATGAAACACAGTACCATTTCTCTTTTGTACATATCATTGCACTGTCATGCTCATCTTTACTAAACCAGCTTTGGGTTTTGACCCATGGCAGATTGAAAGTACCTTTTAGCTCCAACCCAGCCTGAAAACCACTGCTTACTCTTCCTTATGGTGCTGACATGCCAAAGCAGATATTCCTGTTGCAAGATATGATTTATCTCTACAAAATGCACTGTAGAATTTTTGTGACTAGAAATAATTTCAGTCGACCAGTCTTTTTCCTAAGTTGCTACAGGTTATATATGTGATGTACAAAGGCTATTTCCTACAAAGTAAGAGGAAGTCTTGGCAAAAGCTGAAGACTGCAATAGCAGCCTCACAACTTTTTCACCCAGAGGCAGTCCCTAGAGCGGTGACAGGTAGAAATGCCAAAGAGCAAGATGAAAATTTTCACCAACACTTAAAATCTGTAGCTCACATGCACACACACTCTCCCTAAATGCTGGTGGTACTTTTCAAATAATCATTTTGCTCCTAAAATTTACTAGAAATAAAGCTGCTACCCAAACTGCTGGACAAACTTAAGAGCATCCTAAACCAACAAATAAACAGTTTACCTTTCAGAAACTGCTTAACATGACATGTAACTCATTCAGGTTTTGCAGTATTAGTCTAACATTTAACTATGGTGTTTATGAAGTTGATCTGCCAGCTTTGTTCATGTCATCTGATTTACACAAAACAAATACATTAGGTGTCTGAAATATTGTATCTGGCCCTGGGCAAGGAAATCAAAAGGAGTATTTTATTTTATTTATTAGTAACATAGGAATAGCCGTAATTTTGACAAATATGGGACCTTTGGTCAGTGTTTACCAGGTAACAAAATTACACTGGCTGCAAGCTACTGAACAGATCTGCAAACAATTTAACTACCATTCTTAAAAATACTACTGCAAATCTGTCTCCAGCAACTACTGTCACCTCCAGATTACCTCGGGATGCAATACAAAAAACCCAGCAGAGACAAGGTCAAAACACAGCCTGTCTACAGTCAGTACTATGCAATTAACAGGTATCATGACAAAGGAGCTCTTTAGGCATGAGCTTTTTTCTTCGCAGTGTTTATGATTAATTGTGCAGAATAAAAGAACTGTGAGATTCAGGTGTGTCCAAGATAATGAGGATTTGTGTAAAAGTCTCTAACAAAGGTGCAGCTAGGGCCCAAAAAAGAACAAAGATTTTGTCCATAGCAGCTAAAGATGGATTGATGACTGGAGATGAAGAAGATAGGGAGTCTTTTGAACTTTTTAACCCAGAGATTAGCCTGCAAAATATCACCAAGAAAAGGTCAGACTTTATTTTGGACAACGAGGATAGTCTTAGGAAAAGTGGAAGATCTTGTCATGGTCCGTATAGAAATGGAAATTGAAGAAAGATTATCCAGAAAAGGCAATGGAATCAAGGATCAAGCTATCGAGATTTCTCACAAATGCTAGAGAGAGTAAAAAGAAAAATACTCCATGACATGATAAATAAAAAGAATAAAGAGGTAAAAAGATATTTACAAGAGGATAGAAATACAAAAGCCCCAAAAGGAAAATATTTCAGAAGGTACTCAGTTATTTCATATGAAAGCGACTAACATTCCAGGAAATGAAGTACTGAGATTTTGACAACTATACTTACAGGTAAGAATAGGGTAGACAGAAAGGACCTACACCTGAATCAGAAAAGAAACACTGGAATACAAAAAGAAACACTTCAGGCAGTACTAGGAAAACTACGTGTCCACTGCCAGAAATCTAAGCTCAAATTCTGCAGAAGTGTTAATTTTATCATAGGTATACGTCAGCCAAAAGCGACCAGGAGACCAGAAAAGACTGAAAACATCTCCCTCTCATTCACACATGTCAAGCCACCTTGAACTCTAAACTCCTTGTCTCTGGAATCTAACTTAATTAAGAGTCATTAGCTAAGACAAACCTGAAAAACAGTAGCAAACATGCAATAATTTGCTCATTTTTTAAATATATTTTTTGAAATTAAAATCTTAGTAGAACATCTAAGTTTATTTTCATTACCTTCAACAGAAGGTTTTGCCTCATCTTCACTTGGATACGAATACATGAACCAAACAGTATTTGTTTATTTCTGTTTCTTGATGTAGTCTCCCATAGTCTTAGATCTTGTACTGATTACAATTCAATGCCATAATTTCATTGGAAGCTCCCATTATATTAAGACAATCCATACCATTATTTCCTGATTACAGATAGCATGAACAAGAGAGATAGAGTAGAGCAGAGCTCCTTTGCCTTAGGTTATCAGCAAACAAATTAATGATGCTATTGTTCTGAACAGCATCAAACAAACCAAAAGAAATCCAGGAAAATAACACTCTTTCTTGAGATACAGCTCAAGTACAAAATATTCACAGAGAGTAAACTGACATTTATTCTTTTTACATTTTACTTGCATTTAGCAAATAGTGAAAGAGAAAACTGCACAGCATGTAACTATATTGTATGTACAGTTAGAAACTAAAAAAGGACAGTGAGAACAGCACCTTCGTCATTTAGTCACGTTCCATGTTATGTTCATAATCAGAATTGTTAAAATACTTGGACTGAAGAATGAACACACAATCATGAGAGAACAAACTGACTTCTACTTCCCAATTCTCTATAAGAGCTCTTAGCTGAACTCCAACTTGAAGAACTGTTCTGTTTTCCAAAGAGATGTGAGGCTGTCACTTTCTTGGTGAGGTTTGGGAATTTTTAATTTTTTTTTGCATTGAATGTTAATAAAGAAATCTTTTAACTACTAATTACCTGCATTTCATTTAAATCCACCATTAAAAGATGCACATGACCTTATTTTCTGTATTCTTTGGCCTTACCATTTTATAAAACAACATTCATTTTATATAATATTCATGAAGCAGAGTGATTTTTCTGCATAAGGAGAATTGGAAGAAAAATTCAGGACAATTAATGTCAATCCTAGTTCCAAATACATTAGCTTGCTGTGAAGTAACTGAAAACATCAAATTGAAGAACTGCATGTAGTAGTCACTGTTCTCCCATGATTTACAGAATCTATTAATTCCTTTTTTAAAAGTGTGACTGGAGAAGATAAGGTCAGTACCACTTGCTAGTATCTAGGGAGCAAGACCACAGAACAAAAGGCAACAACCATCAGAATTTTTTGTTTAGTTAGTATGTCAAACACTGAGTCAGGGGAAAAAAAACATAAATATTTCTGAAAGGAGTGATGAAAGGTTTTGCTGGAACTTGAGAGAATAGAAATGCTAAACAGTTATTAGAAAATATTAACAAAGTATGGTCATATATAAACACCTGTAAGAAACTAGAACATGGTGTCATTAAAAAAAGAAATCATTCAGGTTATAAACCATCCTGCCAGGATGAGTTCTTTTCATTTAATGCTGAATATTTGATTTTTGGCACTTTTCTTGATATGTGAATCCTGTTTGAATCATAACACTAATAATACAGTGTTTAACCTAAAATGCACAAGAAAAATGTGGAAAATATGAATATCTAAAAACTTACAAAAAGGTGGCAATATAAAAAAACCTGAGAATAACTACTATTTTTTAAGGTTTCTCCCTCACCTTCTAAATGCTTAAGGCTTGCAATCTTTTTCTACTTAGAAGTATAGCAAAGATCTGAGATGATTTAAAGTAAAAGGCAATGTAAATGTACTGCCAAGAAAAATCCCACAACCATTAAGTTCATTATTTGGCTTCTTTAACACTGGAGAAAGCAACTGCCTGTCACAGACAGTGCTGTACCATCTGTACCATACTCCCAAGGACCAAATTCGTAGAGCTGGAAGCCTGAGTGGAAATCAAGAGACTAACAAGGAACCATCAAAGAACGCCCTCTGCTCTCCTACTATTGCCTAATATTCCACAGACATATTCAAGCCCTGTGTACAACAGCTGTATATTTTCCAAATGTTTCAGCAATTTTTTTTTTTTGGTAGCCTACTGTTCCTATTTCTACAGTCCAATTCACAGTTATCTTAGGAAACATCGAGTTTATGGCAAATTAAGTTTTTCAAGTATGCAGCAAGAAAGCTTGTCCTATACCACTGTTACTACACAGGTCCTTATCTAAGTCCAAGGAAAGCATGGCTTAAGGAGAGGCCAGCAAAACAGCATTAGTTCTATCCTGCCAAAAGTATCTTTAAGTGACAACTATGATTTATACACAGGCATCTCCCCTTTAGAAGAAAGAAACTGACAACTGCCTCAATGCTTAAGCCAAAGAATCCCAAACGTATGCAATGACTAATCACAAAAAGTGTACTAGGAGTTAGACTGCGGCTCTCAGAAAACAATGTGTTGCTGTATGTTAGGCTGTTTAGCCTTCTCCCCATGTTACTGTCTGCTTACAAAGGAAAGTGAAGCTTTATATTGCAAAGGTGGCAAAAAGGGGCTTTCACAGGTGTGGTACTGGTATTTCTATCAACAGAGGAATAAAAAAGAAAACACACAAATCATGTAAAGGAGTGAATGGCCCTCAGATGACAAACATCTAAATTATCTTGGAAGTCATCAGTAAGCCTATGAAAGCAAAGCAGAATGCACAACTTGAAGCTGAGGAAGGACTTTCAAAAAACAAACAAAATATTAAAAATATTTCACCAGTTCTATATTTCTGCAAAACTCTAAAAGAAAATTAGATGGAAAATATACCTTGGAAAAAACCTAGGTTTTGCAAATAATGAAAATTACAGTGCTATTTCCCCTCTAACTAATATGCCAACACTGATTTCTGATGTGAAAGACGATAAAACTGTTAGGTGGTGGAAAGAACAGTAAATTCTGGGTATTTTAAAATTTAAACAGAACTATTTCTGGTTTTATTAGGCCTATCAAAA
This sequence comes from Neopelma chrysocephalum, assembly GCF_003984885.1. NCBI lineage: Eukaryota > Metazoa > Chordata > Aves > Passeriformes > Pipridae > Neopelma > Neopelma chrysocephalum. Next base: position 23,108,104 of record NW_020897693.1, read on the forward strand.
TCATAGCTAAACCTCAGCAGTAGGCTGGTGCTTTTAGGAAAAACATCATTAAATCAGTAAAAGTTTATATTTTTTGGCACATAGGCACCATCCTAATAAGTCTCTTTAAAAGGGAGTATCTCAGTGGAGGTAATACTTACTGTTTACCATACTTCTGGTTGTTAGGGGTTACCAAAAAGGTCCCATTTTTCCATGACATCAGCTGCATTCCAACAGAAATGTGTGCCCAGGAGTTTTAGTAATGACTGTAGTCTCCAATGACTGAAACCTTGGCCAAAATCCTCTACACCTGCAGATCAGCTGAGTAAAATAAAAAAAAAAAACACCAAACCCAAGAAGAATTTAACTGGAATTTCTGACTTAGCTCCTAGTAAAGAGAAATTATTATTTTTGTTCCTCAAATCTGTTGTTGATAGTTGTTTGGACCAAATTTTGAATATCTGCTAATTGTTACTGCTCATTCAACTAACTGCTTGACTCTGGACCTCAATTCAATTTGTCAGAAGTGTAACACACTCCACACACCAGTTCAAATCTAAGAAGTCAAAAGGATTTCAAAATAGGATGCTCAAATTTTCCAAAATTATTATTTCTTACCTGCCTTACATATCTCTCATCTGTTTCTTATTCTGAAATGCTGATGAAAATATTCCATTGCCATTGAGATACCATGAAAAGCCAACTGTTTCTGAAACATATGGATTCTATAGTCTTGAGTAAAATCCCATGAAGATATGAAAATCTTAAGAGCAGGCATCACAGTGTTTCTAGGAAATCAAGTACAAAGCTACACTCTGAACACTGAGGGAAAACCAGAACACTATAGCAGTGGCAGATATCATCCTCTCTGCGGACAGCGTTGAACTGTGTAAATAATAACCATGAAACCATCTAGCAAAGTGTATCTACCAACAGCAAAGGAGTTTTGGACTCTCAGGTTCTATCTGTGCTACAGATCTGAACAATTAGCTGACTGATAAGTGGGCAGCCCCTAGTTTCTCAAGAGAGCCTAACTCTGCAGCCTACCCCAGCTACCAAAACCTTACCATGTAAATCCAATACAACCAGCAGTATCCAAGTGGGTTTATTTGAACTTGAGGCCCAAAACAAAAAAAATCATAATGATACAAGACTGAAGACTACAAAATAGAAAAAAGGGTTCAGATTCATATTTTTATGAATACCATGTTATCACACTACTAAGGCAGGCAATTCCTAACTCCAAGAAAAGAGCCAGTATTAGAATAAAAGATGGGAGAGTGCTTGCATTATAACAAGCCTCAGTTGCTAATACTACTTCACACATGGCTACTCCAAGTTCTTATTAAGCACCACCACAAAGGAGAAAACTGTCTTACAAGATAACTTAGGAGATCACTATTTAGTCATCAATAAGGAAAGAATTTGAAATTAATCAGCTCAGCTCTGTTCAAAATTTGAACCAGTTTCCTTTGACGAACTCTTTTCTTTGCTGGTAGAAGCCTGTTACAACTAGTAAGATGTAAAGCACAGCAAAAAAAAATCTCAAAGGCTTATACTTTATTCTCTATAAAGAAGAATATTATTTTGGCGGGGGAATCCTTATTGACAAAACGATTTATAACAGACACTTAGGTTAAAGAATTGTGCCAACATTTGCTATGTACTTATTAATGTAAACCATTATTCCTTAGTCAGAAGCAATCTCTCACTGACAACACATTCACCAGTCATATTTCTCTGATTTTAGTTTTCAGCGAGCATATGCTTTAAACAAAAACTGTTCTCTCTGTCTTTGTTTCCTTAACTGTTAAAAAGAGTGAAGAACAGAGTAAGCAGTTTTTTGTAATCAAAACAGTTGAGTTTATGCAATCTCTACCTGTGTGACCAGGACATCGTAGTTCTGCAAAATTACACTTCATGAAGGCTAGCAAAAAGGGAAGTACTTGGTTCTCAGTACTGTTATGGACACAAGGTCTGAGAGCTATTGTATGGAAAACTAGCAAATGTTTGTGTACAAATCTCTAGATTCCTCACTACTCCCAAAAGTTCATTTGGCCTTTGTCAATGTCCTCCAATTTGCAGGGGTTTGGAAAGTCATCAGCTTCCTTTTTGATCTGATTCCCTGTTTGCTTTTGGACTGTCTTCTTTTCAATGCCAGGCATCTTCACCTTAATAATGGTATGGTCCCTAACTCTTAGGTAATTTAAGTCTGCATTAGTTTTGCCCAACTCAGTCAAAACAGCAGTTAAGCCACAGGTCCTACATGTGTATTATGGATTCTTGAAGTATTTTGCTGAAAGGACAGTATAATGACCACATCTAAGACACAGCAGTTGATACTGCTACAGCCTACTGTAAACAAGAGTTCAAACTGGGCTGTAACTGCATCTCTCAGAAGTTTAAACGTATGTAGTAAGTATGGGATAAATCCTGACTCACAGACGTGAACTTGCAAATATCTCCTGCAGAACTCAAAAGGACAGAGCAGTTGTGCAGAGGAAGGAAGCAGGACACTAAGACAGCCCATAATCCATCTTGTGCTACAGAATAGCCAGAAACTTTCCGACAAATCCCCATCATGGTCTCTGTTTCCAATCCAGGGGCCTTGCTGCATGATACGGACTGCTACAAAGATAGAGGAACAATATATGCATCCATTAGCCCATTTTTTACATAATTATTATAGCAGAAGTGTGAGAACTACCAAATCAATGTCTTCAGAGCAGGCTTGACAAACTCCTCTCTCTCAGTAAGGTACTTAAAAAGAATTGCATAGTCCAAATACCTGGGGGAACATCTTAATCATTAAATATTGAGGCACCTATGTTGAAATATGTATCTTCTAAGTACTACCACCATTACTCTTACTATCTTCATGCACCTATTACATGATTGAGACTTAAATGTTTTGGGAGCTTTTTATACTTCCTTTATATTAAAAAAAAGGCTTTTGAAGTCGACAAAGAGTGAAATACACTGAAGAGCACTGTTATAGCTGCATGTCATAAGTTCTTAATAGAACTTACCTTATGAAATCAGGCAGAATTTTTTTGAAAAGAAGTCCAGTCTTTACTATTGAAAATCGCTGTCATCTTAATTTTATATTGTTGCATACAGTTGTATCTGCAGAACCTTAGGTGGAGTTGCACTTACTTCCTAAAGGAAGTATGCTCACTCCAACCAAAATACTACAAATGTGGAAACTGTAAATGGTTCCAATTTTGCCAGTTAGCACATGAGAAAAAAGAACAATTGCACTTCAGTGATATCATTTTCTCTTAAATACTTAAGATCTGCCAGGACTTGTGTTAATAGAAAGCAAGTTGTACTTTAGTAGTTTAAAAAGGCATTTATTATAAATCATAGGGAGTCAGACTTTTTTGTCTTCACCTTAATTATTTTAACTACTAAAGGTAAGAGCTGCTTTACTTACATAAACAGGACACTTAGAGGTGTCAGCAATCCATACCTTTTGGCCAGTTCTACGCTTGCACTCCTTTGTACTCATCAAACTAATTTCACTGATCTCTGCAGGGTAGGTGCCTCTGAGTGAACTAAAGATGGCAAACCAGTCCACACAAAGGCGTGCTCCAGGTTCCCAGACCACCACACATAGACCTTTGTGCTGTAGCCATCATGGCTGATGAAAGCTATTTGTGGCCGTGAATTGACAGTAAATTTAGGTTTGTAATGCTGAAGGAAATAATAGCGATGATTAAACATACAATGTGCAAGAGAGAAATGAAAAAACAGTATCACTGTGCACAAAGACTGCCTTGAATATCTCTCAGGAACAAAAGTGTTGTCACTGTTTGTGTTAAATACGGGGGACATTTAACCTCGGTTTATCTCAAAAGTCTTGTGAAGCTTTAACTGTACAGTGGATATTTGATGTTAGACATCCCACAGGCTTATGCAATGCCACTCTGGTTGCTCAAATGGCAGCTTTAGTGTCCCCAGCAACTGGCTGCGCAGCAGCAGTAAGCAAAACTGACTTGTTGCTACATTTGTTGTGATAAGAAGGTCCCAGTCCTTTACACCGTAACACATATTTCTAACTATAAACATGAATAATATTAGTAAAGTTTAGAACATCTGTATAATCTTTATAGAATACAAGCCTAATAAGACATTTACAAAGACTAATCACTAGTAATTTGAAATTACTCATGTCACACTTCAGATTCAAGGTCAATATTAAATTCTGTATCTTTAATGTTTTTAATATTGTTTTGTTGCACTTAATGGCACTTCAATAACAAAAAAATGTCAATCCATTTAAAATCGTGTTGTGTAAATAGAATTTTTTCCACATATTATATTCAATTCAATTTTCACAACCATCCAATCTCTTCATAAATAAGTTTACTAGAACATTGAAGAATATCTAATACTGAAAAGCAGTGGGAAATTGAACTAGTCTTGTGACTACGCCTCACTTATCCAGAATAATGTTTGGCTGTACAGCATGGAACTAGAGTGAGGGACTTTGCAGCATACTTGTAAGTAAGTTTTTATTTATTTATATCTGTAAAAGGGATCATCCCAAGGCACTGTTTAATTGTTTTAAAACACAACCACCATCACTGTGGAAAAGTGATCCATCACATGTGGAAAAGGCAGTATTTTTCACGCTATATACCTCAGCATATGCACTACTGTTGAATACATTAGTACTGGCACTTTACCACATTCATTGGAATATCCTCCCCTCCAGATCACACTGCTATTGCTCCTTGGCACATTTCAAAAAAAAAGACACACAAAGCCTTTGCCACAAATCTGCAGGCCAGTCTGCACCTAAAAATCCTGAAAGACCAAGGCAGCTAGCTCCCAGGCGGGCCTCTTCCTGCACTCGCAGGGCTCAGGCTTGATGCACAGGAAATGGCAGAGAAGAATCAGTTTATATATGTACACAAAGCAGGGGTGCAGAATAACACATCAATCACAAGATGAGGCTGATATGGACTACTAAGAGAGAAACTAACATCTGAGGCTTTTCAAACAAGTCATTCAACAATGTGGAAAGGATGCAATTTATCAAAACTGGGAGGAACTCCTGAGCATTGATGGATGATATCCCACATTCAATTATACATTTAGAAAGTATTCTCATACAGTGAATCGGGATGTTAACTCAGTCACTACTTTATATGTCACGAAACTTTTCTGGTAGAAAAATGACAGATAACCATGATGATGTTTGTATATTTATTACAAAGTTTAAAGAAGCCAAGTTGAGTTTTCACAGACAACATTGTCATGACTTTTTTAATTAAACAGGGAAAAATTCTGGGGTGTAACAACCTACCAATATTCAGATCTTACTGCTTAGGACTTTTAGACCCTACCACAGTACACAAAAAAACTACTGTATGAGCCATAAAATGTATTAACTCACTTCCTTATGTTTTTTCACACCTCAATAAGTAAGCTACATCAACTCTGCTTCACCTCTGAAATGCAACCCTACTCAAGAAAGTCATCCTTTACGGAATCTAATGTATACATTATAAAACAAAGGAACTCTTCTGTTGTTTCTCATATAACTAATTTATGTAGTTGGTTAAATATTTGGTGGAAGCACAAATCTTTAGGTCTGGAAAACAAACATGACCATGATCATCTGCTGAGAGCCTCGCAGCAATGAGATTCTCATTCATTATCTCCTTCAGATAATATCCACAACAGTACCCAAGACCATATGATAATGAGACATTTATGTTGTAATATTTCTTTAATAAGAATTTTGATTAGGTTGTCATCTTCTCTGCTGTATGTTCAGAAACCAACAGTTCAGATTGTATCTACTTTGCTTTGTTTACAGAGGGTATTTAGAGAGTTACAAAATTGTTTTAAACTGGAACTAGAACTAGTTTGCATGTACTTCAGACCTTCCACCAGTTGATTTATTCACCATATACAGTCACTAAGGAATCCTATCCTTTGTCTGAAACAGAGGAGAGGGACAGGAAGCTAAAACAAAAATACTGTCTGAATACCTAAATCCCTACTTATTGCATTATTCATTATTGGGTTTGGTGTCTCAGCTACAAGAATGTTCAAACCAAAAATACTTAATCTAAAAAAAAAATTAACTACTGCAGTACCTTTTAAACATTATTGTATGCACCCAGACAGAGCTCTATTGTGTTGCCTACATAATGTCTAAGCTTCAAAAAGGACAGAGCAGAATGAATTGATGACATTGTATAAGTGCTAAGATCTGTCACCTAATCAAAAATTTCCACAAATGTTGTCCATTCTATTACAAATAATGATAAATAACCAGTCAAGAAAACAAAGAAAATAATCTTGGGTTGACAGAGACCACTTCAATTAGACAACTGACAGCAGTTTACTTGTCACTATGGATGGCAATTTTTCCTCCACAGAGCATGAGCAAAAGCTGTATACTTTATGCGCAGTTCTTTGACAAAATTACCTGTATTCACAGCCCACCTCAGCACAGATCAAACAATCTGGATTAGAGTGGATGTTAGGATTGGTTATTACTGTCTTGTTGCACTAATTGATAATTAAATAAAAAGCACACATGAGCCAAAATGTAGAAGTTAGTGTACTGGTATTTAAGGAGTATTACAGACTTGACCCTTACAACTCTCCTTTGAATGTCCAAGCCTGTTCACTTAAAAGGGAATCTTAGATCACCATGTCCCCCACAGTTTGAGAAAACTCAGATTTTTATCAGAATCCAGATCCTACTTGGGCAATTTCAACCTTGTAGATGAACTAACACTCAAGAACTGTGACTTCACCGTTTTTCTCCTCTCCTCTCCTCTCCTCTCCTCTCCTCTCCTCTCCTCTCCTCTCCTCTCCTCTCCTCTCCTCTCCTCTCCTCTCCTCTCCTCTCCTCTCCTC